>NC_133402.1:6683746-6989804 GCF_047511655.1 Castor canadensis | reverse complement strand
TCCCCTGCAGTGCCTGGATCAGGAAGAGTTCTGGGTTCCTCCATGAGTGAAGTGTCCTTGAGTGCAAGGTCACCCTGGCTAAATCCCCATTTTCAAGAGCAGTCTCAAATGTCTTGTCTTATCAGAAACACAGCGGGGGAAATGAGCAATAATGGTATTTTGTTTTACTCTTGACTGCTGCTTTGTGTAACCCCCGTTTCATCTCACCTTGCCCTTCTCTCTCCTTGTCTTTCTGCTCTCCCCTCATTTTTGCATATCCAGACTCTCTTGCTCTTTCTCAAAATTAAAAGGGACGAGCAAATGCATAGGCAGCCTTGACACGTTCTCCTGGCATCAAACACTCTGGTCTGTCTGGGGCTGCTTCTGCCAGGGGCAATCAGCCCTGGAAGTTCGGAACAGTTGTATAACAGGAAGTTTTAGTCCTTAGTGTCTGTGGGCTGGGGCACTGCCGAGGAGAATAACATCAGGCAGCATGTATCATTTTCAGATTCAGTGGAAAAAGAAAACACAATAAAGATATTTCCATTTGTAGAAATAAAAAGAGATCAGCTCAGTGCTGAGAACTAGTGCAGGAACTGAGCAAATCCAACAGGAAGATTTTGTTCAGGGGAAATGAAGAGTGTTAACTCTGGAGTTGAGCCTGACTCTGAGCTCTGCCACACTGAAGCTCTGACTTGTTTCCCCCACCTGTGAAATGGGTCACCCAGTTCTTATGACGTACATTGCAAGTAGGCATCGATAAAAGAGAACCCTACATATTCTGCAGTTTTTCCATTTGAAAAAACTCTATGATTGTGATCTTGGAGAAGTTACTTTAAGATCTCTGTGCCTCAGTTTCCTTCAAGGTAAAGTGGTATTTCCCTCATACAATCTTGTGAATTTTGTGAGTCAATAGAAATGACACTTAGGGAAGTGCCTGGCTTGCAGTGAATGCCCAATACAAATTAGTTATGGTGATGAGGTTGTCATCAGCCTCCTGCTTGCTCAAGACAGGACCCCTTTTTATTTTTTAAGCTGATTTTTCTCCTTTGCCTTTTTATTCCCTTTGGGCCTTGACCTATGGGGTGGTGCATCCCACATTCAGGGAGGATCTTTCTCCCTTAGTTAATCCTCTCTGGATCTCACAAACACACCCAGAGTGGTGCTTTACTAATCTACTCAAGTTGACTATCAAGATAAACCATCAGTAGCTCACCTCTTGTCAATATGACATCCAAACATATCTCCTTCAACCCTAACATTCTACCCCGGTCTCTGAAAGGCTTATGGCCATCTCACAATGCAAAATGCATTCAGTTCCTCTCCAAGAGTACCCACAGATTTAACAGTTCCAACATCATTCAAAAGTCCAAGTTCAAAGTCTTCTCTGAGATTCAAGGCAAATTCCTAGCTGTGAGCCCCTGTAAAATAAAAAAGAAACACACTTATTTCCAACATAAAATGGCAGAGAGTGAATATTCACATTCCAAAAGGGAGAAATGAGGCCAGAGCAAGACTGAAAACTCTGCAGGGCAAACATTAAATCCTGTACTCCCA
The DNA here is from genome assembly GCF_047511655.1 of Castor canadensis. Taxonomy (NCBI): domain Eukaryota; kingdom Metazoa; phylum Chordata; class Mammalia; order Rodentia; family Castoridae; genus Castor; species Castor canadensis. The sequence continues at coordinate 6,988,268 of NC_133402.1, read as the reverse complement.
GGTCTGGCATCTCAGGCATGGGGTGTGATGATGTGAGCTCCAAAGGGCTTGGGCAGCCCTGCCCGTACAGCCTTGCTGCTTAGCCTGGCTCTGCTTGTTGCCAACAACTTTCCTCATCAGACATTCCTTATTTATGACATCTCTAACTTCCTGGAGTCTCCACTGCATCTTTGGCTTTACAATCATAGGTTCATGATCATGCTCTAAGGGGATGCCTGCAGGGATCCTGATATACCACACATTGCCTGACCCCACAGGTCTTCCTTTGAAATCTGGTGGAAGCTTCCCTGACCCCATAACTCTTGCATTCTACATGCCTGAAAACATAGCATTGCGTGGATCATGCCAAGGTCTGCCACCTGCTTGAGAAATAGCCAGGCTCCCTTGAACAATGGCTACAGTGGCCTCCAAGTGCCTGAATGACCATATATGGGGAAATACTTCTCTAGGTGGTCCTGTGTGAGAAAGGCTCCCTAGAATCTCTTCTCAACAGTGATGGGGATGTGGCTCGGTTGTAGAACAACTTGCCTAGAATGTGCAAGGTCCTTGGTTCAATCTCAGGACTGAAAAAAAAGTGAATTTCAAAGCAAAGTTTTTCAGATGAGTTAAAACCTTTATACTCTTGTGCTTGCTATGTATGGGTGGAGTCCTGCCAGTTTCTAAGACACCCTCAAGACATCTTTCCTATTGTCCCAATGCAAAGTATTTGGCTTCTTATTAATAGCTCTAATATCTTTAATTTTATCTTCCTTGTTCCTAACTTCAAAACTACTCCTTTTCTGGGCACACTGAAAGTTTTCCAGATCCTTCTGATGTGGTTTTTGCTCCAAACTCTTGGTAAACTTGGTTAAAGCAGCTAGCAACGACCATTTCATAGCCTGATTACTAGGATGCTTGGAAATTTCTTCCACCATATTAACTAGTCCATTGTCTTTGAATTCAGCCTCGCACAAAATCTTAGGGTATGACCAAAATGTAGACACTTTCTTTGCCTGAAAGTAACATGCATGAATCCTAGTCTACAGAGTCCTTGTTTCCATCAGAAACCTCATCAGCATAGTCTTTGCTGTCTGCATTCTTCTTGGCTTTCTGGTTTTCTGGGCTTCCACCAGAATCATCCAGTAAGTTATGCTTATAGCATTCTAGGGCTTCTCTAGCCTACATCTCCAAACTTTTCCAAAATCCTCACACAACTAATCCCAAAGGCTCTGAACCATATTGTCAGGTCAACAGAGCAGCATCTCTACTTCTCTGGTACCAGTTTTCTGTGTTGGTCAAACTTTCTGTCACTGTGACAAAATACCTGACAGAAACAACTTTCAGAAGTTTCAGTTAATCACGGTGGGAAGGGCATGGTTGTGCAGAGCACCATCATACAGCCAGTAAACGAGGGAGAGAAAATGCATGTACTCGGGAATTCATCTTCACTGAACTCATGTAAGGCAAATGCTTACATGAGTGTGGTTATGGATTTGAGCATCAAACTATGTATGGGATGGCAATTCTGCCAGACAAAGAGGTTCTTTGTCTGTTCCCACTTCCAAAGTTTCTCCTCTATGTTTACCAATCCTCCTTGCTTTTATGGTCTTTCTTGGAATGGCTTTTACTTCCCTCCATGGCCACCAATAGGTAAAAGTTAGATTTTTCTAGCTTCTTGGTCAGGAAAGGCAGAACCTTATTTCTAGCTCCAGGCAAGAAGTGTAATTGACTTGGGTTCCATCATGTTCTTTTTCCATAGACCATCATCATGGTCAGAATAGTGAAGTCTTATGTTGGTTCAACTTTAATCACATGACTGAAGTTCTAGGATTGGCTCAGCCTCAATCACATGACTGTTTGAGGTTCTGATTGGTTCAACTTTAATCACATGACTGTTAGAGGACCTATGATTGGCTCATCTTTAATCATGTGATTGTTTGAGGTCCTATGATGGGCTCAGTTTCAATCGTAAGGCCATTCTTGGAGACTATGTATGATTGGAATGTAAGTATTTCTACAAAAAAGGGAGGTGGACTGATAGAAGGAGTTGATGTCTGGTACAGTAAAAAAGGGAGCCTAGAACACATTTGTGGCACACAGCAGATCCTCAGCAAGCTAGCCTTCTTAACCTCAAGCTGCTTATCTATAAAATGGTAATCTCAGTACTAGTAGTGAGGATGGGGTGATGAACCTTAGCACCCAATGGTGGAGGAACACAGTAGATGCTTCATAAATTCCTTTGTCCTTCCTCTTTCCTAGCCAGAGAAGTAGGAAGACCACCCTGTAAATAACTCAAGGGTTCCTGAGGAAATCCACTTGAGAGCTGCTTCTCTCCAGGACCCCAGAAACTCTAGAGCAAATGTAACTTGAGAAACACCGCTCTTACCACTTAGTAATTAGGCCATGATTGTTGTTTATTTGTGCGCTGTACTGTAACTCCCGCTGCCTGAGGCTGGTGCTGGAGCTCAGAAAATACAATTTCCTTCAAACTAATTTAGTTTTAAGAGGAAAATGAAAGTTTAAAGTAGTTTAATGTTTCGGCAAAGCCATAATGGCTGGGGAAGATTGGACGATGTGAACCAATAAAGCACCCTAATTCTTATAATAACTCAAGGCTTAACTTCCACACATCAGACCCATCCAGGCACTGACACTCAACTCAGCCCAAGACAGCGCAGAGTCGGTAGATGGCTGGACGATCATTCTTCTTTCTTTATTTTAATTCATTAAAAAAAAATAAACACTTTTGACTTTAGAGCCATAAAGGCAGGGTTGTTAGTATCATTTATACAGCATTGTAGTTATACCGCAAGAGACAATTTCAGGATTGGGCATTTCCATTCCCATATTTTCTTCAGACCTGAAAGTTTCAGAGTAAGAGCTCCATCTTTGGGCAGAACACATAAGGTTGGGGAAGGATGTTGTAGGGTTGTTGTAAAAAGTTAAATGGCATAGTGAAACTGAGGGGGGGAGAGGAAGCTGAGACTGTGAGTGAACAAGCACTAAGAACATAGCACCCATTGATTTGCCACACTTGAGTACCTACTGTGTGCCATCAGGTCTAAGGATCAATAGAGCCTTAGGTCCTGGAGCTTGGCTCAGGGTGTTCCCAGTCTCACTAGGGAGACAAGCCAGTGGAGATCTCAATCCTTCTTCATCTCTAACATGGGAATAATCATTAAACCCATTGGAACAGGGTTGTTGGAAAATCCAACATGTAAAGCACTTGGAAGAGTCTTTGGTATATAATCAACACTCAATAAATACCTGCTGGCTTCTAAGACAGGTCTAAAACAAATACTCCAAATTTACAAGGGCCAGTCACCCAGAACCCACAAACACCTTAGATAGCAATCAGCTGAGAATCTCCACTTCATGGGACTATGGGGTTCAGCATGAAGAATGTTCCTTTATCATGCTTGTGCCACTGACCATAGTTTTGAGGGCCTGGAAATCTGTGTCTATGAATTCTGATGACCCTCCTCCTGCCCTCACCTCATGGCAGAGAGCAGCGAAGCAGTGGAGAGTATGTGAGCTTTGGTTCTTCAACACTTGAGCAGTGTCTATGAGTTGTCTGATCTTCCTCAAAAACTGTGCTGATGCTAGGCACTGGTGGCTCATGCCTGTAATCCTAGCTACTCAGGAGGATCACAGTTTGAAGCCAGCCCCAGGCAAACAGTTTGCAAGACCCTATCTTGAAAAAAGCCAATACAATAAAAGAGCTGGTGGAGTAGCTCAAGTGGCAGGAGTGCCTGCCTAGCAAGTGTGAGGCTCTGAGTTCAAACTCCAATGCTGTCAAAACTGGTTCTCAATTATTGCATCTAGGAAATGGGTATTCTGGTTCTTACTATGTAGGTCATTGTCAAGGTTAAGTGAAGTAAATTCCACTGTGTGTACTCAAGTTCAAGCCATCATTATCTGTTGCCTGGAACTATAGTGGCCTCTGTCCCTCTTTTGCACCCTGTAATCTGTTGTCCACACAGTTTTCACACCCATGATTACAAATGCAAATCAGATCCCACCTGGCTTCTCATTTTTTAAAATAAAATCCCTTCAACTGTCTGGTTCTTGTCTGTCTGTCTGTCCAACATGTCTCCTGACTCTTCGCCCTCACCACGATGTCCCAGGTCCTTTTTATCCCTCAATATTGTGGGGCTTACTCCTACCTCAGGGCATTGCTTTTGCATGGAATCTTCTGTCTCTACTGAAGTTTGAACTCAGGGCTTCATGCTTGCAAAGCGGTACTCTATGAATCTGTCTCCAAAATAGGATGAGCCTCTGGAACTCAGCTTGGATATATCTATCTATATCATCTATTTATCTATCTGGCAGTACTGGGATTTGAGCTCAGGACTTCACACTTGCTAGGCAGGTGCCCAGCTAGATTATTTATTTATTTATTTAGGGACAGGGTCTTGCTATGCAGCCTAAGATGGGCTCAAATTGGCTAACTTCCTGCCTCAGCCTTTCAAGTATTGAGAGTTGGATTATAGGCTTGTATCACGCACCTGGCTTTATCCCTTCCATCTTTGCAAGATTGGCTTTTCTTTTTTCTTTTTAATCAGCTATTCTCAGCCTCAATGTTGTCTGCTCACTTTAAACTTCACCTCTTGCCTGGTCAGGCTAAAGCTGACCCCCTTTTCTTTTCCCTCATCTCTTGGTCAGCTTGGGGGTTTCACACTTGTCAGGACAAAGGTGAAGTTCAAATAAACACGTTTATTCCTTTATGGTTATCACTGTGATTGGAAGGGAATGGGTTGAGGAAGTTATTGTATCTCTCGATTATGTCTGATCTGTGATTCACAGATCAATTTTCTTTTCTTCATAGTGTTTACCACTATCATCTGCCTCTGAGTTTGCTGTGTTTCCTACTATTGTGTGAGTTCCATAAGCACAGAAATCTTGCCTGGGTGTTTGCTTCTGTATCCTCAATATATAGAAGAGCGTTTGGTGCTTAACAAATATTTGTGGAACAAATAAATAATGTGGTGTTTTCAAGATGTTCAGCCAAAAAAAAAATTCTCAATAGTTGTTATCCTCTGCATCTACTTGTGTGGTTTAGTTTTATTTACATAAAAACTGAAGGTGTTTGAATATTTGCTCAGGGAGTCAAACAGTATGAAAAGCTTACGCTCTGCATCATCAGTCTTGCATGGCTCCTGAATAGTTTCCTTTCTTCTTGCCATTTCACTAGAACTCATTGCTTTTTAGTGGCTTCCACCCATTGCCTTGTCTGCTGAAGTCCTAGGTGCATTAGTATTTGTTTTTTATTGCATTTCATTAATGCTATACAGAGAACAGCTATAAGGAAATCAGATCAGCCACTGTGCAGTCAGTCTTGGAGGGAAATCTCCAAGTCTGGATGGCTTTGAATTGTTTGCTGTTTGCATAATGGTGCTCTTTTGTCCCCAGCTAATTGGGTTAGGGCACCATGATTAAACAAACGTGCCTCCAGGCGGTGGAGTAGTTCCAGCACCTGTGTAAACAAAGCTTTCACTAGGAAAAAGTGAAGCTTGCATGCTTCCAGTGTTAAGAATACACAGTAAAGCTGTCTCCTGTCTTGGTCAGTTTGGGAGTTTCACAGTTCTCAGGACAAAAGTGAAGTTCAGATAAACAAGTTGTTTATTCCTTTGTGGTTATCATTGTGATTGGAAGGGAATAGGTTGAGGAAGTTATTGCATCTCTCAATTATGTCTGATCTGTGATTCACAGTCATAGAAAGGTAATATGCAGCACCCCACCCCCCCAAAAAAAGTCTCCTAAGAGTTGCTAGCTGCATGGTCCCTGTCTTGATTTATACCTGGCCAGGAGTCTGATGACCAAATGGAGGGAGAAGTCTTACTTAGCACCTGAGTGACCTTTGTAGCTTTGCCTCCTGCTATATGACCTGATATATGCTGTGTTTCAGTCAACTAGCATATATATGTACATGCACACACACTTATAATAACCAAAGTCTGGGAAAAAAATCTCATTTTTTCTCGTTATGTGTGTTTGAAGCATGCACAGTCATTTCTAGCTTAGATATACTTTTCCCTTCTTTCACCTGGAGAATTCCTATTTCTTAAAGAATTTAAGAGCAGGCTCAAATTTCATCTATTCTACAAAGTCTTCCAGATTGTCCAGGCATGGTTCCTTGCTCCCCTCATTGCTCTATTGTAGCCTTGTGTTCATATCACCATGATAAACCATGCATGTTTCACGGCAGGGTTGGCTGGATATGTCTGTCTTCTAGGTCTAGGTACTCTGCACATGGGTGTTTGATGAATACTTGCTGTAGGGATGGAAAACCCATGACAGGTGTGCCTTAACCCTTCATTCCCTGCTCATCGCAGACATCACCAATCAACTGCTCACACTCACAATTAGAGTTCACTTGAGAATAGAAACCTGTTTGCCATGCCTGAATCAGAAATCTTATTAATGTTTTCCTTAGGCCATTTGCTTCAGGGACTTTGTGAATCTCTGGGGATAGTGCCAAATAGCCCTATTTTGAAAATAAGAACTTGAAGGTGATTTGAGGTCATGCTAAACACTGAGACAAACTAATCTAGCTGTCACTGTCTTGTGTTACTCAGATGAATAAGATCTGCATAATTAAGTGTTGCATACATTTTGAAATGAAAAATCCCCCAAAAGAGAACAAGGAGGATGGCTCTAGCAGCTTTCCATTCCCTTTTCTACCAGCTCATCAGTTTGGCACAGAATATTCCAGGCTTCTCCCTTCCAAGTGCTAACCAGGCCTGCTTAGCTTCTGAGATCAGATGAGACTGGGTGCCTTCAGGGTGGTATGGCTCCAGACTTCTGAGTGAACCCACCCCATTCCCCAGAGCTCCGCCCTGAGGATCCCTTCATTTTCTTCTTCTGTCTTTACTTTTTAAGTCTTATCAAATTATGACAATCTCTTTCAAGAATGATAATTTAAAAATTCATTATTACTATTTCTTATGGTTCTGGAGTTGACCTGGCTCAGCTGGGTGGCACACACTTATGGCTTTCATGTGGCTTAGTCAGGTCTGGCTGTTACTGTATGATCTGAAAGCTCACTTGTATTTCTGGTACTTGACCTTGTAAGACTCAAGCAATTGGGAGCTGAATGGCTGGGTCTTCTTGGGTATTTGTTTCTTTCTCTGTTTGGATCTCCACGTGGACTCTCCAGCATGGTGGTTCAAGATAGCCAGGCCTCTTATTGGGTATCTCTGGCTCAAAAAGTGTGTGGGATAGGTGCATAATCTTTTTGTGACTGAGCTGCGTAAGTCATAAAGCATCAGCCTGTCACATTCTGTTCTTTCTGCAGTCATGAAGACCTGCCTCAATTCAAGGAGAGGGAGCATCTACTCCATCTTATGATAGGGATTGATGAGGCCCTGTTCTTGAAGCCAGAAATATTGTTGCAGACATTTTTGAAAAATACAGTCTTCCACAGTCCACCTTGTGGTCGTTAGCATTCATGGAACTTCCTTTTGCAAAATACCCTCCCTTTCTTCTCCAGGAGACTTCAGTATCATTGCACTTGGTCCAGGATCTGATCATCTAAGTCATGGGCAAGTGTGAATGAGGCTTCCTAAAGAGAAAAGTTATTTTTCCTAATGCACATCCAGTGTACAATGGTGGGACAGACATAGGGATGTCATTACAGACACTGCCATTCCAAAAGTGGGAAAATAGGAGTCACACAGTATTCACTGGTTTATAGAAATTTTGAAATATGACTGGGAACATGATGCTAGTTCTTTAATTAATATTTAGTCCTCTTTCCTGGGAATGATTGTTGGTGACAATGGATTTGGGTTTTGCCTTTTGAATCATTCTTTTTTTCTCTGTGAAAGAGCTGATACTCAAATCCAAATAGCTTTTATTCAGTCTGAGTTCTGTCCATAATATTTTTCTGATGTGTGTAAAGACCTTTTTGTTTTATATGTTTTTTATCCCTTTTTGTCCAATTTGGTGGTATTTTTGTCAACATAATTTCCTTAGAAACTCTGAAGATTTCTTGTGAATCTTACTTCAGTTCTCAGCTAGAGTCCATACCCTTAAATCTTATTGACAATAGCACTTATCTACCTTGGGCTACCTGTAGGATTGCCATGAGACTTGTTCCTTATATTTTGAGTTTAACGAAGTTCACTGAAGAATGGCAGAGATCCTCGAGGACCCTTTGCTTGTTGAAAGGATCTGTGAAACATCACTTTACATCGTTATGAGGGCTTAAAAGAAAGACTCTTATAGTCTCATTCTGGTTTTCATTTTTGTCCTAAGGCCACTTCTTAATTTAAGATTTTTCCCCTCATGTGTGAAAGTTAGAAATGAGGAAAACTTTTTTCAAACCCACATGCCCAGGATCCTTTATATCTTCTTTAAATTTGATTGAAAATCAAACAATGTCTCTTACAACATGGTTCTTTATCACACTGTGAGAACAGCAAAGACCATTACCAAAATTCCATATGGAATTCTAATCTCTTTATCCAAATCCAGTTCCTCTTGTATGTTTTTTCTATTTTCTACTTTCCTGGTGACTGTTATTTGAAACTTCCCATCACCACCTTACTGGAATTTTATTTTCCTAAGCCCTCACCAGCAACCTCCTCTAGCAATGGATGTATTCAAGCCCTGTGACTTGTGCACACCACTGTTCCAAAGCCATTGCTGCATTCTAGGTTTTGCTATGGCAGCATCTACATTGAGTTCTCTATTTCCATATAACAGAACATGCCAAAACAGTTGCTTAAAATCACAACAATATTTGTGCTATTGTCTTTCACAGATCTGGGGTTGGTTTGGCTCAGCTAGATTTTCTTACTTGGAGTCTTATACAGTTACGTCTAGAGTTGGACACATCTGAAAACCCACTCACTCAAGCCTGGCACCTGGACTGAAAGACTCAGTTGGGGGCTGGAAGAAGTGGGGCCTCCCAGAATTTTTTTTTTTTTTTGGTGGTGCTGGGTTTCAACTAAGGGCCTTGCATTTGCTAGGCATGTATTCTACCACTTGAGCCAGACCCTAAACTGAAATCCTTAGTTATTTTTGATTTCTTTAGTTTATTTTTGATTGGATCTCTCACTTTTGCCCACAATCTTGCTACCTCTGCCTCCCATGTAGCTAGAATTACAGGCATGTACCACCATGCTTGGCTTGGTTTGTGGAGATAAGGTCTTGCTAACTTATTTGCCTGGGGTGGCCTCAAAGTACAATTCTACCTCTGCCTTCCAAGTAGCTGGTATTACAGGCATGCACTCCATGTCTGGCCTTTCCCAGCATTTTTAAACATCTCTGTGTCCACTCCCTGTGTGTCTTCTCCAGCATGGCAGCTTCAAGGTGACTGGAATTCTTGCATAATAGCTCAGGGTTCCAAAGGCGTGTGACTTGAGAGAGAAAACTAAGCAGAAGCCACAATGTTTTTTATACCCAGCTTTGCAAGTCATGAGGCATCACTTCTGCCATGCCTGCTCATGGATGTAGTCACCGTGTTCAAGGGCAGGCATGTACACTCCACCTGATGAGAGAGTGTCAAGGTTTTGAATGAGCACATGGGACCCTCCAAATTACTGTTGTTGTTTTAAGCCATTATATTCTAGAGAACACTTTTGGAAAATATAATCATCATCCATGATGAGGAACTCAGTCATTATTCCACGATCAATGGGTCATCAGAGTAAAGTCTTAGCATGCATGGGCATCCATTCTGGAAAGATCACTCTGGTCGCAGGAGAAAGGATTGGAAAGAGCACAAGAACGAAAGCAGGGCAACCAGTGAGAAGTATTCCACTCGAGGTATATATCCAAGGGAATTGAAAATGTGTCCATTAACTGATGGATGAATACATCAAATCATGGTCTGTACATACCATGGAATAGTATTCAGCCATGAAAGGAGTGAAGTATTAATAAATGCCACAAGATGGAAGAACCTTGAATACATTATTCTGAAAAAAAAGAAGGCAGATGCAAAACTCAGGCTTACTCCAGGCTGCGTTCCTGTGCTCACTCTTCTCCATTTAAGAGTGTCTTTCCTTTTGGTGACTTTCTGTCTCCCCAAATCCTTACAATCCACTAAGGCAGAATGCATGCTATCTACCAAGGAATCTTAATATTCCCTCCATTTTTCTGAAATGTATATTATGTATTAATTATATGTTTGTGTATTTACTTAATAGCACTTGCATGATATTTTTTATTGTAAAGAAATTAGCAGCCAGACACTGGTGACTCATGCCTGTAATCTTAGTTATTTGGGAGACTGAGACTAGGAGAGTTGCAGTTTAAGGCCAGCTTGAACAAATAGTTCATAAAACACCACCTCCAAAATAATTAAAGCAAAGTGGACTGCAGTTGTGGCGCAAGTAGTAGAGTGCCTGCTTTGTAAGTGTGAAGCCCTGAGTTCAAACCCCAGTCATACACTCACACACACACACACACACACACACACAAGAAAAGAAAAAAGAAAGAAAAGAAAAGAAAAGAGAAAGAAAAGGAAAGAGAAAAGGAAGGAAAAAGAAAAGGGAGGAGAAAGAAAAGAAAAGGGAGGAGAAAGAAAAGAAAAGGGAGGAGAAAGAAAAGAAAAGGGAGGAGAAAGAAAAGAAAAGGGAGGAGAAAGAAAAGAAAAGGGAGGAGAAAGAAAAGAAAAGGGAGGAGAAAGAAAAGAAAAGGGAGGAGAAAGAAAAGAAAAGGGAGGAGAAAGAAAAGAAAAGGGAGGAGAAAGAAAAGAAAAGGGAGGAGAAAGAAAAGAAAAGAGGAGAAAGAAAAGAAAAGAGGAGAAAGAAAAGAAATTACCAGTCAGGCATGGCGATTCATGCCTGTAATCCCAGCTACTTGGGAGGTGGAGATTGGGAGGATCTTGGTTCAAGACCAGCCTGGAAAAAAGTTAGCAAGACCCTATCTTAATCAATAATCTGGGTGTGGTGGTGTGCATCTGTGGTCCCAGCTACATGGGAGGCTGTAGCTAGCTCTGAGGCCAGTCTGGGGGAGAACAACATGAGGCCCTACGTGAAAAATAACTAAAAGCAAAAAGAAGATTGGGAGCATGGCTCAAGTGGTAGAACACCTGTCCAGCAAGTTCAATCCCCAGTACTGTAAAACAAAACAAAGCAAAACAAAAAATTACATTAGTGGACTGTAAGTTCCTCAAGAGTGGATAATCCATTAAGATAGTTTGTGTTGAAAGTGATAAAGTACCAATTTCAGTCTCATTAGAGGAAAAAGAAAAAAAAAGTCCAGAGTCTGGGCTATTTTCAGATGTGTCTTCGTTAGGGCTCAGGTCTTTCTCTAGCTTGACTCTTTGCAGGTTTTACCCTAGGGTGAGTAAGTGAAGCCCCTGTCTCTGATAGGAAGCTCAGCTCCATGATTTGGTTTGGAGTGGTCCTTCCTTCCCTGGTACCATCTTCCTGTGTGGGAGTGTGAGATGCATGAAATAGCTGATCGCCAGACTGTTCCTGGTGTGAAGGGGAATTCAGTTTGACCCCAGAGACCATGGCTCAAGAACAGGAAATTGAGCAGTTTTTAGAAGGAAAATTGGAGTGGTGTTGCCAAAGGAATGGGAGATGGGAATTGAATGGTGAAAGTGAACGTGTCCATTCTGGTTCATTTCCTCAGCCCTTAGAATAGCACAAGCATAATTGAAGCCTGAGATACAAATACCATTTTCCAAATCACAACCTGTAGGCAGGAATAACATACTTTGAAAGGTGAGCTGAATAGGGTAGACATATGATTTTAAGCCCTCCCAGTATTTGGGTTTTGTATATTAAAAAGTGATGCTCCGATTGTCATTTTGACATTTCTTTTAGACCAGCAAAGATGTTCTGGATATTCTGAAAGTCCAGATCAGTGGGTCTCAACCTTTATGTTTGATGGTATAGTTGTGGTTACTCTTAAAATTCAATGAAAGATGCAGATTTCACTTGGAATATTTTGCAGTCCACTAATCATTTGCATGGAATTTTATTCCCAAGCGGGGAAGATTTGTCGTGAATAGTCACATCCATCATTGATTGAATGTGGTGTATTTCATGATCTCTTACTGTTTTCAAAATTTTCCTCTTGGAACTACCATGACTCAGGGCTAGAGGGCATTGTGTACCTTGAAACCACGTCAGCTACAGCATGAGAGCTTCTAGGATTTTCACACAAAAAGGCTTGTTCACTGCTCAGTTAACAAGTGAGTCCTTCCAGCTCCCAGGAGGGAATGAAGTCAGCCCCCTGTGAAGAAAAGGATGGGGACAGGGGGAGAAGAACTGCCTAAATGTTTCCCTCATTTGTATGTTGATGAAATGTCGGCAATCTCCCTAGAGTTCGAGTGCCTGGTTTGGATTGATTTCCCAGCAAGGATCCTGGTGTGTTGGGATATGCTGCAATGAGGTTCAGAGTCCCAGACCTGCCTCTGGCTTCCTGTGGGATTCCAGGAAGGCCCCTTCCCTTTGCTGAGTCTCAGTGCTCTCATCTGTAATAGGAAGGGCTGGATTAGTTGTTCCCAAGCTCATCACAGTGTGTGATGCTTCTTAGGTTCAGATATTTCAGGAGAGGTAGAGACGTGAGAAGAGAAAAAATGCAGCCAAGGAAGACTGTGGGTAGACTCAGAATGAATGTATCAGGAGAGCCTATGAGGATATGGGTGAAGCATATTCAGCAAAAGAATTTGTAGAATTAAAGGAGACTCCTCCATAACACTAAGTGGTTTGCATATGAATGCAGTCTGTTTATTCAAAACAGAAAATACCTCTTAGGCAGCCTTTGAAATAGTCCCAAGGATTCCCAACTTCTTGTAAAATCCCCTTCCTCTAAAGTGTGAACTCAACCTAGTGTCAACAGAATAAAACAAATGTGATGGACGCTTTGGAGCGTCAGTTACACTCTGATGGCAAATTCTATTTTGCATACTCTCCCTCTCTGATTTGCTGCTCTAAGTAAGCCAGCTCCCATGCTGTGAGCTGCTCCAAAGAGAGACTCCTCTGTCCAGGTACTAATGGAGGCCTCTTTGGTCAACAGTCACTGAGAAACAGAGGCTTTCTGTTGAATCCTGCCAACCCCCGTGGGAGTCATGAGTGAACTTGGAAATGGATCTTCTTCTACTTGAACCTTTGGATCAGACTGCAGCCCTAGTGACAGTTTTATAGACCCTGTGAGGACCTTGAGACAGAGACACTCATCCAAGCAATGCCTGGACTCCTGACACACAGAAGTTGTGAGATGATATGGATAATTTCTATATAGCAATAGCTAATATAAATAGTAAAGCTGTGGCTTTCAAACTGTTCTTTCTTTTTTTAATGCCATTTCCGGCTTTTTAAAAAAAAATTAGTGTTAGCATATCCTAGTTGTACAGGGGAGTTTCCTTGTCACATTTTCATATATGTCAAACTGTTCCATGTCTTAATGGTGTGACTTTAGGTAGGTCTTTTACTTTCTCTAAACCTTGGTTTTGTCATCCATAAATGGTCCCTACCTCCTAGGATTGTTGTGTTGTCTAACTGAGATCACACATGAAAAGTGCACGACACAGTGTCTGGAATATGTGCAGTAAACGACAGCCACCATCATCATTCTTATTGTCTTCATATCATCCTCATCTTTGGAATCCAATAACAGACAGGTGGAAACCAATAGCTGTTAAAAAGTCTTTCCTGAGTACTTTCCTATCCTTCTTCCACTAATGGCCGTGGCAATCGTATACAAATGACTCAATCAGAGAGCCCCAGCCTCTGACAACACCAATTAGTCCAAGTGGTATTGGTGTTGGCTCAATAGAACCATTTTAGACTCTTGTCCTGAGCTTTGCACACAGTTGCTTCTAGAGAGAGGCTGGGAGAGGGTTTCTTCAGTGGTGCAGAATTTCCGGCAGCTGCAGACATAGAGTAAAATCTTTCAATCTTTCCCCCAGAACAGAGGCCAGTAGTAATTTCCAGCTAACCTTTTTGCTATTTATTTTATTTCTAATAGAGTTAAATCTAGTAATTAACAATACACCCAAGTTCCCTTAAGAAACAAATATATTAGCAGAACAGAAACTTCAAGGCCCATTTCAAGGTCATCTGCAAATAATTTCTCATAATTGGCCCTTTTAGGTAAAGCCTTTCATTGTTGTAACAAACACTGGTCCTTGTGAGGGCGCTTGCAGCTGATTACCTCTGAAGAATGGGACTTGAGGGAGCTCACACAGTGAGCACTTTTCTCTATTCCTGCCCTGGAAGCAGAAACTCCATCAGGGAATTGCAGGTAAGAAGGCACACCCACTCCATCTCTGGACTTCCTGGGAGTCTTCCAGAAACCTTTCAATATTTTCACTTTTGGGCACCAACTTCCCTCCTGGATGGTCAGGATAGGCGATTTCTAGAAACACACTGACTTATAATCGAGTTCTAACTTTCTTCCTTGGATATGAGAAAAGGCTTATTTGTATGCAGGTATTTCTTTAAATGGAGAAACTAGCAGTTTCCCTTTGGATGTACTGAACTTGAGATACCTAAAAACACACCCAAGTAGGGATATCAAGTAGTAATTGACTGGGGGGAGTCCATAGCTCCAGGGAGAGTCTAGCTGGATGCATGCACCCAGCAGTTACCAGTAAGTGGAAGGTATGGTGGTGGGTACAGAGACAGGGAAAGTTTAGCTCCTTCTGGCTGTGATGTAGGCGCTCTTTCCTTTTTCAGGTGAGCTGAGCAGAATCCCAGGATGCCCCAGGCAGATTGATTAGGTCTTTTCTTGGGTTACCAGGGCCATTACTCCAGTTTTCCAACCTCCATTGCACTTCTGACTCTCGCAGGCAACTGTGTCTCGATGGCAGAAGCTGGGTACAGAGATGATGAAGGCACATCATTGGTGCATTTGGAAGTATTACCTGAAAATGCGTCATTAATACCTTGACTCTACTGTCTATCTCCATACTGTGGTCTCTACAATTCTGTGATTGTCTTTTTCTCTATCTTTTTTTTTGGAAAGAAACTTCTGGATGTATTTGTCAGGCTGGAATCATAAGAATTTGTGGCTTGTGTCTTGGCCTAAAACTACTCTTTCCCAGACTCAGATATAATCCCAGGAAAGGTCTCTGATTAGCTCATTTGGGTCACATGCTCAACCCTTGGGCCAATAACTTTACAGGTAGGATGGGTGCTACCTGAGTTTCTCTATTTCTTTCTCATTTTGTTACTCTCTCTGTGAACATATTCATTCATTCTCTCTTTATCTTCTGCTCTTTATCTCTCTCACTCAGTTTCTCTGTGTCTCCCTGGATCTCTCTTGTCCTTTGTGGTCTCAGATTCTCTATCTTGTCCTGTGAGGCCATATGTATCTCTTTCTCTATCTTCTTTCCTCCTTTCCATTTCCTTCTCTACTGTCTTTGCAGGTGCTGCCTGTTTCCCCATGAGGACAGAACCTAAATCTGCATTGCTCACTTCTGTATCCTGCCTAGTATATAGGAGACATTCAATAAGTATTGATTGAATGAGTGAATAGGAAGATCAACCTTCACTTAAAGATTTACAGGCAGAAGAAAATCAGTTCCATCTTGGAGAAAATGATTAGGAAGTACTTTGTATCATGTCATTTTAGAAATTGGAAGAGACCTGTGGCATTGTAGTCTTGGCCGAATGTATCCTGGAATGGAGGCAGAGGACTTGCCTCATGGTCTTAACATCTCTTTCATCTGCAGATTTCATTATCCCATCACCTGCCTGTAATAACTATTCTGTGCAATCTCTATCAGTTCTTCATGATGTCTTGTCTACATGTCTTTTGTTATACCTTTAGTCTAACTTCGAGATCTAGTCATCACCAGACTGTGCAATGGTGAGTTTTCCACCATTTCACTAAGTTTTTCCTAAATGAAAACTTGGAATTTCAGAGCAGTCTTACTGGAAAACACTCCTTTGGAAGGAAAGATTCCTGGGTTCATAGTCTTGAAAAGATCTTGCTGTGTGCTGGGGTAAATTGTGCCATCTCTCTGAACTTCAGTTTTCCATCTACACAATAAGCTAGGTCAGGTTATTCTCACAGACCTCTCTCACAGGGATATTCTCTATCAATTCATAGGTTAAAAACACAAGTGTTCTGTAGCTTGTGCTTGTCAACTATGGCCAAATCCTAAATAGTATGGCAAATACCATCTGCCTCCAACCTTCAGTAATTTTGTAGAGCTTCTCATGTCCTCCTCCTGTCATCTTCTGTACCCAGAAGCCAAGGATGGCTTTGAATCCTGTCAATCCCCTTTACCTGTCCTTTATGCTGGGTCATTAGAATGCAATTGTCATGAATGGTGGAGAAAGAGAGGAACAACATTCAGACATTAATGGAATCTGCCACATAAATTGCATCAGAATATTTTATATCAAGCAATATAATATGTGGTCTTCCGGGAGGGATCTGTTCATAAAAGATTGATCCCGTTAGAGACAGGAACCCATTATCTATTTAGCTGCCCTGGGTCATAGAATAAAGAACAGCTTACTCATTCTTTTACTAAACAAGCATTTAATGTTCACCTTCTATGTCCTAAGAACTGTCTTCATCATGCCAAACTTCACAGGCAAGAAATTTCATTCTGAGGGAAGAATGGTTAAGTTTCCAGATCCAATTCTGTCCATCGGTAATTGGATAAACTTGGAAAAAATTTCTTAAACTTGATGACCCCCAAAGTGGTTTATGGAGAGGTCTAGGGATGGCAGTGGATGCAAAGGGAGCAGCACAGCTCCCAGGACATACAAAGCACTAGAACCAGTCATTACTGTCACCACCATGTGCCAGGAAGAAGGGCTGAGGCTTTGTTTGCTTACATCGTCTCACAGTCCTCTGACCCAGCGCTCCTGTCTGACAGTTGAGACAGCATTCTTGCCTAAGTTCATACAACTCTAAGTATTTGCTACAAAAAATAAATGGGTGCCAGATTCAGGTGGGTCTTTTGGTCCACCTCTAAATCCATCGTTATTTGCTTTAATATAGAGTATCTCATTTATTCTGCACAGTACACTGAAGTGGTAGGTGCTACTATTACCTCCATGGTGCAGATGAGGAAAAAAGGCATTTAAAGGTGTGAGGCCTCATCTTCACCTCTATCGCCATGCACTTTTCCAACAACCCTGCTTTAGGGGTATTTTCACTTTGCAGCCAGGGTAGCTGAGACTTGGAGAGATTAGGTGAACTGCCTCAAGAGTCAATGCAAATATAAGACAGAGATTGGAAGCACACAGATCTATTTGATTCCCAAATCTGTCTTCTTTTCCCTAAACAATGTACCCAGAAATTCCATTTCTGGAACCATATGTCCTATGTTTTAATTTATCAAAAAATGGCATCTTTTGGGATGGACATGGTGGTACAGCCTGTAATCCTAGCTATTTGGGAGGCAGAGATGGGAGGATCCAATGCTGGACCAGTCCAGGGAAAAAGTTTGTAAGACTATCTCAAAAACAAGTCAGGTGTTGTGGTGCGTGCTTGTAATTCCAGCCACATGGGAGGTTGAGATAGGAGGACAGTGGTCCATGGCCAGCTCCAGACAAAAGTTCAAGACCCTACCTGAAAAACTCAAGCAAGAAGGACTAGGGTTGTGGCTCAAGTGGTAGAGTGCTTGCTTAGCAAGAACAAGGCTCTGAGTTCAAATACTGGTATAGCCACCTACTCCCGTGCAAATGGCATCTACTTAAAATTGTAGCACCCTTCCCCACATCTATGGGCCTTTCCTGCTTCATTTTTATCCCCACTACTCTTCTTCTTGCAAGTGGCATGTTGTATGTACTTATTTTGTTCACAGTCTCCATCCCTTCAACAAGAGAGTAAGTGGGTGAATACAGGGATTTCTCCCTGTCTTATCAATTGCCATGTCTCTCACTCCTGGACTGCGCCTGGTTCAAGGATGGCATCTCCACAATTATTCAGTTCATATATAATCTCAGCCCCATAATTCTACCACTCCATACCTGCCATCTTGCTTTGATAAATTGTTTCATCCCTCTGTATCTCAGTTTCTTCAATAGCAAAATGGAGAAAATAACAAAGCCCAACATAGACTGGATGCGATAACTGAAGGGGCCCATGTACCTACGGGGCCTAAAAGAGGAAGTGCTCAGCAATTGATAACTACTATTATGTAATCCATTACATGCCAGTATTTTAATGATAGCAACCATCCTTTAATATTGGCCTACTGTACCAATATTTGTTTTACATTTATTAGCTAATCGACTCCTTTAAGTGACCATTATCCTTATGTTACAGATAGGGAGGCAAAGGAGGACTAAAAGACCATGCATTTTGTCACCATGTCCTCAGTAGCAGTGAGGGAAGGTATCTCATGTTTCCCAGCAAGTCATCCTCTCCTGTTGTCCTATGGAAGCTAGCCCCAGCATCGTGTTGGCCTTTCATGCTTTTATTTATTAAGCTCTACAGCATCAGTGTTGGTTTGGAAAATGCCTCATTGACATCCTCCCTTAATTAATACTAGTCTTAGTGTAAAGCCTCATTAATAGTACTATTTTACCTTGAGGCCTTAGGCCATGCAGTGCTCAGGACAATCTATTTATACCCACAGCATTTAGAGTAACTTCCCTTCCCCCATTCTATCACACAAGAAGAAAATCAATTGATACTAAATGCTGTTGCAAAATCAGATTTATTACCCTGAGGACTGAGAAAACGAAGAGCCAATTTGGTGACAGGGTGTAGTTCATTTCTTATTTTCTAGCATGTAAATTACAGGTTGTCGTAACTTTTTCACTCTTTGGGTACACACTACCTAATTCTACAAAAAAAGAGAAATGTTTGGGTTACAAAGATCAAGTGTCTCCTTTCTGGGCACAAGAGCAATCTCTTCTGCCTTCTGATAGATGATGATCTGTCAAAATGAAAAATTAATGACCACTTCCTCAATTATCACTGCTTGCCTCTGTTCTCTTAATGCCTTCCCCTTCTTCCTTTTCTCCTTCTTCTTCCTGCCCCTGTCCCTTCCTCCTTCATCTACTCCTGTAGTGTGACTCTGTTTACCAGTAGTGAGTCAGAGGCAGAGAAATGGAGTGGCGGTGAATTGGAATGAAAAGAAAAAGAAAATCAAATCGATTGACTTCCAGACACATAGGGCATTTGTCAAAGTATAAAAAGATGGCTCTTCTTTACTCACTAAATGCACCAGAATGGTGAGACACACCAAAGGCTTCCTGGGCACTCTTCTCTCCTATTACAGAGGAGGTGTTAACCTGTGTGGTGGAAACAAACCATCAGACACAACTCTGCTCTTGTATGGATGAGAAGACAGGGCCTCAGAGAGAATATGACTTTTATGTGATTGGTGAAATTGGTACACTACATGAGCTGGGTCTCCTCCCTCCTTTTCCTTCTTTTTTTTTTTTTTTTGCAGTACTAGAGTTTAAACTCAGTGCCTCAGGTTTGCTAGGCAGCTGCTCTGCCACTTAAGGCATAACCCCAGCGCTTTAGGCTTTAGATATTTTTTGAGTAGGGTCTTGTGTTTTTGCCTGGATTGTGATTCTCCTATGCCTCTCATGTAGCTGGGATCACCGGTGTGCACAACACCATGCCTAGCTTACTTGTTCCCATGGGGTTTTGGTAACTTTTTCCCAAGGCTGAACTCAAACTATGATCTTCCTGATCTCCACCTCCCAAGTAACTGGGATTATTATAGGCATTAGCCACTGTGCTCAGCCCAAATCCTCTCCCTTTCCTAGGTCCCTTGAAAAACCTTTTGAATTCTCATTTCATTTCCCTGGCTGTGTGGAAAGTGGTCCTCTGACTTCATCATAATAACCATTTTCAGAATTTACCAGATGTGGCTAGGTGTCTACTTCTAGGACAATTAGGCTTGCTCTGGCCAATCAAGTGTGACAGCAGCTGTAAGAGTGGATGTGGAATCTGCCACCTTACCTTACCACTGTGGTGGCAATCTTCTAAGTGTGATGGAGTTACATTGTTACCCACCAGGACCTTGAGTGATTACAAGGAGGCAGACACTTCTGAGAACCCATTACCACACAGTGTGAGCAAGAGAATGTTTTGTTGAATGAAACCCCTGGGACATTGGAGTCATTTTCTTTACTTCAGCAAAATGTAGCCCATCCTGACTCCTGAAGTCATTGAAATAATTGAGGAATCAAACTCTTTCCAGGCTTCCTGCAGATGTATCTGTACCTCATTCACTGTCTCACTTCCTCAAGGCTGAGCAAATGAGTTATCTCCTCTCTTCTACAAGACATACCACTTTCTCCTAGACCTTTAATGTCCCCCTTCCTTTTGTTTCTGACTTGCCACTGTGGCATCATAATTTCTTCCATCACTAAAATCCTTCCATTGACTTCTCCACCTCAAGCTTCTACCCATTCTCCTTTCCATTTCTCATCTAATATTTTTGAAAGAGTTGTCTACTCTTAGTTAGCTTCTCCTATTTCTCATCTCCACTTCCTCTCAACCATTATCAGGTGCTTTCCAGGGCTCCATTGAAGATCCCTGTGATGCTCAGTGACATTGTCTTTATCTGAATGAGATCAATTTTGTCTTCTTGAAACACCACAATCCTAGGATTCTATTACACCTGATCCCATGGATCTTTGCCCTCCAGGTCCTTTGTCGTCTTCTTGGATCTTTTTCTCCTTCAGTATCTACATGTATAATTGATGTTTCTTAGCATTCTAGAAGGCCCTTGTGTTTTTGTCTTAGTCCCCATTTAGCTGCCCACCCATAGTTTTAATTCTTTGTAACTCTTAGGTCACATATCCAGTCTAGATGCCTTACTGAAAGTCACAACATACCACTGGCTCATGGACATCTCAGAATATTTGTACATTTGTCCTCACTGACAAGTCCAGAATAGACTTGTATAGACAGGCTGATAAGAGTATCAGCTTCCTCCCACAAACTTGTTTTTCTTTTTCCTGCCTGGTGACGACATTGTCTAATTATCCAAGCCAACCCCTCCTCCTTTTCAGAATCTCAATGCATAAGCCATATCCCCATCCCTCAAGGATAAAGGGGAGAGAGGAGGATAAAATTATATTAAGCAAGAGAGAACCTACCATGAGAAAGAAGGGGCTGTATGTTTTTAGCTGTTTCTCTTTGAGGGCTTCTGCTGGTGATTTTGAGAAATTTCTTCACCTACACAACCCTTTCTCAGTGATAAACTGAATAAGTTGAATACAGATATCTCTGAGGGCCTTTTCTGCATTGGTACCGTATCTTAGAGCAGATATTCTGATAGTGCTCAAGTAGGCCCTGAATTTGTCAACTCCCTCAAGTTAAGATGCACGTATGGCTTCTGGGATCAAGGTGGAAATGGAATGAATAATGGGATTCGGGAAGCAAAGAGCTCAAGGAACATAACTTGACTCCCGCTCTCCCTGGAAGATAAGAGAAGGGAAGGGAAGACAGAATGTTCTGCGACAGTTAAATGAGGACTACCTAGATTCTTCAACCTAATGGCTGTGGGATCATCACACACAAAAAGTCATAGTTAGAATTGTCCCCAAAGACCTCTAGCATCCTTTAATGTGAAGCCTCAGGGAAACTGGCTGTTCTTTGCCTTAAATAAGGTGACTACTATGGTTGGTCGCAATTATAGAATATTTTCAAGATCACTTGGGAAAACAGTTTTATGTTCTTTCACTGTAACTCTTCAATTATAGTCTGTCAGCTGATCAGTCCCATGTCAGACTGGTCTGTGAGGCTTTCCATGATCTGGTCCCTGATCTTGCTTCTTATTGCACTACTCTCCCTGGCTGGATCCTTTGTCAGTCTCTGCATTGAGGTGATGAAGGTGGAGAGCCATGTGAACACATGTGGAATAGACAGGCACTGAGGGAGTCAGTGGGGTAAGACTCATTAGGCAAGAGCAGTCACAGAGATTCCCACCTCTAAAGGCTGATCCTTGTTTCTCTGAAACACTCATACCTCCCTTCAGGCAGCCAACTGAGACACCCTGCACCATAACATTCAGGAGCATAGGCTTTGGAGATATCCTGGTTAGCTGTGTGACTTTGGGAAAGTTACTTTACTTCTTTGAACTTTGGTGTCATCATTACAGCTCTTTAACTCAACACAAGTTCCAGTCTTCATCATCTACCACAATAATTATCCTCCTGATCAAGTTTTCATTTCTTCACTTAAGGCTGTTGAACCTCTCAGGCAGCCTGGGTTCCCCTTATCCTCACCACCCCATCCTAGTAGTATCTGTCACCTATATCCCTTCATTTAAATATTTTCCTAATAGCACTAACACTTCTCTTTAGAAGACAGATGGGAGCTCAGGCAGTAGAGAAAGTACATAAAATATGGGATTCAAGTCTATGGTTTGTTGCTAGTCATATGACCTTGGATACCTCATATAACTAGCTGAAACTGCACTGTCTTTTGGAGGGTCATTAATTTATAGTCCCACCAATAGTGTATATTGTACAATTAATATACACCAATAAAAAAGAATTGACTAAAATTAAAAAGTAGAGGATTAATGCTACCCTTTTACTCAGGATTTTGTTGTTGTTGTTACTGGGGCTTGAACTCAGGGCTTTGCACTTGCAAAGGAGCTGCTCTACCACTTGCTCCTCCAGTCCATTTTGCTCTGGTTATTTTGGAGATAGGGTCTCACAAACTGTTGTCTCAGGCTGGTCTTGAGCTGTGATCCTCCTGATCTCAGCCTCCCAAGTAGATATTATTATAGATGTGAGCCACTGGTGCCCAGCTTCTCAGGATGTTTTTAAATATCAGGTGGGATAAGATGCAAATGTTTTGGGTGATGGTGACGTGTCTGTAGGTATCAAGGGAAATCATATTAAATTTGTTATCTGAGCTGTTGGCTGTAGGAAGATCTCCCTTCCCAAGTCATTTTCAAGAAACCTCACGGTATCCAATTATTTGTCTTCTGTGCCAGCCTATGTTAGGTGTGAGGACATTCTGCTTCAGAATATCCCATGCTCTAGTTTATAGATTTCTACCACCTAGGTTTCAGAGAGATGGAACTCTGTCATTCCTCATGGGTAATGGAAACGTCACTTCTGAATCCAGTGTCAAAAGTCCAAGTCATGATTCTTGGGAAGTGAGAAGATGCTCCTCTCTGTGCTCAGTTAGGAAGGAGGCCCCACAGTGTGACTGATTAAGCATTTAGTAAGAAGTTTCCCTCTATTTCCCATGCCTTCTTAGGCCATGAATCCGTTGGGTTGGGTCTAAGAGTTCCACGGAGGTGCTGCACAGAGCCTGGGTCTCTGTCACCTTCCCATCACTGGCACTCAGGTGCATGGCACTAGAACACACAGATGTTGGTGGATTGAAAATGCCAGCCCTGCACATTCCTGGAGACTTGGTTGGTAACTCACGGGAAACACAAGTGCTCCTTTTGTGTTGCACTAGTTGGGGGTGTCACACAATGAAGTCACTTGACTCAAAATATTGATGCCTGTTT
The DNA here is from genome assembly GCF_047511655.1 of Castor canadensis. NCBI lineage: Eukaryota > Metazoa > Chordata > Mammalia > Rodentia > Castoridae > Castor > Castor canadensis. The sequence continues at coordinate 6,964,909 of NC_133402.1, read as the reverse complement.
TCCTAGTCATTTCCTCAAAGTGTTACAAAGTGCTTATCCTCATCCCTCCTGTGTCTTACATCTCTGTTCCCTGGATGTTTGTGCCTGCTGCTGCACCACAGCTGTCTTCTTTGGTAGCATGTTCTCTCAGGAGTCCTATGTTTCATCCTCTAACTTGACCTCTGTTGGTGCATTCTCACTCAGCAGGTGTGTCTGCAACAGGCCCAAAGCTCTACAGTGGCCAGGGTTTGTTCTTTCCTCCCAAGTTGCTCCTCTACCTTTGTGGAGCTGCAAATGGATAGGAACATCCACCTCCATCCACCAGAAGCAATCTGCAGCCCAGCTTCTTCCCAGATAAGAACCCTGCAAAGCCCAGAGCATGGAACTCAGAAGTGAATTCTCTTCCTTTAGTTCATCTCTATCATGACCTTGTACATCAGGTCAAGTTCATCCTGCATCTTTCCACACCCCCATCTACCTTACCAGTGTGTTTCTTCCACACTTAATAAGACAACATCATAAGTTAGATTGACTTGGTTTCTCAATAAATTGTCATGGCATAAGTGCCTGCTACTTTGTATTGTTCAAATATTCAGGAGGAATTAATGATATTGAGTGGCTACTGTGAAGATTTATGTGCAGATCTAGGGAGGGTTGCTTTTTGTCTTTTTATTCCCCCCCCTTAAAGTAATAATAAAGATTACAAAAGAGAAATAAGCAGGGAAAGTTAATTTGAAATGAATCTTTAATCAGATTTCATCTGTTTGAAGCAAACGTCTCCTTTGTCTGAGCACGGCTGCAGAGGCGGAGCCTGGAGACACCATTCTGTAGATAGATCCTCAAAGTCAAAGCCATTCTGACAGAAATCAAACGAGAAATAATTTCTCCCTGAAGGAATTCTGTTTTAGCTTAATGACGGCTGGAGTGTTCCTGTTGAAACGCCATACGGGGGCTTTTTAATTACGATTCATACTGTCCAGTTTAATGGCAAGAATTTCACTTATTTATTTATTTTTCTCTGAGCTCATTTGTTGAGTGTGTACTGCCAGATGCAGGGTTTACTCCAAGGTGAAGAAGTGAATTAACTTCTAAAGGTAGATGTGTGCCCAAATTTTCCCTTTATAGAAGACAAGAAAGAGCCTACTCTGACCAATCCAACTCAATGTAATCAAACTGGAGTTAGAAATGTAATTCCCAGGACCACTGAGAGACATCAATGAGAGGAACAAGTTGAATCCATAGAGTAGGAGGTCCAAGATTGAGAATCCAAAAATGAATCTAAAATAGCCATAAAGACTGTTGTTCAGCTAAGAATGTGCTGGTGTTATGTCATGGGAAAAGGTGTATCACAGCCATATGGTTGGATTTGTGTTCCAGTTCTGTGGAATATTAGATCATTCAACTTCCTAGATCCTGGTGCCTCTGTAGCCTCAGATGGAGACTTAAGCCAAGGGAGAAACCTGTCCTAGCAAAAAGAGAGATAGAGACCAGAGTTACTTTTTCCCAGATTTGCTCAAGTGCTCTGAGTGTGCATTGTAAAATGAAGAGCACACATATGCAGAGAATCCATGCATCATGCAATGTTGTCATGGGATATTACAATGAGCAGTAAGCACGTTAAAGAGTTAGAGTTTGAATGCAAACTGTTTAAACCTACCTTTGTTTCCCATTCTCTGTTAGATTGCTGACATTATCCTAGGAACCCTTGGTTTTGAATGACTGGACGTCTATATAATGACTTTCTTTTGTTTCTTTGCTGCCCAATTAGCTGAGTTAGAGTACTCTTGTTACTAAAAAACGGGAGGACCCGTCACAGCCATTTTCTAGCAAGGCTATAGGTAAGAAGCGGGGAAGAGATACGGGTTTTCCAACATGCCATATAAAATGTAAAGCTCAGAAAAACTCTAGCTTATTTGAGTGTTTGGGAAACAAGATCTCTGAGGAAAGTAGGGGGAGGGATCAGCTGCCTGCTTTCTCTTTTGCTGAGGCTCCTTCCTTCTCCCCATTATGCAATTCTGGATGGATGTGGGTAGTTACTGGGGAGGGCTGGAAAGGATGCTGTGTTAGTGTAGTAAATTACTGTAATTTTGGAGTTTGCAAAATCTTTGTGAGAACCTCCTTCTGTGCATCTAGTTTGGCTTAGAATGTTATTATTTGCCCACAAATAATAACAATGATATCATCTAGATGTTACTGCCCCTCTCCATCCCAGTTTTCAGGACTCTAGGGCCACAGGTGTAGCAGGGTTAGGAACTGGGAACTGTAATGGGTATTACCTATGGTGAAGATATGAATTGGAGTTACATATACAGACCTGGACATCACATACAGTTTCTGGCATATAGTAAGTATTCAAGATGTACAGTATCTCCTCCCTTACCACTTGTTTTAGATCTTTGTAACACATGCTCAATTAAATTTACGGTGAGTGAAAGAAAAATTAAAAATACCCATAGACCAGTGCACTAGGCATTCAATAAATAGTTATTGAACACTGACTTTCTATCCTTTTGGATGACCTGATTAACCTCTGTGAACTTTATAAGATCTCTTTCCTCTAACATCTTATGAATTAATAATAAGTTAATTAGAGTTCATAATTTTCTGTTTTATGACTTAGTCACAAAATAGAAATCCTTCCTGGAATGGGGCTGGGAAAACTAAGAAAGGAAAAGAAAGAAGAAAGAGCAAGTAAGTTTACTTTTTTGTGTACCATACAGTGACATCCAAGGAGAAGGGATTTGTCTGCTCCGTGCTGACCATTCATTGCATGAAATGCCAATAAAATGGTTGTAGCAGTGGAGACCTTAAGCTCCATGGCATTTGGTACATCACACACTTGGGGTCCAGGCCTTTTGATGTTTTTATCTTTCATCTTGGAGGCAGTGACTCATGTCTCTTTTGCAAGAGCCTGATGTCAGGAGCTAGTTCAGACACCTGGAGTGTCAGGAATATCTGTGATCCAGACTAAAATAATTGCTCCAAAATTGTTACAAATGACACAGAGACTGTCTCAAATTACTTCTCCCACCTCTCAGACCACCTTAGCTATAGTACTGCATTTTAGCAGTAATCTCTGATTTACACAATAGCAATGATAACATCCTTGACTATAGTAAATATTGATGCATTCCTAGTGTTTCTATTTATTCTTTTAAGATAGGAAGCAGTTTCTACCTTGTTTCTTGTCTTTTTTTTTTTTTAGTGGTAGTGGGGTTTGAACTCGGGGCCTCATGCTTGCTAGGCAAGTGCTCTTACCACTTGAGCCCCTTCCTTGTTTCTATGTGTTGGAAAAGGATGCACTAATATACAGCTAATGCTCCACCATGCTGGCCTGAGCTTCTGGTAACTGAGTTATCCTATCTCATCCACTTAATTTCTGTCCTTATTCACTTCTCCCAAAGTCATTACCCATCCTTAATGTGCTTGAGACACCTTTGGATTAAAGGTGTCTGTGAGCCCACAGTAGAAGCATACAAGAGTCCTGGTCATTTGCTTGATTACTGGTTCCATTCTTTTTCTTGTTATGTGGCCTTGTGGCACTCAATTTACTTCTCTAAGTCCTAATTTCATCATGTGGAAAATGAAGATCGGGATCCTTGTCTTTTTCACCTCACTGGGCTTCTGGGAGAATTATATAAGCTAGTAGAAGCCAATTAAAAATTTTACAGTTCTATAACTATATGAAAGATTATTGGGTACAGTTAAAAATACAATTGATGCTACTCAATTAATGAAGCTATCCCCTCACAGCCCAAGTCCTCCCTTTCGTGCTACTTAAGACTGCAAACTTATATCTGTGTGATAAGTTAATCCTTATCTTTTTCTTCTGCCATGAAGAGCTGCCTTGACGACTGGACCAGTGACTGGTTTAGGCTTCACACATGGTGAGGTAATAAGTGGAGGTGGGTGGCCTTTAGTGGCTTCCATTAGGGTGACAGCCCTGTATTTAGATTCTGAATGTCTGTGAGGGTGGAGTCTGTAGGATTTCCTGGTTAATTGGGTATGGCTGAGAAAAACAACAGAGAGGAATGAAAGGGAATATCAAGTTTTCACCCTGAGCAACTTAAGTGCTGGCAACTGAGATGAGAAAGACTGTGCTGAGAGAAAGCTTTGAAAGGAAGATGAAGAATTTAGTTTTGAATTCATGTTAAAAATGTCATTATGTGGTACATGCCTGTAATCCTAACTACTCAGGACGTGGAGGTAGGACAATCACCAGGCAAAAAGCACAAGATCCTATTTGAAAGACAAGCTAAAAGTAAAAGAACTAGGGCATGGATCAAGTGGCAGAGTTCTTGCTTAGCAATCCCTAGCACCACTCCCCATCCCCCAAAGAATAGAATTATAGAATAACAGATTCTAGGAGTCCGAAGGTTCCATAGGATTTCTCTGGCCAAACAGTTTCAATAAGTAGTCACCTAACCCCCATCTAATATTATCACTGAGGGTCTTTCATATAGTTATAGAACTGTAAACTCATGAAGAAGTTCTTTTTGTTGTTGAACAGCTCTAAGTGGTGTGACATTGAACCCTATCTTCATGAACTCACTCTGTAGAAACAATCTGAGGTCTATTCTCCCAAACAGTCATTATCACCTTTGAAGTCAAAGATGGCACATCACTGACTTTTCTGTACTTCTCCTGGAAAGCACTTCCTGTCCCCCGAGTCTTTCCTCACATGCTCTGCCTCTCTGTCATTCACACATTAGTGTGAAACTCATCTCTCTCAGACATTTGTACTGAGGAGATCACCTAGAGTAACACACACATCTGATCTTGAAACAGCTGGAATAGAATTGGATGCCAACCAACTCTGAGAGATGAGATGACACAATACACATGGTTGCCTATTCATAGTAGTTGAGCAGTATGGAAATTAGAAGTCAGCTATGGCAAGAATGTAAGAACACCATGATGGGATGTTGGTCTGTCTTATTCAGTGCAATATCCTTTATTCCTTGGATGGGGTCTTGAATACAGTTGTTGTTGAATAACTGATGGAATAAATGAATATATGGTGTGTGGGTGGGGCAGTGAACAGATTAAACCATACCCTTCCAGAGCAAAGGATCTCTTTCTGAGAAAGGGCTTCCCTGCCTCCAACTCCTGGTCAGTTCCTGTCTCTGTAAGTCTTTCTATGCTCCATACTTACCTTTAGAAATACTTTCCATAGTTGCGATATTCCAACTAGTTGTGATTCTTTACTTTCCCTCCCATTAAACATGAATTCTGTGAAGCTGAGACCATTTCTCCACCCTGAATTGCTAGTGCTGTGCACAGGCCTGGCATAGAGAAAGTAGTCAAAAATATTAAATAAATGGGTGGACTGGACACCAAGGGATGATTTCTAACAATTGTTGAGCTTTTGTAAGTAGGACTCATTCTCTGTTTAAGTTAGGGGAGCTAGTTTTCACTACCCCAGCTCTTCTCTTATGAGACTATTGTCCAAGAATGAATCTTTATTGAAGCTTTAAGAATAAGAGTTGGCTACATCTGATTTTGACACTTCTGCTGCTAGATGGTCTAACTTTCTTTGTGACCTTGGGCTACTTCCTTCCTCTCTGGACCTCAGTTTCCTCATAAGTATTAATAAGTATGACACAGAGGTTAGAAGACATGTACTTTGGTGTTCAAGTCAACCCCTCCACTCACCCCACACATTTTAACTTTTACAGTGTTAACTTGAACTACAAGTGATCTCACAAAGTAACCTATAAACAAGTTCTTCAAAGTTTCATCAACTTCACTTGACTTTCAGAAAGCACTGATAAATAGAAATCAACAGAGGCCGAGCCCTTGGGGGACAGCAGTTATAGAACAAGATCAATCGCCTGACTACTGCTGGGCAGCTGAAAAATAGGTGACAGCAGAGATGTAGAATCGTGTGTGTGTGATGACAGGCTTTGTGCTCATCACAGCCAGCTGGGGGGCTTGGGATGATCTTGAGGTGGGGAGTTGGAGAAGAGGGCAGAACCAAAGAGTGGACTGTTGAGTAGTTGTTTGAACTATAGAGGTGGACAGGAAGATGTGATAATTGAGCCCCTCCTGTGGCTGGGCCTTTCACTGATGTCAACTCACTTATTTCTCATAAAGGTCTTGGAAAGAAGGACTCATTCTTTTCATATGACAAATTTGAGACACATGGAGGCTAAAATATTTGCCAAAAGTCTTACAGTGGTGGGGAGTGGGAGTGGGTAAGCAGGTTGCATTGGCATAACAAATGGACCTGCCAAGTTAAGAGGCTTAAAGAATAAGAACGTTTAATTCTCTCTGCTGACAATCCAGGTGAACATTCTGGGCAGGTGCAGGCAGGTGGCTGGTCTCAATGTGGTCATTCCTACTCTCAGTTTTTTACCTTTATCAGTGGATGGGCCATAAGGTCATTTCTAGTACACAGTGAATCATATACACAGGAAGATCACACATGCATGGTTTTATGGGCCAGGCTTGAAAGTTGTGGTTTTACACTCACACACACACACACACACACACACACACACACACACACACACACGCATCCTTTTGGCAAGATCTGCCACCTGTTTTCAGGCAGGGCTTGGAAATGCAGTGAGTCTTAGGCTAGGTAGCTGCATATTAGCAACAGCTTTACTGCTACTGCAGAGTGGGTGATGGACTTTGTTGGACATTTGGTAATTGTCACTACACCAATGGGGAATGGGGGACCAGAAGTGCAGGCTCAGATTTAGTCAGAAGCCCTGGTGCTCTCTTCCCTCTGTTAGCTCTAAGCTGATGTCTGTCTACCAGAGTGTCTTCCTTCCACTCACCTCTGGCTCTCAACAGCCCATCCACAGGTCCTCAGACACACCAACCTATTTCCAGCATCAGGACGTTTTGTGTTCCCCACCTTATACATTCCTGTTCCCCAGTCTTTGGGTTCCCATTTTATTTCACAGAGCGGAGGGCCCTCTAAGCTTGGAGTTCATCTGGAATTTTCCATCTTCCAGGCTCACTCCTGTAGATCCATCACCCTGATCCAGGGAACTTTGTGGGATGTTTGGTTTGGTTTCCTCCCTAGACTTGTTTTGGCCAAGGAGTGAACAGAAACGATGCAACTAACCCTCTTGCAAATATCTTTAAAGAAGAGAAAGAAAAGCAAGAGGCTGCTGGCTGGGAGCAGTGCTCCAGCCATCGATTGGGTAATTGGAAGCCCTCGGGTGCGAGTCCTCATTAAGGCAGAGGGATATGAATCATTTTCTAATGACACCTCTTCGATCCCAGCAGCTCAGCATGCAGCCTGCCTCCACAGTTGGGCTGTGAGTCAGGAGAGCTGGTGGGGTCTGCAGCCAGGCTGCCTGCCATATGTTGCTTCTTACAATTAGCAAGCTCTGGGGGTGTGGGCTAGACACCCAGAGGGCAAGGCGGCTGCTTCTGCCAAAGAAGCTCGTGGGAGCCATTCTAAGAGCTCATGAACAAGAAGATGGGTAGGGGTGAAGTGCAGCCCCCCAGGGGCACTATGAAGAGCTGGACAGAAGGAAGACCTCTGTTTATAGATAGGTTATTCCTGTATTTATTGATGATTCTATTGTCATTGTGGTAGATCTATAGTTGGGGAAACATTTTAAGGTAATCCTTTTGATGTCTAGTCTTACACCATGGAAGGAACTGAAAATATAAATCCTTTGCTGAGTAATCAATCATTATTAATTATATTTTCCCCCAATTTTTATAGACTTTCCTTTTGATATAAAATTGATAAACAGGGAAGTCTGAAATGTGCTATACATTAGGCACATTTTGTTAAATGTATACACCTGTGGGTAACTCACATCTTTACTGTGGTGTAGTACACAGACATCACTCACACCCCTTCTCAGTAGGTCCCTACTTTGCCCTCTCCAGAGGAAAGAACCGTTCTGTTTTCCACTATGGAACAATCATTTCTGCTCTGAGAATTCACATGAATGAAACCATGCTGCACGTCAAAGAAGCATTTGTCTAGTTCTTCTTTCATTCGCATTCCTTTTTATTGCTTAGTAGTATTCTGTCGCATGGATATACCACAGTTTGTTTACCCATTTGCCTAATTATAGGAGAATGACACCTAGGGTATTAATGGTTATCGGCTATTTATGAATAAAGCTGCTTTGAACCTGTGCTTTCATTTAAAACTTAGAAATGGAATAGTTGGGTCATAGGGTAACTATGTGTTTAGCTTTACAAGAGATGGCTAGCCTTCCGTCAAAGGAATATAACAGCAACATATTTCTAAAATACCATGTAAGAATTACAATTGCTGTACAGTTCGGCTAACATTGGCCTTGTCAGTTTTCTTGTTTAAAAATTTACTCATTCTGGTGAATGTCAAGTGGTATTTTACTCAGTTTTAATTTTCATTTTCCTGATGACTAATGCTGTTGAGCCCTTTTCCTTTTTCTTTTGCGGAATGTCTTTTAAAATCACTGTGGCTATTTTTAAATTGGGGTGCTTGTTTATTTTTTTCCGACTGGTGGGTGAGAACATGGATTTTGAATTCAGTGAATTCAGAGTCAAATTATGGCTCCCCCACTTAACTTGGTGGCTCTGGGCAAGTCCTTTTGTCTGGGGTATAATTTTCTCATCTGCAAAAGGGGATAAGTAATTGAACACAAATAACATGGTTGTTGTGAGGATAAATGAGGCAAAATGTTTGAAAGCACTAGGCACAGTGCCTGGCATCCTTCGGGAGATCAATAAATGGAAGCTTTTACTACTCTTGATGTTTGTGGTCATTGTGGCAAAGACTAGGACTTGGATCATTGCAGGGTCCACTACTGTTAGCTGAGCTAGAATGAGGTGAAATCACATCCAGGATCCCTTCTGAACATGTATGTGCTGATGTCATAAGGAAGAAAGATTCCCACAGATGTAAAGACTTGAGAGTCTTCAAAGAGTTCCCCACATCTGACTCCAGTTCCTTCCCAACACTATCCTCTCAGGCAGATGTTGTAAATTAGAGGATTGAGGCTCAGAGAAGTGAGTGACTTGTTCAAGATCACACAGCAACTCAATGGTATAGCTAGGGTAGGGACCCATGTATTTAAACTCTTAACCCAGTGCCTTTTCTACCACCCTGTTGGGTCTGGATCAGACTTCAGCGGTCCCATTGGCAATGAGAAGGAGCTGATGGAGGTGAATTCTTAATCCTCTTTTTGCCCTATGCATTAGTATGTCCGGAAGAGAATGAATTTCACCGTGTGGAGGTTTCCCTAGGGATGGAGCATTTCCCCAAATTCCTAAGGGTAAGCCCAGTCTTGGACACAGTGTCTCTATATTCTTTTGGTTTGCTGTTGACCCAGGTGAAAAGTCCAGTAATTCATTCATTCAGTTTTTATTTGTTTTGCAAACCACCACTATGTATCAGGCACATTGCTGAGCAATGAACAAGAGAAGCAAAGAGTCACCTCTTTTGGGGTTTTTCCCTATGGGGAGGGAGTGGGTCTAGTGGTGAGAGGACGCTGCTTGCCCCTTCCCAAAGAAAGGCAATTGATTAGAGCTGCCTTTCCTGAGCAGAGGCTCAGCTCTTTCCTTGCCTCCTGATGGGAAAAAGTGACAGCACTGGGCAGTATTTGGGGAGCACAGGTGGCCTCATATTGGGCTAAGTTCATCCTCTAATTCAATTTGTACTCATTAAGAAAATCTGTGCCAACAACTGCGTTAAACATTTTTACACTATTTCAAGCCCTGCAATAATCCTCCAAAGAAGATCGTACCATCCTTTTTCCATATTAGGAAACTAAGACTCAATCATGTGCATTGATGCTTTCAGGGCAGTAGAACCTGGTAGTGGTGACACCAGAATCCCAGCCCATGTAACTTCAAAGCCCTTGGTGGTCTCCACCTGTCCCTTGCTGCCCATTCCTTAGCTGGAAGCAGGGAGGTGGGGAGAGGAAGTGGTTTCCAGTTAGATTGTTAATCTCTCCTACTTAAATTTAGCTCAAATTGCTTTGTAATAAAAGCTGTCCAGCCACAATCTCAGTGAGTCCTTTATGGAGTAACTGACAGCCAGAGATTGCCAATATGGAGTCATTAATATGGAGTAATGATGAGTGATAAGAGATGAAGATCTAAAGTGAACTATTAAACGACAATATCATTTTCTTGTCTTCTTCCCTTATGCACACTGACAGGAAGAGAGTTGACATGATAATTTTATAAAACTCTCTGACACTTCCTGTTAACTCCCCTCCATTAGCTTAGTAGGATAATTGTCAAGAACAGATGCATGAGAATAGGAAATACACTCTTGAAAGACAGAGAGGAGCTTGAGAATGGAACACGGTTCCCTTACGTCCTCTGAATTTCCAATCAAGGTCTGAATGGCACACTCAAAAAACTTCCTTCGGCAAATCTAGGAGTAGAGACTCCATCTACCAGACTCTCAAATGTGGAGGGAAAAATGGGCTTTCTACCTCCTATTCTTTCTTTATATTCCAGCCCCTGACTGGTATAACATTCTTCCTTAGCTCAATTCAACTAAATTTTACCCATTCCTCAGGGCCCATCTAATTTGCACCTAACCAAGATTCCTCCACTATATTCTCACTTCTGACTTTGAACTTGGAGCACAGAATTTAAAGTTCATTTAGGACTTTGGGTAGCTTGATAGCAAGGATCTGAAATTTCTACTTCCTTAAGAAATCCAGTACCCCAAACTCCTTATTTTTTTTTTATATCAGGAAACCTGATCCCAGAAAGGTCCAGGGCTTTAAAATAAATGAAGCTAACGTTTGTTAAGTCATTGGATTTTTTTTTTCCTTAAAACTTAGTCCTAAGACTTTGTAAGTAGAAGCAGTATTCTGGGATGAATTGTGTCTCCCCCAAATTCATATGTTGAAGTCCTAACTAGGACTTCAAAATGTGACCAAATTTAGAAACAGGGTCTTTAAAAAGATAATTTAAAATGAGGTATCCAGAGTGGACTCTAATTCATTATGGTGTTTTCATAAGAAGAAGAAATTTGGACGCAGACACGAACAAGGGGAAGACAGAAAGGAGTAGAACAGACCCCCTCATGACCCTCAAAAGGAAATATGACTCAGCCAACACCTTGTACTTGGACTTATAGTCTTCAAAATTGTAAGGAAACAAATTTGTGTGGTTTAAGTCAACCTGTTGTGGAACTTTGTTGCAGTAGCACCAGCTGACTAATATTATCAGCTAGATAAATAGCAATAATATTGCTTAATATGACCTACTGCTATTAATAATGATGGTCTTTCACTGAGGGTTCATTCTATGGAACATGGGATGGGTAGCCTATCTCACTTATTAGCCTATAAACGATGTCTTCCTTTGATAGCAGCCCAAGTCTGTTTCCAAAGGTAGACTATTACTCTGGACCAGCCACAGCAGATGAAAATTAGAATGAGTCATGGGGCAAGGCTGAACCCTGTTATCTTTTTTGGGGGGAAGTAGAATAAAAAGACTATTTGTAATCGGGTGGCTTGACATTTGAAAGGATTGGACCCTGGCTGAGAACACCTTGATTGAATTTCTGACAAGCTCAGAGAAAATCTTCTGTGTTACTCCACACCCCAAACACCTCCAGAAGTACTGGAGGCCACAATATGTATGAATGGACGGTTCCTTCACTCATTTGAATATTGATTTTTTTTTGGGGCATTCATTTACAGAAATTAACATTTAGAAAAGCACAGTGGTGTAATGGAAAGAGCCTGTGTCTGGATTAAAATTGTGTCTACATTATGCTGGTAAGTCTGACCTTGGGTGAGCCACTTACCCTCTCTGAGTCTCATTTAAAGTGAATGGAGCAACCAGTATCCCTTCCTGTCATCTATCACCTTAGTGACTCTGATCAGGGACATTTTACATGGGTGTTCCATCATTTGAGATAGGCCTCCTGGCCTTGTATCTTTGAGTATTTCGGAGACAGGGTCTTGTTTTTTGCTAGGGTTGGCCTGGACCTGGGTCCTCCTTTTATGCTAGCTGGGATGACAGGTGTGAACCACTACGCCCAGCCTTTTTCCAGTGAGATGGAGTTTCACAAAGTTGTTTATTTATCTATTTATTTATTTTTTGTTGGCATTGGTCTGGTCTCGAACTGTGATCCTCCCAATATCAGCCTCTTGCGTAGCTTGGGGTGACAGAGTGCATCATCATGCCCAACTATTGGTCCAAATGGAATCTCAAACTTTTTGCTTGGAGTGGCCTAGAACCACAAGCTTCCTCATCTCAGCCTCTCAGATATCTAGGATTACAGGCATGAGACACCAGCACCTGGCTCTGACCAATGCTCTTAAGGTGGTGTTATGTGGACAGAGATCCCACAAGACTTGCCATAGTAAAGGAACTTTTATTAACTTAATGATTTGGTAGATGTAAATAGATGTATCAGCAAAAAGGTGTAATTGTCCACACAAAATATACACATTAAGCTCCCCCCATGTTGCAACATCTCCCCTCCCTTCTTCCTTCCCTAGTACTCTCTTCCTCCCTCCCTCTTCCTCTCCTGCCTGCTCTATCTCCTGTCTTTTTTCTCACTATAGCAATTTACTTCTGTTGAAGGTTGAACTGTGTTCTCTCAAAACATAGACTGAAGTCTTAATCCTTGGTCTATTTGAAAATAGGGTTTCTGCAGAAGTAATTAAGATGTAAGTTAAGAAGTGGCCATACCGAGTAAGGTGGGTACTTAGTCCAATATGGCTGGCATCATAAGAGGAGAGTGACAAAAATAGATGAATGCACAGAGGAGAATGTCACATGAAGACACAGACACACAGAGGACAGGTAACTATATAATGATGAGGGCAGAGAGTGGAGTGATATAGCTGCAAGTCCAGGAGTATCAAGGATCCCCTGTAGTCATGAGAAGACAGAGGAGAGAGTGTGGCCCTGTTCACACTTTGATTTCAGACGTCTGGCTTCTATTCCTGTGAAGGACTGGGGTTCTTGGTGTTTTAAGCCGTCTGGTGTGTGGCACCTTGCTAGGGTGGCTCTAGAAAATCAGCACATTTTCCTCAGGCAGAGTTAATTGGGAGTTCATCCTTTGCTGATGGTGGAGTCTTGGCTTGTTTGTCATCTTGGTTCTGGGGCTGGTTTCTTACCTACCTACTTAAGCATCTCGAAAATTTCCTACCACTGAGAATACCTTAAAAAACCTAGAAGAACCTTCCATTGGGCTACTATGTTCTTGCCTTGCTCCAGGCCTGGACGATGTGGTTAACAAAAGGCTTTCTGAACACTCACCGAACAGGGTGCTGGGCACATGTGACTTTCTTCCACCAAACAGCTACCATAAGGCAAAACAGGCTCGGTGTTTCCTTATCTTTTTTGATGGAATTGCTTGACCTTGGAGTGGAGAAATACACTCCTAGCATTCTGTCTCAAAAGCTCACAAAAACCATCTTTTGGTTCTAAAGCACTCTTCTGGGTTGCAGCTCCTTCTGTCTGGAGCCTGCCCATCTCAGGCAGTCTCAGTTCCAAATCGTTTGTGGGACAAGACAAGGTTGTGCCTTGTCTCATCTTATTTATTAGCACATTAAGACCACTAATCACAATTAAAAATAATGATGCCATCAAGATTATTCAAATCAGGGACAACCAATTTCAACTACTATTACTTGTGGATGGAATTACAGATCTGGCTCTCTCTTCAGTACTTTTAAAGGACTTCTTTCTTTCCATTATCCCTCCACCCCCATCAGACTCCTGAATTATACCGGGAATTAACTTAATACATAAAGTCACTTCTAAGTGAACTTTGTTCTGCTACTTTTGCATTGCCTCCCCTTAAGTCCCCATAGCTCCCTTGGTAGCTTTCAAATGTCATGATGGGTCATTTTGAGTCCAACATCTGGCATTGTTCTTGTAAACAACATTTTTTTTTTCCCCAGGTAGATTCTTCTTGGGGTGAGTCAGTGCTGTGCTTTTCTGGGTCATTTACATGGAAATAGCATTCTGCATTTGGTACTTACATTACCTGCAATCTTTATCCTTCAAGCACCCAGGCTTTTCTCATAATGTCAGATACAGAAGTAAAATCAGTCCCTGTCTCTCTCTGCAGATCTCTGGGGTGGGAGTGGGGGGTTGTGGAAGGTTAGGGCCTCAAGGGAAGGTGCTCTCTAGAAGAAAATTCTAGCTAAGACCTGAAAGATGAGAAGAAATCAGTTTTTAAGGAAACCGAAAGTTAGGTCTAGGCAGAAGGAAGAGCAAGGAAGCAAGGGTAAAATCTGTGAGTGGGGATAATGCTTGCTGTGTTTTGGTATGGTGAGAGAGCAGGGGGATGTGGGAGAGACAGGCAGAGAGATGAGCAGATGTGCAGGACTTTGCAGTCACAAGAACTTTCTGAACTGGTTTTTGGAATGTAGAAAGCCAGAGAAACCCCCTGTTTCAAACAGACACGCACACAAGGGTCATCCTTCCTGCTGAGGAGGGAACACAAATTAGCACACCTCGGAGCACATGTGCTAGTTTACATAACTTTTCAGCCACTTACATAACTCACTGATGGACATTAGTAGTGACATTTACTCTTGCTCCCTTTTCCCCATACCCACACCTCCCTAGATCAGGCCCCTCAACCTGGGACTGTCATCATGGCCTCCTACTGCCCTACTCATCTCCTCCAGCCTGTAATTATAATGCATGCACATTGGTAGTAGCAGCTCAGGTAAGTGTCTCTCTACTTCTACTTCTGTTTTCCCAGCAGGATGACCTTAGGCAGTAGAGAGCTTGCTTCCTCCATCAGGAAGTGGGCTCAGCAGAAACCTACCTCTTGGTGCTGCTGTGAGGATTCGAAGAGATAAAACCTGTCTAAAGCCTGTCTTGAAGGGCCTTCTGCAGGATAATGAGTATGCAAAGCTTATTTCCTGTAATCCAATTCTAGTTGTTCATGGATTAGAGTTTGAGATCCTCAGTGTCAGTGAACAAGACATATTTCTCTGATTTCTCAGGACTTGGTATGCAGCTGATGCTCAATTAATGTTATCCGACTGGAAGATCACTTTGCTGAATTTTGAAAGGGTGGTGGAAGAAGGAAGGGGAAGAATATTCCAAATAGACTGAAGTTACAAAGTGATGATAGCCATGCATGATTCTTTAGGGGTGACCTGCCACACCACTCAGTATCCTTTTCTTCAACTCTGGACTTCCCTTGCCCAGGTACTTCTGGTAGTTATTGTTCCTCTGAGTGCAAAGATGGAGCTGCCACTCACCTGTAACAGATGAGGACTGACACTGTACCTTCTCCTAATCGCTCACCTTCCTCTTCACCCCATTAACTAATTTTTAAACTTTTGCTTTTATTTTATTTATTTTCTGGCAGTATTGGACTTGGACTCAGGGCTTCATGCTCTACCCCCTTGAGTTATATCCCCAGGTCGTTTTTGCTCTGGTTATTTTGGAATTAGGATCTCACTTCTTTCCCAGGCCAAGCCTGGATAGCAATCCTCCTATTTATATCCTTTTTGTCCAGCTGGGATGACAGGTGTGTGCCACCACATCCAGCTTCTTTTTTTTTTTTTTCTGTTGAGATGGGATCTCACAAACTTTTTTTTATTGGACTGGCAGGGAACTGTAATCCTCCAGATCTCAACCTCCTACATAGATTGGGATGACAGGTGTGTGTCACTGCACTCAACTACTAGTTGAGATGGAGGTCTTTCTACCTTTTTATCCCCAGGCTGGCCTCAACTCATGATTTTTCCGATTTCAGCCTCCAAATAGCTAGGATTAAAAGTGTGGCCACTGGTGGCTAACTTAAATTTTTGCTTTAATGTGAGCAGCATTGCAAAATCCAATACTGGACATTTTGCAAAAAATAAGAATTTATTTTAAAAAGGTGACATGTGACAAACTATCAGGGAAAGGAGGCTATTGCATAGGTATTTCTTGAGGTAGGTGAGCTATATGTCTGATCACCCAGGACTCCTACCTCCATATGCATAGCAAGCTGCAAACAAGCATTCCAGAGAACTTTTCAGCTGCAGAAATATAGGAAGGAGCCCCCACAATACTGCCATGTTCCTGTCTTGTGTGTTTGTCTTCCATCATGTGTAGTAATCTTTGTGTACTTGGAGGTTTGGGTCTCTCATTCTTCCAGAATGGAACTGAGGTTCATGAAGCATTTTCTTTGTTTTTTTTATTTGAGAATTAGATGAATGTGATCCATAGTCCCTTTGGTTAAAATCCAAGGTCTTTAATCCAACACGGGAGGAACTCTTACTCCAGCTTTAGTCTATGCTAATCTTGTATGCTGAGCACATGTACGAACCACAGCGCACACTTCCTGTTCTCTCTCACCTCTGTGTCCTGTGTATATGAGCAGCTCCACCTGGAATATATTTCTCAATACCATTCCTAGGTTCATGTGCACACCGGCACACACACACACACACACACACACAGATCTTGCTAATTCTCTCATCCTTCAAGTCTCTGCTCAGATATCACTTTCCTTCAAATATGATTACTTCTATTCCTAAGAAGTGTATTACCGCCCCCCCAGTTTGTTCCTATTATAGCAGAGTTAGGACACTGTTCTCTAATTACCTTTAGTTCTTCTGCCAGTTGCTCCCCTCAAGGCAAGGACTGTGTTATTTTTTATCATATCCCTGGCACATAACACAGGGCACAGTGCTTTGCAGGAGCCCAGTAAACATTTGTTGACTGAATGAAAGATGTCATTGGCAGGGTAATGAACTGTGTCTGTGGGACAGTCCCTCTGAGAACACTTCCTTGTGTTGTTTTCATGATAGAATCTCAATAAGAAGGTTCCACTTCCTTCTGATGTTGCTCTCACTCATCCATTCTTCCATTTTTCTTCACGGGATGGAGTTTGAACTTGTGCTTGGCTTCAGGTACATAGCCAATCAGACAGATTTGCTACATGGCTTCAGAGAACTTAAAATCCAGGGCCTCATTTGGGGGCTAGTTTCTGTCCATTATTTTATTATCAACGTTTATGATGATTTTTGGCATTCAATAAATTGCTAAATAAGGTAAAATGAAATAGTTCAGAGTGCATACATGTTGTAGTGGGCTTATATAAGAAAAAGTAAGTGGTCTTACCTCACAGAAAAAAGGAAAAATTTAAGGCAGTGACGGGGCAGGTGGAAATTGGTCATGTGGTTATCCTACTGAACGTGACAGGATTCAAATCTTTAGTACTATGTCATCTTTGATGGTCATTTTAGGGTCTGTTTCTGCATCTGGAAAAAAGGGATTACAGAATTAACCTCATCTGACTCGCTTGACAATTCAACAAATTAATCAATAGAAAGCTCCCAGTGTAGATAAATTAACATTTACTAAATGTTAGGTTATTGTAAGTAGAGGCTTAAAATGGTACACTGCACCCAGGATGGCAGGGAGTGGTGTGTGTGTGTGTGTGTGTGTGTGTTGGAATTAGAGGATGAGATTAGAAAGCGGGTGTGAATCATGGAAGAAGTTGTTTTTGTGTTCCACTCTTGGGAGATTGGTTGGCTTCAATGGGAAGCCACTGAGGATTATATAAGGTGGAGTGGCATGATTACTTCTACTCCCAAGAGGGAGAAGGAGTTCCTTACCTTACATGGTAGCCATAGTTGTTTGAGGAGAAGGAAAGAAAGGAGAAGGAAAAGGGACAGAAAGAAAAGAGAAAGGAAGCAGGGGGCAGGGAGGGGAGAAAGAACAGAGGAAAGGTGAGAAAAATGGCTGGATCATGCATTTGGTGGCAGGCTGAAGGGCTTGCATCTAGATTAGCAAAGAGGCTCAGGATGAGCCAAAGGGCTGAAGCACAAGGGAGTTGTCAGAGTGATTTACAGATCTCTAGCTCAGGGTCTGGTCGAATGATGAAGAAAGAGCACTCTGAGGCCCCTCCCATAGAACAGAGCTAGGGCCTGTGGATGGTTCCTTGTCTGAGGGTTCACCTGAGGCTGCACACTGCAGGTGCCAATTACCTGGGGTCAAAACGCAAGAGCAGCTTGCCCTGGGGTGTGCTTTGCAGCCTGTGGACGTTCAGCTGATCTTGCAAGAGCATATCTGTGCAATGTCACAGCCAGGCTGATCCACACAGCTCCATCCCCCTTCCCTTCCGGCAGTAAATCCAAGGATATTTTTCTAGCTTTAATTTATTTTTAAAAGTAGCTTTATGAGTCTGTTAATAAAAAGGAAACTTGCTCCTTGCCTGACTATCACTCAGCCTCTGCTCGTCTCCTCTCGCCTGGGAAACTCCTTGCAAACAATGCTGGCTTCTTTCTCCCTGCACATAAAAAGGTTTATAGATCTCCAGTTCCCTACAACTCAGCCCAAAGTAGCTCTCGCTTGACAGTCTTCAGAAATCAGCGTTGCTCCCTCTTCCACTAAGCTCCTGTCTGCACAAGGTCAGGCTCTGCTCAAGGAAGTCACAGCTGTTTGAATCACACTGGCCAGGCTCGCCTGAATGTTTCTCTTCAGAAGTTGCCTTTTGAAACTTTAACAGCAGTGACAAGAAGCTTACATTTGCTGAACAGACTCAGGTCCCTGTTGAGCTGCATCTAGATGCTTGATGTGAAAAAGGGGTCTGGGCTGTTTGTAGCCACCGCACCCCCAATTTACAGTGAAGGGTTAGGGGAAGGACAACCATTTTGCATCCTGGTACCTGGTGATCATCCCCTGAGCTGTGGTATTCTAATTAGTGTGTCAAGCAGATATGGATCCTCTGTACAGTTTTTATGTTTATGATGGAAGACAGGTTTGTGACTGGTGAACTCATCAGGTTACTTGGTATAATATAATTATATATATATATAATTATAATATTATAATTCACTTAATATAATAAAAATGAAGAAAGAATTCGGTTAAAGTTGGGTTTATCAACATTGAGTGCTGTTGACATTTTGGGCCCTATATATTACTTTGTGGTGGAAGGGCTGTCTTGTGTGTTGTAGGATGTTAGTAGCATCCCGACCTTTACGTACTGGAGACCAGTAAAATCCCCTTCTCCATTTGTGATAGCCCAAAATGTTCTCAGACTTTGCCAAATGTTCAGACATTCTCAAAATCCCTCGTTGAGAATCACTTGTTTTAAAGAATACATTTGTAATGGAGGTGATATTATGCTCAACAGGGTAAACAATGGTCCTTGGGTAGGTAAAAAAATCTTTTTTATGTATAAGGCACAGTATACATAATACATAAATAAGTATACCATATATCTGAGGTGTTCATGGAGGATGGTGATTTGCAAAAAAAGTCTAAAATGTGTCTTGTAAGGGGAGATCATTAAAAAAAGTTGGGAAGCACTGGTCAAAAGAGACACAATTTGAAATAAGTGCAAATTTAAAACTCTTCCTGTTGAGTTTTGAACTCATGGAAACCATGGTGATTTTTACCCCAAGTGTTATGATCAGAAGCAACATGAATTATAGTGTCCACATCCAAGTATCTTCTGATGGCTCTAAGGTGGAGGAATGGTTCAAGTGGTAGAGTGCCTGCCTTGCAAGCATGAGGCCCTGAGTTCAAGCCCTAGTGCCACCAAAAACCAACAACCAACCAACCAAAACAAACAAACAAACAACAAAAAGCAAATATAGATTCTGTGGAGCCATCTGACCTGCTAAGCCCATTTAGCTTAGTGTAATCAGTTCAGTCCAAGAGTGATTCACCCTTAACATCCTTACTAGTGGAAACACACCCCAAAATACACTGTGTTATCTGGATGCATAAAATCCTTCAGGAGTATGTTAGACAGAATAATGGCCTCCAAAAGAGGCCCATTTCCTAATCCCTAGAACTTGTAAATGTCTCATCCTACAAAGCAAAATGGACTTTGCAGATGTCATGAAGGATATAGACCTAGTGATGTTCTTCGAGGGTAGAAACTATTTTATAATTATATTGTTGAATTCCCCATCTAGTTGTGTCTGTTTGTGCCTGGCAACCTGTGACTACCTCATGGATGCTCTATGACTTAATGACAACCTGAGTTAGCAGTAGCTTTTAATTAGAACGTTGACAATGAGATGTAACTATGCCAACGTTTTGACTTCTGGCATGGGCTTTGAAGTCACAAAACCCTTAGTTCAAATCCCAGTTCTGCCTCTCACCAACCATGTGGCAGACAATAAGTGACTTCGTACCTGAAATCGAGCTTCCCCACTTGTAAAATAGAAATGAGATTGCCTGCATAAGTGAGAAGTCTATCACAACCTTCCTCTGTGGACTTACTCAAGCAACTTTTCGAAATACTCACTTCCACATTTGCAAAATATGGATAGTAATCAGACAGCACAGAAACAATATGCAGACTAAATGAGATTATGCAAATTTTTTTTTAGCATAACAACTGGTGCATAGTAGGAACTGTAATAAGTTAGACCACTGGACTGATTGAGTAGGGCTGAGTGATATTTTATTTTTGCCAATTGAATAAATAGCTTAGATTCATCATAAAATCTTTGAATAAAATGTGAAAATTGCCTACACCTCCTCTCCCCTCGGTAAACCACTGTTATTGACTGGTGGCCCTCTTTTCATGTAGGTAGCAAAGCACAAGGCTTATGAGCACAGACTATGGTTTCAAATTTCACATCTACCACTTAGGTTGACCAAGTGATCACTAAGCTCTTTCTTCTTCAGTTTCCTGATCTGTAGTGTGGGAATAGTAATGGTATCTACATTACATAATGGTAGGGGACTGAATCAAATTAAAAGTTATTATTTATAAAATAGTGTGTGATACATATTAAGTACTGTGTAAGTATGTATTAGATCTGTTTTTTTTTTTTTGGTGGCACCAGGGAACCCAGGGCTAGACAATAGCTAGGTAAGCACTCTAACACTGGAGCTATATCCTCAATCCTTTTGCTTTAGCGTTTTTTTTTTTTTCATGTAGAGTCTTACATTTCTGCCTGGACTGACCTCAGACCATGATCCCTCCTGCCTCCACCTTCTGAGTAGCTGGGTTTCCAGACATGCACCACCACACCTGGTTTGTTTTTGAGATAAAATCTCACTAACTTTTCCCCTGGGCTGGCCTTGAACTATGATCCTCTTAATCTCTACCTCCCTGTGAAATCTTTAAAAGAATACCTGTGCTCCCTTTCCCACCCCATGCCCTCCCCAATGTTAGTCAATATTAGCACCTGTAGTGAATCCTCCCCTGTCTTTCTCTTGTCCCTTGTGATCATGCAGGGCTGCTGGTAATTGCTTGTTTTATAAAGTGTTCTATTACACACACCTTCTTGGAGCATGACTTTTTTTAAACTTATGATGCATCTACTGTGGAATCTACAGTGCCACGTTAATTGGTGTCAACAAGTGGTTGTATATTCTACAGCAGACATGTAAATCCTTTTATGCAACCACTCTCCTGTAAGTGGCCATTTCCTCTGTTTGCTAGAAATTTCTGAGCATTAAAATGCTTTATTGGAAAGGCAGGGGAGGGGCCCATCTGACAGATTATACTTTCCAAACTCTTGTCTGCTTTGGAGCTGAGCTACGGATTTGATGAATGCAGAAAGAGGTTCATTTTGAGTTAAGTAACTATCTGGAATCACCCAACAGTTAGATAATTGGCCCAATTTAATTTTTCTATGGAAGGAAGACTGCTGCTTTGCTGCCTGATGTATAGGTATGTCACTGCATGTATTACAAACCAGTTGGTTAAGTATGAAGCTATTATTACTAATTAAAATCACTTCCCTGCAGAGCCCTCACCTACTCCACCACCCTAGCCCACCTGCCCATGTTACCTAGGATTCACCCCTTCAGGAGCAGTTAATGTGAGCCAAAAATCAATAGCTCAATTAACAATCAGGATTGGGCTTCCAGGCAACAGAGATCAGGATCAATAACTTATGTTCAGTGAAATTAAAGGCAGTTGTTAAGTCAACTGTTTAAAAGCTGCAGACATGGACTGTAGGGACGTCCATCAAAACCCACTGGGCTCTTTCTCTGGAGAGGTGGAGAAGTACATCTTTCTTTGGTCCATCTTCCACATGCATGGGCACCTAATGAAGCAAGCACATCTTCACCAATTTTCTCCTGAAATAAATTCCCTGGCGCCAGGACTGCCATGGGCATCTGAGCTGCTAGACGGAGTCTCTTCTTTCATCAAGCACAATGAGCAGAAGCAGAGTTCCAGAATCATCCGTCAGTGTCTGCTTCAGTGTCTTTTGGGAGGGGAGAGTGAATGAAGTTTCCCTGCATTTTAGATTTGTTTGTTCTTACCAGAACTATAGGTTTTTAATCATTCTACCAACACTTAGCTAGCACCTATTCTCTTCCCCTGTTTCGCTTTTGAACTTGGCACCCTATATATGGTTCTAGAATTATTATGTGTATTAGTTAGGCTAGGCTGGATGGAAGCAGCACATTGCCCCAGGCGTGGGGTAGAACAATATAGCCCGATCTTGTTAGGCAACTGTGCTGGTGGATATTCAAGTTACACAGACAGAACTTCTCTAAGTGGAAATGGAGATTCCTTCCACCTGTGTCTTCTTTATTCTTTATTCAGCTGGTGGAGGGGCCAAGACAGCAAGGAGAAGGCACCACATCACTTCTTAAAAGTCTACGCTCAGGGAGTTTCCCACAGTCCTGCTTCCAGTCCATGACCTAGAAGCTAATCCTAGGTGCAAGACAGGATGGGAAGTACAGTTTATCTGTTATGCCCAGGGGATAGAAAAAAGTGAGGGCAGGTTTTGGAAAGCAGAGAGCTATGTCTGTCTTCCTATCATTACCTTCCTTTGTGGATGCCTGTAATTTTACCTGTCTGTCATTTCTTTTTTTTTTTTTTTTGGCATTAAGAAAGGGAGCTCATTTCATCAGGTTTGATTGTCCATACCTCCAGGCATGAAGATGTTCACGGGACCCAAGCCTGGCCAGTTGTAGTCTCTCCTGGAATATTTCTCTTTCCACAGGAATTACTTAGAGTCACTGGGATGACTCTAAAAATGGTAATGGAGGTATCTTAGCAAGTGACCCACTGATGTGGGGTGATGGTAGTTAGGAAGGGAGGTGATGTTAGCTATCAACTTCCCTATTCCCCCAAAGCTCCTTGAGTTCAGGATCAAGGTCACATTCTCTTGGTTGTCCTCATATATGTGCAATTCCATTTTACCCAAGATTCTTCAGCAGAAATTCTAAATGCTTTTGATGGAAAAAAAAATGAATGCACAGAGGCTTATAGGAAAGATTAGAAAAAGTGAGTGATCTTCCTTCACCCCTACTAGCTCCGGCACCTTGAAGTCCTAAGATCCAAGAACAAGGAGATGGTGGGTATCAAAATACGGCCCTGCTTGCTTCTGAAGGTAACTGTGGTTGTGATATGGATCTATTGTCCAAGGTTCTACTGGAAAGGTGAGAATCTAGGGGACGGCACATCTGCACATCATTGATATGTTGCATGCGATCTTTAGCTACGTGACTAAACACAATAGGAGTGGTCTGTGTTAATGGATAAGCATGTTATATGTATTTAATCATGTAGTCATCATCAACCCCCAATGACAGGCACTATAATATGTTCATTGGAGAAATGGTTAACATGTAACCTGCATTATCTGTTGTTACAAACAGATACAAAATGAACAAGCATAAAATCTTAGTGGTGTGCAGTAAGAAGGATATCGTTCTCATGCCTCTAGGGTCGGTCAGAAGCTGGTTAGGTGACTCTGCTGATCTTTGCTGGGCTCTTTCCCCTGTGGAAAGATCAGCTGACCATCGGCTGATCTAGGCTGGCTTTCCTGGGGGGCAACTAGAGCAACATAACTGCTGCACATGGCTCTCAGCCTCACCAGGGTAGCCCAGGTGTGTTCTCAGGGTGATGAGAAGTACGAGTCCATTTTAAGACTGTGCTTTGCATCACGTTTGGTAACATTCTGTTGGCCAAAGCAGATTCATGGCTCAGCTCAGGGTCGGGGAGCAGGATGCTAAGGCCTTGCAAAATTGTATGACAAGGGGGGATTCTTATAAGAAGAGGTGAAGAATTGGAGTCATCACTGCAATTGGCCACAGTGTTCAATAAATGTGTGTTGTACTAATGAACAAGTAGGGGAACAAGGCTCTGAGAGATGGTGAGAAGAGCTGAGGGTAGCACAGCAAGCATGACACAGAGTTGTGTTTTGAGCCAGGCAAGATGAGTTTTTTGAGTGGATCATTTTGGAGGCTGCTGGAGGTGTCCTAATCCCCTATCACCCAAAACCTCTCCCCTGCTGATGAGCAGAGACCAGAGCTATTCACATTCAAAGTTAAAACTGGACTGGCAAAACTTTGTCACTGGAGACAAGGTAGAACAACTCTTACCAAGGAAAAAAGAATTGGTTTGAAAACATCAATTGAGTCTTGCTTTTACTTCTTGCATTAAAAACATGCTAAAATATGTAAGCTATCTGTATTCATTAAGTATAGGACAGTAAAGGAAATGCACAAAAATTAGAATCACTTACAAACTATAGATAACAACTGGTAATACTCAGAGGTATTTTCCTCTAAATAGTTCCCTTATTAGTATTAATATCTAAAATTGATATAAAATTTTATCTTAAATATACACCATAAACATTCCTTTCCATCATGAAAAGCTCACTACAGACATTATTTCCACTGGCTGCACAATCTATCCTTTTGCAGGAACATGAGGACTCATTTGACCAATTTTCAATTGAATATGTTGTTTTCAACTCTTTAGTTTTAAAACTTATTTTGGATTACTAATTCTTAATTTCATATATTTTTTCATTACAGAAGTGACAAACTATTATCCATAAAACCTTGGAAAAGGAACAACCCCCAACCATCTCACCATTATAACATTGCTAATATTTTTCTATATTTTCTTCTAGCCTTTTCTCCCACACATAATTTTGTGCTCACCTTCTCCCAACTACAAAAGTAATACATGATGAATACTCTGAAGCCACAACTATTAACTCTTTGGCCTGTTTACTCATATCAATAATGGTATTATTATTTCTTATTTTTCACTGAGATCCTACTAAACTTGCAGTGTTTTTTTTTCTTTGCTTAATCCTGTATCATGACCATTTTTTCTTTACTTAAAAGCTTCAAAAGATATTTTAAAAGCATTATATTATAGCATAATATTGTAAAGATCTTCAAAGTAGATCTATCACAATTAATTCAACATTCCCCACAGGGGTATAACTTTAGCTATCATATGCTTGGCTGTAAGAAGCAGCTTTGCACATATATTTTGATCATATTTCTGCAGATTTCTTTAGGATACGTTGCTAGGAGTGGAACTGCTTGTCATGTCTTAGAAGTATAAGAAGGTTTTAGAGATTTCCATATGCAAGTCACTAACACACAGGACACTCCATGTTGCATCTTGGTTTTCATTTATTGTTTTAAGCATAGCATTTCTTCATAATCATTGTTCTCCATGAAAGAATTGTCCATCTTATACATTTTGCACTCCCATTCCAGTGTCCAGTACAAAACGGACATAACTTTAATTTTAAAGGCAGGTTAGATTGGTAGTGGGAGCACCAATTGTGGACTCAAACAGCTTTGGGTCTTTTCTGCCTCCTTTAACAGCAATTAACAACACTGTCCTTTGGTTTTCCTTATGTGTTCAAGAGGGACCAAGATGGTAGCAACCTTGTGGGGTTGTTGTGAGCATTAAGTTCTGAGTTATTCTGTTGGTACTTCCGTTAGTCTATAACAGAGTATTTGATGTTGGATACTTTCTAAAGAAAAGTGGTTTAGTTGGCATATGAGTATGGTGACTGGAAAGTCCAAATACCTGGCACAGATGTCTAGTGAGGGCCTTCTGGTTTTGTCACAACATGGTGGGTGATATCACACGCTGGGAATGCATGTGAGAGGACACACATGGTGAGAGAAGAAGCAAGAAGCCAGGGAGCACACAGGCTTGTTCTTTTATAGCAACCTGAGCTCCCAGGAGCTAGTTCACTCCTGCAAGACCCAACCCATGTGGAGAGACCAGCATAAATCCCTTCATTAATGCCACGATGACCCACTCACCTCTCACTAGGCTGGTATGAATTATATTTATTTCAAAACTTCACTCCAGCTGTTTATTAAAATTTCTGTATGGAAACACTATTGGTTTTTGTAATTTTATATTTATCTTTATCTGAGATGTTGAATTTATTGACATCTAATTCAATTGTTCACATTATTTCTTTATTCTATTTTCTTTTAACATCTGTAGTCAACTCCTTCCTTCCCATTATTAGTAATTTATGCCTCCTATTTTTTTCCCCGTGACTGTGTCTAGAAATTTATCAATGGTATTGACTTTTGTCAGAGAAGAAGCTTTTGGTTTCATTGATTTTTTTACTTCATTTGTTTTCACTTTGATTTTTTATTATTCATTTTATTTTTCTACTTATTTTGGGTTTAGTTTTTATTTTTGTTGAGGTCATTGATTTGAGACCATTCTTCTTCTCTCATCTGCATTTTCCTCTAAGTATGGCTTTAGTTGAATCCCACAATTTTGATATGTATGTTTGTTTCCTTTTTCACTTACTTCAAGACTCTTTCCAGTATTCTTTTTGATTCTTAATTTGATCCTCAGGTTGTTTAGAAGTGTATTATTTAATTTCTGAATATTTAGGCATTTTCAGGTGTCTTTATACATATGTTTCTTTTATTGATTTGTAATTTAAGTCCACAGTGGTCAAGAGAATATACTTTGGGTGACTTGAAAACTTTCAAATGTTCTGTGACATGTTTTATGGTCCATAAAGTAATTTATTTAGGTGAGTGTTCCATCTGCATTTCAGAAGAATGCGTCTTCTCCTGTTGAGTGAATTGTTCCGTAAATACCAATCAGCTCAAGCTTGTTGTTAGTGTCATTTACAATGTATCATATGTTAGCTAGTTTCTGTCTCCTTGTTATATCAGTTGTTGAGGAAGGGGTATTTAAATTTTCTGAATATAATTGCAGATTTGTCTATTTCTCTTTAAAGTTCTGTCTTTTTTTTGTTTTATGTATTTTGAAACTGTTATTAGATGCATAAATGTTTAGGAGTGTTATATCTTGTAGATGATTCAGTTCCTTTATCAATATGAAATGACTTTCTTTTTCTTTGGTAATACTGATATTTTCTTTAAAATTTAGCATACTTGGTATTATATATGGCCACTTCAGATTTCTATTGCATACTGCTATTATTATGGTATATCTTTTCTGAACAATTTACTTTAAGCCTATTTGTGTTTTTATATTCAAAGTGCCTTTCTTGTAGGCAACATATGGTTGGATCTTGCTTTTTTTTTTTTTTAAATCAAATCTGAAAATCTCTGTCTACTAATTGGAGGTACTTAGCCCATTTAAATCTAATGTGAGTATTGATACACTCAGGTTTGAATCTTTCATTTTGTTATTTGTTTTCTGAACATCATTATTATATATACACATGTATTTTATATGCATCAATATATGCAGCTATTTGGTTGTTTCAGGTGAAAGAGTAAATCACATCCCTATTATTCCATCTTGGCTTGATGTGGACATCCTATAGATCCAAATAATTTCCCTGAGACCATACAGTTAATTTGTTTCAGAGTCTGGAATAAAATCTTTTACAAATTCATATTTCAGTTCTTGTTAGAACTGTTGTTGGACGCAGAGAAACTAAAGCAGATACCTTAAAAGCAACTGAGGCCAATAGGAAAAGGGGACCAGGAACTAGAGAAAAGGTTAGATCAAAAAGAATTAACCTAGAAGGTAACACACATGCACAGGAAATTAATGTGAGTCAATTCCCTGTATAGCTATCCTTATCTCAACCATCAAAAACCCTTGTTCCTTCCTATTATTGCCTATACTCTCTCTTCAACAAAATTAGAGATAAGGGCAAAATAGTTTCTGCTGGGTATTGAGGGGGTGGGGGGGAGAGGGAGGGGGTGGAGTGGGTGGTAAGGGAGGGGGTGGGGGCAGGGGGGAGAAATGACCCAAGCCTTGTATGCACATATGAATAATAAAATAAAAAAAAGGAAAAAAACCAAAAAAACAAAACTGTTGTTGGAGATTTCCACTAATGTGAGTAACTTTTTAAATCCAGATTTTTAGAGAATATGACCTATTTTCCCCACAAGAATTTTGTTTTGAGATGAGAATGTAGTCTCTTTTCTAAATGTGAGATACTGCAAATAATGAAGGCTGGGCAAGATATCACAGTGGTAATTGCCATCAATCTAGGGACTTGAGAGCTCTCTAAACCACTTTAGAAAACACACTGCATTGTTAGCAGTCATCTCATGTTCCACATTGCATCATTCTTCTCATAATTGGATTCTTAAAATCTATGCTTGATGAATAATCAGCTCCTTCTCCCACTTTCAATTATATTTACTGTATAGCATTTCCCAAGGGAACCATTAAAAGCACACACTCATTAGCTCCATCAAGTGTTTTCACAAAATAAAATTGATATCTCTTTCCCCCTAGATTTTTTTTTTAACGTAGGGATAAGAGCCCTACCAAAACCATGGCAGTGGCAATAAAAAGAGTTTGCTGAAAAATCTCAGAGTGATAAAAAATTTTCCTCTTTTAGTGGTTTTTCTCCTTATACAGGGACTGAGTTTGCGTTGAGATTTTTACACATTTTCTGCTAAAGTGTTAATTGCTCACTTTCAAATGCATCGTTTCAGGATATTTCTGTGGGATGAATTTATAGCTTTAATGATTATTTTAATTATTTTTTCTTCATAAAAGCCTTAGACTGCTAACTTGTAAGGTGGTCATCACCTAATGCAGGGGTTGTCAACTCTGTCTTGGTAGCAGAATCACCTGGGAGTATTTAAAAGCTGTCAGTGCTGAGAGCCTACACTCAGACCAATTAAATCAGCATCTCTGGGCATAGAGCCTGGACACCTGGATATCTAAAGACTGTCCTGGTGATTTTAGTTTTTAGCCAGGATTGAAAACCACTGATTAAGTGAAAAAGCCCTTATTTCATAGGTGAGAAAATGGAAGCTCAGAAGGGTTAGGTTGTGACTTAATGTTACACCGGGAGAAGAGATACTATGCAGCAGTTCCCACAGTTTGCCCTGTATGCAAGGCACTGGAGTAGGTACTTCAGAGACATCCTGTTATCCAGTCCTTATAAGGACTGAATGTGTTTTTTTCACCCCATTTTACAGAATCCAAGGTTCACAAATTCTGAGAAACTTATCCAAGGTCACATTGCTAGAAACTTGTACATGTATCTGTCTTCTGGCCTCAGCATAAAGCTTTTCTCAGCAACCTTTGTATGAATTGTCATTGGAATTTCTTTATAACTCTATTAACAAAGAGGCATCTTGGGGTTCTGTCCCTGGGTTTAGCTATAATGCATCACTTGCCCTGCACCTCTTACTATGCTTGTTTGTATTAGAGGATTGATATGTTTGTTAAATAAACAAACAAGTGATGTTTATTTATATCAGAATTCTATCAAGTTCCAAGCCAGCCTGAGATACACAGGGAGACCCCATGTCAAAAAAAGCGGCGGGGGCGGGGGGGGGGGCGGGGGAAGGCATAGAATCTCTCTCTCTCTCTCTCTCTGTGTATGTGTGTAGGGCCCCAAGTTCCCATAAAATAAGTAGAAATCAGTGAATCTTGTTTCTTCTATATTACTTGCTAGTAATATTGCTGATGATAGAGAGACAGAGAGAGAAAGAGACAGAGAGAGAGAGAGAGAGAGAGAGAGAGGATGAGGGGGAGATTGTTGAGTAATCAGAAGGACTTGGGAGCACCCAATGACATAGTTACTCCGAAAATTTGATAAGTCACAGCATCATCATCATCTATTGCTCCAGTGATGAATGTGCACAGCTGCTAGAAGTGTTTTTGCGAGGCACTGTTTTTAAGAGAAAAGTGGTGACAATGCTGTTTCGAGTTGAACTCCAGACAGACTGGGCCTTCTAGATGCTGGCCACAGCTGCAAAGGGTTCCAGCTCAGGTTCAGAACACAGAGCTCTGGGGACATAAAGGGGGTGAATGAGGGAAAATTGCTGGGCAAACAAAAGGCATTGAGGACATTTTGCTTATGTGTGTAGAGTGTCCCAGAAGCTAAGAGAAATAAGAAAGCAAGCCACTTAGATAATCAAAGGACCAGGTATATAAAAATGTTGTTAGAAGCAAATGAGAGTTATGTATAAAATGTTCACCATGGTTACTAATAATAGCATGAAAAATGGAAAAACTCAATTATTTCCTAATTGCACAACAGAGGATTAAATCAATTATGATTCATTCATTTATGTGCTGTTATGTAGGCATCACTAATGACACTGTGAAGAATTTGAAATAAAATGGGGAATACTCTTGATCCATGAAAAATGAGCAAGATACATAAATAGATCGTGAACTCAATCATCCTCTTGGTTCCATTTTATGGTTGAAAGTTTTCTTCTTCGTTTCTCATGTACATTAAAAAATGTTTGTCTTAATGCTCATGACGTCAATATAGCTGCATTGTGGAAAGTTTGGAAAGCATAGAAAAGTATTTTTAAAAAAGATAAGAGAAGATAAGAATGACCCACAATTTTATCACCTGGTGACAACTGCCCCCAATGGTTTGGTGCATTTCATTTTAGTTATTCTTTTCCTCCTTGCATACCTTTCCCTAAATCTCTCAAGTCTTCAGAGTTTACTTGGTATAACTTTAAGTTTTTATTAAAGGATTTTGTTTTGACATTCCCTTACATGCACATGATGTAGTTTGATACACTCACTTGCTTCCATATCCCTAACAGTCCCCTTTTCCTTCCCCTGTCCTTCCTTGCTGTAGATTTCACAAATGTGAGAAAGCATTAGATACTCATCTTTGTGAGACTTTATTTCGCTTAACGTGTTGGTGTCCAGTCCCATCCATTTTCTCACAAATGACATCATTTCATTCTTCTCTATGGCTGAATAATACATATCTCTTTCTCCATTCAGTGGTTATTGGGCACCAAGACTGATTCCACAGTTTGGCCATTGTGAATAGAGCTGTGATGAACATGGGTATGCAGGTATCTCTATAGTGAATGGACTTTGGTTCTTTTAGTTATATACACAGCAGTGGTATATCTGGATCATGTGAAAGTTCTATTTTTAATTTTTTGAGGAATCTCTTTACTGACTTGGGGGTACTCTTGCCTTGGCAACTGATATAGCTTACACCTCTATTTCTTAATCTGTGGGTGGTCCTCTGCCCTTCTGTGGATTTAGTGAATTTACTCTACCTACTCACCATTCTGTCTTCTGGGATTTAGTACTGCAAATAGCGCACAGTGACACCCTCCCTCTTGTCCTTTAAGAAAGCTATGGTGTGAATAAGTTCTGGGACAAACTGATGTTAATTACAAAAACTGTTAAACATCCCTCTTGAAATTCATTGGTTGTTTCCTACCACAGAGAATTTCTCGCTGTGATGTTTCACTGTTAGTTATAGCCTCCCACAATCCAACTGCTATCTTGATCAATAGAATATAATTAAATAATTCCTGTTGGTATATTAAACAGTTTGACTTTCTCTTTACTTTATTCCACTTAGACCTATATAAAGATCCTTGATCCAAATTCAAAAATTGTTATCCTTTTGTTCTTCTAAGCCAAAGAGAAATGATTTCCCTAATGCATATTCTTATATCCTTTGGAGAACTAAATTTTACTTTTTGAAATTACATAATGTATGTGTGTGTACACATATATATGTATGTACACATGCACATAAAATAATACTATAAAGTACACCCATATAGTATATGTATGTGTATTATATTTATATGTGGTTCTCAGCTTATATGGATTATATACCAGTAAACTCATCACAAGTTGAACATATTATAATTTGAAGATGTGTTTACTACACTTAACCTGAACATTGTAACTTAGTAATACAGTACACTGCAGAGTACCTATTGTTTACCATTGTCACTTGTCTGCCTGGGAGATGTGGCTTGCTGCTACCACCCAACATCATAGACAATAGTGGACTACAATTGTTAGCCTGGAAAAAGATTGAAATTTAGAATTGGAAGTACAGTTTCTGCTGAATGCATATGGCTTTTGTTCCATTGTGAACAAAAAGTGAAGTGGAAAGACACTAAGTTTAGGATCAGATAAACAATTCTGATCCTGAGGAATGGGGTAGCAAGTAGTGCAGTTCTTAGTCCATGCATGAAGTCGAATGGGCTAGTACTGTATATATGACTTTATAAATGATTTTTCATCTACTGTTTCATAAAATCTAGGATGCCAGCAAACATAACAAACACCATTCTTTTATAAAATTGCCGAAAAAACCCTAAAGTGTGTCAATGATACTGCAATTTGAAAACATGTGCACCTCAGAGAGAATATATACATCAATTGACTATTGCCAATCACAAACCAACACAAAACTCAGTGGCATACAATAACAGATAATTTTTATCACTCATCCTCTATAGGCTTTTCTTGGCAGGAGTGTCTGCTCCATGTATGTCATTTTGGGGCCCAGGCAGAAGGGGAAGTCGGTACCCTGTATTGTATGGTCTTCTCATGGTGAATCTCTAGAATATAACAGAGTGAGCCCAACAAAGCAAGTATTTTGAGCCTCTGTTTGCATTACATATTGCTAATATTCTGTTAGCCAAAGCAATTCATATGGCCAATGCCAAAGTCAAGTTGTGCAGCGTGGTATAAATTCCATCTACTATATCAAGGATATTGATATATATCATACCACAGAGAAGCACTGAAGCATTGAGGCCAATAATTCAATCAGAAATGTATTTTAAACTTATATTTTATGCCCTTTGCAACATCTCTTATTATACTTTTTATAACAAAGTAGATCACAACATACAGGAAGGTACAAAGAAAAAAGGAAGTAAATACACCAAAATGTTCACAATAGTTGTCTCAGAGAGGTGGATGAAATATGGTTTTTATTTTCTTCTTTGTCTCTGTAATTTCTCTACGTTTTCTAAGATGAGTAGGTATTATTTTTAAAAGTCAGACAATAAACCTACACCAACATAATTCATTATTTCCTTTGAAAGACTCCATGCAGGAAAGTAGTTGAGAGAAAAATAAGCAGTTATTTCAGAGAAAATTCGCAGGAAGGCATAGGTTTTGGGGAAAAGTAGGATCAATATATATGTCTAGGCCCCCCTGTTGGAAGGACTGGGTAGTGGGACACATAATTCCGATAAGAAATTCGGATTCTGAGGTATGAGTCAGTAGCACAGTATAACACCTGGTGGGACAGATGGGAGTTGAGTTTGTGAAGCCAGGTCCACTCACTAGAAATATGTGTCAAGGGGTCAAAACAAGTCTGCTGGAAGGACAAACTCCATGCTCAGCTTCAGATTGGACTTGGATATCTGACATCCTTTCTACCTTAGAATTAGGCCTAGAGATAAAGGTGGGGCTGAACTTAGAGATGGAACAAAGAGGCATTTGATGTGAACAGTCAGCAAGGCATGGAGCAATGCCTATCAAATGGAAAATGCATAGAACTGGATATCATTATGTTGAGTGAGATAAGCCAAGCTCAAAAAGTCAAGTATCACATGTTCTCACTCATTTGTGGAACCTAGATCTAAAATGATAACAATGAGTCATGAAAGTGAAAGGGCAGTGGTCAAGGGGGGGAGATAAGGGGGAAAGAAGATTGATATACACTACATGTGTGTATATATGTATATGTATGTGATGACATCATAGTGAAATCCACCAAATACTGTTTGAAAAGTTGGGAGGAGTAAAGAGGGAATGAGAGTACGATGGAGGGGATGAACTTGTTCAAAGCACACTGCATACATGTATGGAATTATCACAGTGAAACCTCATATTATTAATTAAAAAATATAATAAAACCATTAAAATGCCTTTAACAAGCAGAGTACAGTCTAACATGCAAGGACCACCAGAAGAGCTATTTTTAAGCTTTATTATGCCTTAGCATCACTGAGATAGTGTGTGAAAATACAGACTTTTGGGTCCTCCTTCTAGAACTTCTTATTTAAGAGGTCTGGAATGGGGCATGAGAACCTGCATTTTGAATACGCACCCAAGTGTGTTGATGCTGCTGGTCTAGGAACCACACCTTGAGCACCACCACACTAAGGCAACTGGTCTCACCTTGCTGCCAATTTGCATAACCTGGAACGTTTTAAAGTAGCTCAATATCTAGGCTACACCCCAAACCAATTAATCCAGAATCTTAGGGTGGGACTCAATCATCAGTATTTTTTTTTTAAAGCTCCCAAGGTGAATATAATGTTCAGCCAACATTGAAAACGGCTGCTTGAAGGAGAATTACTTTAATCCATTTAACTACTGAGTACATTGGCAGGAGGTGCGAAATTAGTTCATTATCAACCACCACCCCTTTTTTCCATGGGCTGAGTAGTTGAAATGATGCCTGTGGAAGTCTGGAAGAGTGAGGCTTAAAACTTGGAATCAACCACTTTCCTGGATCCCAAGGAATTTAGGCAAAGCTCTTGACAATTCACCAAGAAGAGACAGAGGAGAAATATATGGAATCTTTTTTTTTTCATTTTTCTTTTATTATTCATATGTGCATACAAGACTTGGTTCATTTCTCCCTCCTGCCCTCACCCCCTCCCTTACCACCCACTCCGCCCCCTCCCCCCCAATACCCAGCAGAAACTATTTTGCCCTTATTTCTAATTTTGTTGTAGAGAGAGTATAAGCAATAACAGGAAGGAACAAGGGTTTTTGCTGGTTGAGATAAGGATAGCTATACAGGGCATTGACTCACATTGATTTCCTGTGCGTGGGTGTTACCTTCTAGGTTAATTCTTTCTGATCTATATGGAATCTTAACCTGGGTATGACCCCATTGGAGAGGGACGAAGGTCATGGTCACATGCAGGATGCTTTTGGTGCAAAGTAGAGTTGTAAGAGATGCTATGAACTTAAACTGGTGCCATGTGCTCTAGAGGTGAAATGGCATTGCTAAGCCTTTGAAGCCATCTCCATAAAGGGAGATGGGTGTATGGTGCTGCATGATCCAGAGAAGGAATCAAAGCTAAGATACTTTGGAGCTAGATGGCTTGAAAGAGCTAGAATTTGCTCCAGAACCAGCCTTCCTTCCTTCCTTCCTTCCTTCCTTCCTTCTTCTTCTCCTCTTACTGTAGAATTTTCTTGCTTCATTTAGACATCCCATTCTCTAGAGTGTTTCTTTTTTAATCCGAGGTATCAGTAAGGCAAGTAGTTGAAAGCACACTTCCTTCCATGGAGGAGGCTTTGTAGCATTACACCTTGATAAAGCATACTCTAAGAATTAAAAAGACTCAAAGTATAAGGATGGATCTTTAATAGTGAGACTGTAGGCTTGGAAGCAGAAGAGGAGCTGTCTCCAAAGACTTTATTAGGGGCTGAGTTATTTTTCTCCCAAAAGTCACATGTTGAAGTCATATAATCCCTGATATTTCAGAACATGACTATATTTGGAGATAAGGTTTGTGCTAGTCAGTCTTCTGTCACTGTGACAAAATACTTGAGAAAAATCAATTTAAAGGAGGTTAATTTTGGA
This sequence comes from Castor canadensis, assembly GCF_047511655.1. Classification (NCBI taxonomy): domain Eukaryota; kingdom Metazoa; phylum Chordata; class Mammalia; order Rodentia; family Castoridae; genus Castor; species Castor canadensis. Next base: position 6,929,492 of record NC_133402.1, on the reverse strand, counting down.
TCATGGTTCCCAGATGTTTCAGTTTGTAGTCACTTGGCCTGGTTGCTTTGAGGCCTGTGGTGAGACAGTACATCATGGCAAAAACATGTAGTGGAGGAAGGCTGCTTCCTTCATGGCAGCCATGAAGGAGAGAGAGAGAGAGAGAGAGAGAGAGAGAGAGAGAGAGAGAGAGAGAGAGAGAGAGAGAAGAGAGCTGTGGTTCCAATATCCCCTTCAAGGACATGTACCCAATGTTCCACTTCTTACAACTAGACCCCAACTCCTAAAGTTTCCTTCACCTCCCAAGAGCACCACTAGCTAGTGGCCAAGCCTTCAAAATATGAAACTTTGGTTGTCATCCTATTTCTTTTATTTATCATATTATTATTGTACTGGGGTAGACTGTGACATTTACAAAAGTTCTTACAACATATCTTAGTTGAATTCACTTCCTCCATGGGTGTCATTTTAGATTCAAACTAGAATAAGGTCTTTAAGAAGTAATTAAGTTAAAATGAAATCATATGGGTGAGCCTGATTCCAATATGACTGGTGTACTTATAAGAAGTGTTTAGGCTGGGTGCTGGTGGCACATGCATGTAATCTTAGCTACTCAGGAGGCAGAGATCAGGAGGATTGTGGCTTGAAGCCAACCTGGGCAAATAGTTCTGCGAGAACTTGTCTCAAAAAAAACCTATCACAAAAAAGGGCTGGTGGAATGGCTCAAGGTGTAGGCCCCGAGTTCAAACCCAGTACCACACACACACACAAAAGGAAGTGTTTAGGAAACAGACATACACAGAAAGAAGGAAGACCATTTACCAGCCAAGCAGAGAAGTCTTAGAATAAAACCAACCCTATTTATACCTTGATCTCAGACTTCCAGTCCCTGGAACTGTGAGACAATACATTTCTATTCTTTTTTTTTTATTATTCATATGTGCATACAAGGCTTGGTTCATTTCTCCCCCCTGCCCCCACCCCCTCCCTTACCACCCACTCCGCCACCTCCCGCTTCCCCCCCTCAATACCCAGCAGAAACTATTTTGCCCTTATCTCTAATTTTGTTGTAGAGAGAGTATAAGCAATAATAGGAAGGAACAAGGGGTTTTGCTGGTTGAGATAAGGATAGCTATACAGGGCATTGACTCACATTGATTTCCTGTGCGTGGGTGTTACCTTCTAGGTTAATTCTTTTTGATCTAACCTTTTCTCTAGTTCCTGGTCCCCTTTTCCTATTGGCCTCAGTTGCTTTAAGGTATCTGCTTTAGTTTCTCTGTGTTAAGGGCAACAAATGCTAGCTAGCTTTTTAGGTGTCTTACCTATCCTCACCCCTCCCTTGTGTGCTCTCGCTTTTATCATGTGCTCATAGTCCAATCCCCTTGTTGTGTTTGCCCTTGATCTAATGTCCACATATGAGGGAGAACATACGATTTTTGGTTTTTTGAGCCAGGCTAACCTCACTCAGAATGATGTTCTCCAATTCCATCCATTTACCAGCGAACGATAACATTTCGTTCTTCTTCATGGCTGCATAAAATTCCATTGTGTATAGATACCACATTTTCTTAATCCATTCGTCAGTGGTGGGGCATCTTGGCTGTTTCCATAACTTGGCTATTGTGAATAGTGCCGCAATAAACATGGATGTGAAGGTGCCTCTGGAGTAACAGTCTTTTGGGTATATCCCCAAGAGTGGTATTGCTGGATCAAATGGTAGATCGATGTCCAGCTTTTTAAGTAGCCTCCAAATTTTTTTCCAGAGTGGTTGTACTAGTTTACATTCCCACCAACAGTGTAAGAGGGTTCCTTTTTCCCCGCATCCTCGCCAACACCTGTTGTTGGTGGTGTTGCTGATGATGGCTATTCTAACAGGGGTGAGGTGGAATCTTAGCGTGGTTTTAATTTGCATTTCCTTTATTGCTAGAGATGGTGAGCATTTTTTCATGTGTTTTCTGGCCATTTGAATTTCTTCTTTTGAGAAAGTTCTGTTTAGTTCACATGCCCATTTCTTTATTGGTTCATTAGTTTTGGGAGAATTTAGTTTTTTAAGTTCCCTGTATATTCTGGTTATCAGTCCTTTGTCTGATGTATAATTGGCAAATATTTTCTCCCACTCTGTGGGTGTTCTCTTCAGTTTAGAGACCATTTCTTTTGATGAACAGAAGGTTTTTAGTTTTATGAGGTCCCATTTATCTATGCTATCTCTTAGTTGCTGTGCTGCTGGGGTTTCATTGAGAAAGTTCTTACCTATACCTACTAACTCCAGAGTATTTCCTACTCTTTCTTGTATCAACTTAAGAGTTTGGGGTCTGATATTAAGATCCTTGATCCATTTTGAGTTAATCTTGGTATAGGGTGATATACATGGATCTAGTTTCAGTTTTTTGCAGACTGCTAACCAGTTTTCCCAGCAGTTTTTGTTGAAGAGGCTGCTATTTCTCCATCGTATATTTTTAGCTCCTTTGTCAAAGATAAGTTGCTCATAGTTGTGTGGCTTCATATCTGGATCCTCTATTCTGTTCCACTGATCTTCATGTCTGTTTTTGTGCCAGTACCATGCTGTTTTTATTGTTATTGCTTTGTAATATAGTTTGAAGTCAGGTATTGTGATACCTCCTGCATTGTTCTTTTGACTGAGTATTACCTTGGCTATTCGTGGCCTCTTGTGTTTCCATATAAATTTCACAGTAGATTTTTCAATCTCTTTAATGAATGTCATTGGAATTTTGATGGGAATTGCATTAAACATGTAGATTACTTTTGGGAGTATCGACATTTTTACTATGTCGATTCTACCAATCCATGAGCATGGGAGATCTCTCCACTTTCTATAGTCTTCCTCAATCTCTTTCTTCAGAAGTGTATAGTTTTCCTTGTAGAGGTCTTTCACATCTTTTGTTAGGTTTACACCTAGGTATTTGATTTTTTTGAGGCTATTGTAAATGGAATTGTTTTCATACATTCTTTTTCAGTTTGTTCATTGTTAGTGTATAGAAATGCTAATGATTTTTCTATGTTGATTTTATATCCTGCTACCTTGCTATAGCTATTGATGATGTCTAGAAGCTTCTGAGTAGAGATTTTTGGGTCTTTAAGGTACAGGATCATGTCGTCTGCAAATAGGGATATTTTGACAGTTTCTTTACCTATTTGTATTCCTTTTATTCCTTCTTCTTGCCTAATTGCTCTGGCTAGGAATTCCAGTACTATGTTGAATAGGAGTGGAGATAGTGGGCATCCTTGTCTGGTTCCTGATTTTAGAGGGAATGGTTTCAGTTTTTCCCCGTTAAGTATAATGCTGGCTGTAGGTTTGTCATATATAGCTTTTATAATGTTGAGGAACTTTCCTTCTATTCCTAGTTTTCTTAGAGCTTTTATCATGAAATGGTGTTGGATCTTATCAAAGGCTTTTTCTGCATCTATTGAGATGATCAAGTGGTTTTTGTCTTTGCTTCTGTTAATGTGGTTTATTACGTTTATTGATTTTCGTATGTTGAACCACCCCTGCATCCCTGGGATGAAGCCTACTTGGTCGTGGTGAATAATCTTTTTGATGTGTTGTTGAATTCGGTTTGCCATTATTTTGTTGAGGATTTTTGCATCAATGTTCATTAAGGAGATTGGCCTATAGTTCTCCTTTTTGGAGGTGTCTTTGCCTGGTTTTGGGATAAGTGTAATACTGGCTTCATAAAATGTGTTAGGCAGTTTTCCTTCCCTTTCTATTTCATGGAACAGTTTAAGGAGGGTTGGTATCAGTTCTTCTTCAAAGGTCTGATAGAATTCAGCAGAGAATCCATCAGGTCCTGGACTTTTCTTTTTTGGGAGACTCTTGATTGCTGCTTCAATTTCATTTTGTGTTATAGGTCTATTCAGGTGATTAATTTCCTCTTGGTTCAGTTTTGGATGATCATATGTATCTAGAAATCTGTCCATTTCTTTAAGATTTTCAAATTTATTTGAATATAGGTTCTCAAAGTAGTCTCTGATGATTTCCTGGACTTCCATGGTGTTTGTTGTTATCTCCCCTTTTGCATTCCTAATTCTACTAATTTGGGTGTTTTCTCTCCTCATTTTAGTCAGGTTTGCCAGGGGTCTATCGGTCTTGTTTATGTTTTCAAAGAACCAACTTTTTGTTTCATTAATTCTTTGTATGGATTTTTTGGTTTCTATTTCATTGATTTCAGCTCTTATTTTTATTATTTCTCTCCTTCTATTTGTTTTGGGATTTGCTTGTTCTTGTTTTTCTAGGAGTTTGAGATGTATCATTAGGTCATTGATTTGGGATCTTTCAATCTTTTTAATATATGCACTCATGGCTATAAACTTTCCTCTCAAGACTGCCTTAGCTGTGTCCCATAGGTTCTGGTAGGTTGTGTTTTCATTTTCATTGACTTCCAGGAACTTTTTAATTTCCTCTTTTATTTCATCGATGATCCATTTTTGTTAAGTAATGAGTTATTTAGTTTCCAGCTGTTTGCATGTTTTTTGTCTTTACTTTTGTTGTAGAGTTCTACTTTTACTGCATTGTGGTCAGATAGTATGCACGGTATTATTTCTACTTTCTTATATTTGCTGAGGCTTGCTTTGTGCCCTAGGATATGATCTATTTTGGAGAAGGTTCCATGGGCTGCTGAGAAGAATGTATATTGTGTAGAGGTTGGATGAAATGTTCTGTAGACATCTACTAAGTCCACTTGATCTATTGCATATTTTAGATCTTGGATTTCTTTATTGAGTTTTTGTTTGGATGACCTATCTATTGATGATAATGGAGTGTTAAAGTCTCCCACAACCACTGTGTTGGCGTTTATATATGCTTTTATGTCTTTCAGGGTATGTTTGATGAAATTGGGTGCGTTGACATTGGGTGCGTACAGATTGATGATTATTATTTTCTTTTGGTCTATTTCCCCTTTTATTAGTATGGAATGTCCTTCTTTATCTCGTTTGATCAATGTAGGTTTGAAGTCTACTTTGTCAGAGATAAGTATTGCTACTCCTGCTTGTTTTTGGGGGCCATTGGCTTGGTAAATCTTCTTGCAGCCTTTCATCCTAAGCATATGCTTATTTCTGTCGGTGAGATGAGTCTCCTGTAAGCAACAAATTGTTGGATCTTCTTTTTTAATCCATTTTGTCAAATGGTGTCTTTTGATGGGCGAATTAAGTCCATTAACATTAAGCGTTAGTACTGATAGGTATGTGGTGATTCCTGCCATTTAGTTATCTTAGTTGTTTGAAGGTTTGATTGTGTGTACCTAACTTGATGTTACTCTCTACTGTCTTGCTTTTTCTTATCCTGTGGTTTGGTGCTGCCTGCCTTTTCATGGTTAAGTTGGGTGTCACTTTCTGTGTGCAGGATCCCTTGCAGAATCTTTTGTAATGGTGGCTTTGTGGTCACATATTGTTTTAGTTTCTGCTTATCATGGAAGACTTTTATTGCTCCATCTATTTTGAATGATAGCTTTGCTGGGTGGAGTATCCTGGGGTTGAAGTTATTTTCATTCAGTGCCTGGAAGATCTCACCCCACGCTCTTCTTGCTTTTAATGTTTCTGTTGAGAAGTCTGCTGTGATTTTGATGGGTTTACCTTTGTATGTTACTTGTTTTTTCTCTCTTACAGCCTTCAATATTCTATTCTTAGTTTCTGAACTTGTTGTTTTAATGATGATATGTCGTGGAGTAGTTCTATTTTGATCTGGTCTGTTTGGTGTCCTGGAAGCCTCTTGCATTTGTATGGGAATATCTTTCTCTAGATTTGGGAAATTTTCCGTTATTATTTTGTTGAATATATTACGCATTCCCTTCGCTTGCACCTCTTCTCCTTCTTCGATGCCCATGATTCTCAAGTTTGGTCTTTTGATGGAGTCAGTGAGTTCTTGCATTTTCTTTTCACAGGTCTTGAGTTGTTTAATTAATAGTTCTTTGGTTTTTCCTTTAATTACCATTTCATCTTCAAGTTCTGAGATTCTGTCTTCTGTTTGTTCTATTCTGCTGGATTGGCCTTCTGAGGTTTTCCATATCCTAGCAGTTTTCTTCTTTAATGTTGTCTATTTTTGTCCTGAGTTCATTTATCCATTTATTCATTGTGTTCTCTCTTTCACTTTGGTGTTTATACAGTGCTTCTATGGTTTCCTTTATTTCTTCTTTTGCTTTTTGAAATTCTCTATTTTTATTGTCTTGGAATTTCTTGAGTGTCTCCTGTACATTTTGGTTGACCCTATCCAGTATCATCTCTATAAAATTCTCATTGAGTACTTGTAGTATGTCTTCTTTTAAATTATTCTTGTGGGCTTCATTGGGTCCTTTGGCATAGTTTATCTTCATTTTGTTGGAGTCTGGATCTGAGTTTCTGTTCTCTTCATTCCCCTCTGGTTCCTGTACTAATTTTTTCCTGTGGGGAAACTGGTTTCCCTGTTTTTTCTGTTTTCCCGTCATTGTCCTTGGTGTTGTTACTGTCCCTGTACTGTGTGTAATTAAGTATTTTCTAGCTTGTAATAATAACGATGGTAATATTGAGAATGGAAGAGTGAGCTGAGATGGAAAGCAAGAAGTTAAAGAAAAGGGGAGAACAAATATACAGACAAGAGGGAGAAAGCAGAACAAGGTATCAGACAAGAGAGTTTCAAAGGTGTAAACAGGGAGTGTTAGTGTACTAATCGACAGTAAGCTGAACAGACAATAGAGAGACAGAGAGAGGATTGAAAATCAAAGATAAAAAAATAAAAAATAAGTAAATAAAAGTAATATCTATATATAAAAATGAATTAAAATAAAATGGAAAATAGAAAATTAAAAAAAAAAACAAAAAACCAAAAAACTTCCAAGTTTATATGCAATGCAGTTTCAGTCTTAATAATTTGGATGTCCGTCTCAATCTCCAGTCCTGGAGTTGGTGCCTCAGATGTTGTTCTGTAGTTGTCTCATCAAAGGGTATGCATAAAGTAGAACAAAACTACACACTCACACACACACACACTCAAAAAAAAAAAAAGCCCCACCAAGTGTCCCCAGTTCAAATGCAATACAGTTTCAGCAAGTTTTTCGTCTTGCAGGTGTAATTCGGTTGTTCTCTCATCAAAGGTAGGGAGAAAAAGAAAAAAAAGCATCTGGAGACAGTTCTGAGAGTGGTATCTGCAACTGTGGCTTGCCTGCCTGCTGCTCTCAGCCTGTAGCTGGCTGTGTTATTTATGCAGATCTCTGGGGTGAGCTTAGCACTCACCTGGTCCCACAGGTTTTGTTTGCTCAGAGTTCTCCTGTGCGGGAGCCTCTGCTACAGGCTTTCCCCTTTCCAAGCACTGGGAAAGGTGACACTGCCCCGCGTTGTCAGGCCTGCGTGTTTATTTACAGTTCATGCGGGAGCCCCTCTCCTCTGAAGTTTTCCTCCCACTGCCACTTTCAGAAGCTTTCCTGCTCCTGCTTACTGGGCAGTGCTGCTGCTCCTGCCGGCCGCTGTGTTTGTTTACAGTTCACGTGGGAAGTGGGTCTTTCCTCCTCCACTCTCACAAGCTTCCCCGCTCCTGGTTGCTTGGCGCGTGCCCCGCTCCCGCCAGAGGCTCTCTGGCCCGCCCGGCTTGTTTATTTACAGTCTCAGGAAGGATTCCCTTCCCCCAATCTTCAGTGCTCAGGGCGCCCCACCCTCTTTCCAGCGTGTCTTAACTGTTCTTATTGCTTATTACTCAGTTTCTCTTTTTTTTTTTCCCGGGTGGAAGTCGGTCTGTCCAGGGGGCTATGCTGCTCTGGCCCAGGCTTGTCTGTGGGGGAACTGTGGTACCGCGAAGCTCACCTGGTCCGCGTCTTCCGGAGCCGTATGGGCGCCGGCCACTGGCGGCCCCGGGGGCCCTCCTCGTTTCTCCGTTTAACGTGAAGTGGAGATTCTCTGCACCGGCTGGCGATGTGGAGGGGTCAAAGTTATGCCTTTTCTTGGTGATTATGCCTGCAAAGTGTGTCTCCAGCATCTCTCCAAGATTTCACTATAGGAGGCTCACTTTCTGCTTCATACCTCTAGCCGCCATCTTGGAATTCCCATTCCATTTCTATTCTTTAAGCCACCCAGTTTGTGGTATTTTGTTACAGCAGCTCTGACAAACTAAGAGAGATTTTATAGGTTGAACCAGAGGAGTGGAAATTACAGGTATGTAGGTTGTATTTGAAAGAAACATAACTGAACGTTCTTGACTGGCTTCTTCTAACATAAATAATAAAATCTCACCACCATATTGTTTGCCTCCATTGTTTAGGAGCTGGTTTTAATTTTTTAATTGGGAGAGAAAACATTTTGGGGTGTTGGAAGACTAAAATGTGCAATAGGAGGACTGGGGAACTGAGGGGAACAGAATATTTGTTCTTTGCCAAGTTTTCTTGGAATTATTTTGGAACCTCTATGAAAAAAGAATTTAGAGGCAGAAGTTGAAAAAATAAGAAAGACTTGATGTGATATATTTTAACTACTTTCCTGTACTTAAAAATAATGCCTTATACTTATAAATGCTCCAAAATGTTAGGTATCCACTACTCCTACATCTTTTTAGAGGACACCTTCTGTGGATTTTACCATTGGAAAAATTTGCTTTTTCCCTGGAAACTTCCCATTCTCATCCAAAGAGTCACCAGAGCACATTGCAATAGCTATGGTGGTATTTCCTGTGTGAGCCAGCTCTCTGGCTGCCACTGATTGGACCAACAGTGTTCATGTGACCTGAGCTGGGCCAGTCATGGTTTCCTCCTAGGGCATTCAGAATTGGACCTAAAGATTTTGGTCTCTGTCAAGCTGGTCCCTTGGAACTCTGCAGAGTAGATACACCAATTTTTCCTTTCTTTCCTTTTCTCCATGTGTACTTAAGTTTTCAGGGAGAGAATGGCTCTGAAGTATAGACAGATGTACAGATGAAGGATGGACAGAGAGTAGTCATTGATTGATTTTCATTTGCCAAGTTCTTCTTGTAGCTCAACTACTTGCCTACCCTTGGATCCTAGGACAAATCTCAGTGTCATACAATAAATTTGCATTTGAGTTAGGATGATCCATGATGACTATTTACTGAACATTGGTAAAATTTGGCTTTGATGGGGGCATGGTGGTGATCACTCATCCATTTTTTTTTCTGCAGAAATGACCTAGTCCAGATTGCTGTTGCTTTCAACCACAGTTCTGACTTAGACCTGCTCTGCATCCTCTGTACTAGGGCTGAGGTGACCTCCATCCATTCACACAAGGGCCACCTTTCCCTGCTTCTCCTAAACCCTGAGTGTAGATTTGCAGAGTAGCTATGTGTCTTTAGTGAAGTAACTTCTTTAGTGAAGTGGGGTGTGTGTGTGTGTAACTGGGGCTGCTGAATGCTCTATTGCCATAGTCTCAGTTTACAGTCCAGATTTAAACTAGACATCACTTGATTTGTACTAAGAAAGCTATTTAGGCTTGATTTGTGAATTATTCCACTCTGTGAAGTTTAGTACCCAGTCTAACTCTACAGTTGGATGGTCCCAAACTTTAATTCATTCTGGTGGTCAATTACTAAATTCCTTATAAGAACAACTTTTGGGTGGACAACTGACTCATAATGAATCAAAATGACTTTCATGATTTTTTTGGGATGACTGTGGTCAAGTTGTCTGATCTCTAAAATGTGGCTGTCTTGTGAGAAAAGAATGAGACAGTGTGCATCAGAATTCAGGATGGCCCCTAAGCTCACTACATGCTATGAGCAGTTATTTTCATTATCTTAACTCTTACTAGACAAGGACAGAAGGAAGATCTCCCAGGTTAACCCTTATGGATCACTCTCCTAACTTTCCTGATGACAGGATGAAGTACTGGGTTGATAGATTTTGTCTTTTCCTTTCCAAAGCAAGGATTAACTGGATCCACAAGTTGGAACCTGACATGAGGCGTTATTTTGCCTTGCCGTGGGCAGTGGTCATATATTTAAGCCTTCTGGCTGAGGAATATTTCAAGGCCAATTGTACAGCCACTCCATGTTTAGCTGAATCAGCTAACATTTTCTGAGAAGCGCATACTGGCTAGGTTGATGGGTCTGTGAAAAAAGTGGGCTTGTATCTTTGCTTGTCTTGCTCAATTTGATTAACTTCGTGCTTGTGCATGCGTGCATGTGTGTGTGTGTGTCTGTCTGCTTTCCTTTTTCTCTTTGCCTTTCTCATTTCCATTTGGTACAGTCACAAATGTTATTTGAGTGTGTCTGTGTGTATATGTCTGTGTGCGAGATCCTTTGTATATCTACGGTGATTGCATCAAACTCGTGAGCATACAACCTTATCCAGAAAAGGAACATGGCCCCATCCTCACTCTTCCTTGAAACAACTCATTTGTATTGAACTCCCCTCCCTTTTTAAGACTAAATAAAGCAGTTGCTTCTTTGTCAGCAGAGAGATTTGGATAATGAGCCTAGCACTTTCTCTAAAGTTGTCTTAGAATAATATACTGAATCTGCCTATGCTAGGATTTCCCTGATAGTCAGAGATAAAACACCTTGATCAAGCTTCCGTAAAAACACACATCACATCAATTAGCAGATATCGCCAGGGGCAGGCTCCTTGTTCGACATCTGCTCCGTTATTATAAACAGCACCAGCAGAATATATTATGGGGCGCATACCCATGGGTTTCTGCTGGCCTCCAACATGCATGGAGATTTCTGCTTAGCTTACTCACTTTTCTAGTGGCTTAACACTCCACACCCAACCGTGGGGTGGCACACTTTCCTCTCCCCACTCTCTGACAAAACCATAAAGGCTGGGATAGTTATATGGGTGAATTTGATCTCTGTCTTTGAGGAACTGGTTTACCCAAAAGACATCAAGAGCAAGAAGTGATGATTGGAAATAACCCTCACCTTCTGATCCAAGGTTTGGGCATATAATGCAGGCCAGCCTGTCACAGGACTCATCTTCTGGATAATCGTTATTGATTTTTGGGTGGACACTGATCCAGCATATCCAATTAGAACCCATTTCTTAAATTGAGGTTCAAATGCTAGGAGAACATTTAGAGAAATTCCCACCCCTCCTTTTATTTTTTTGCAGAAGCCCTCAGAAAATTCTTCCTTTCTTTCCCTAGAAAAATGTGATATGAAGACATGAATGTGGTTGGTCCTGCAGCCTTTTCGTTGCCCCGAGGTAGTGTCTGGGATAGAGAGCTACTATGTTCAGGGAGGGCAGAGAAGAGGGAAGGAGAGATGTGAGGTCTTTAGTGATATCACTATTCCACTTGCACAAGCCCTATTTGAAGCACTCCCATGGATGTTTTAGTCATATGAATTTTATATATATATATATATTATATATATATATTTACATATTTGCTTCAGCCACTTTAGTTTGGATTTTCTGTTCTTGAAACAAAATTGTTCATAGCTTATACACAAACCCAGTCCTGTCTGAATCTAATGCTCATAGTCTCCTGAATTGCCAACAAATTACATAGTGCTGTATTGAAGATAGCAAATGGACTCCTGCTTAAAAATGATACTGGATACAGCCTCTTTTAACTTTGTGTTAAAAGTCCCCAAAAGCACATGGAACAATAGAACCTCATACAACCCTGAAACCTAAACTGGCATTAGAACTGTGGTCCAAATCTGCAAGGAAATCCTTCCAGTCATGAGAATGACAGAGCTGGATCAAGAGCTATAAAATTATTCTGTGCTTAGAACTAGGTGAGCCTGACGTTTGCACACGGCAAAGGAGAAATTTTTCCTTCTCTTACCTCCGCAGTTAATGACCATGTGCAACTGTCTGTCCTGTGTTTTGTGAATTCTGATGTTTGCTGTGCTAGATCATTGCCACCAAAAGGTTCTCAGACTTTTTTATATTTTATGCTCAGGTAATTGGTTATCCTAGGATGTGCCATGGCTTATAAAAATAAATCAATGAAACTGTTTCCTTAAAATGATACCTCAAGATGCATTCCAGCCACTTGAGTGAATAATTAAACTAGAAAACTCAAGAGTAAGAGCATTTTGGCATAACATTTATTATGAATGCCGTGCACTTCTTATGAAAGATGAGGTATATATCGGAGGAAAGTTTTTCAGGCTAATTTCTTTCTGTTAGCGTGTCAGCAAATATTTTGTTATTCTGACCCTTGATAAATAATAGTAATTTAAAATGAAAACAGTTGCTAAGTATCTATTGTGTTCTAGGCAAAGTGTTAAATATTTCACAAGAAAAATTTTGTTTTAGAAATATACATGAAAGCAGGTTTTATTGTTTGCTTGGTTTTCTTTTGGTTTGTTTTTGAGACAAGGTCCTCACCACGTAGTCCAGGCTGGCCTCCAATTCTTGATCTTCCTGCCTCAGCCTCCTGAGTGCTGGTATTCCAGGTGTGTCCACTACGCCTGGCCAAAAGTGTTTTAAACTAACTTAAATATAATGCACCTCATCTTTAAATCCAGTAGATACTATGTTGCACTAAAATGTCAAAAAAGAAAAAAAAATCCCACTTGATAAAATTCAACATCAATCACTCATGCAAATTAAACTGAAGTATAATTGGATGCTTTCTTAACATGATAGAACAATGGTTTAAAATAATCAATTACCATCTTTGATTACACAGATATAAAGCATTCCCATTACAAAATTTAAAAATTCCCTCAGGTATTTCTTGTTTTGGGATAGCCTAATTGTTTTGGAAGTTTGGGGTAATATAATAAAAGATAAGACAGAAATAACAGGTACAACTATTAAAAAGAAAAGTATTAATTGGTACCTGGAAGAGATGAAAATAATGGACTGACTTTTTTTAAGGTTAGTAAGGAATTCTGTAAAGTAGATAAATATATAAAGCAAAAACTTTAAGCTCTCACTAATATTTAATTAGAATTCAAAGCAGAAAAATGATTCATTCCATGGCTGCCAGGCAGAAAGACCCAAGAAGTAACCACTGTATCAAATATATGCAATTAATATGAATAAATATATACAATTTGTCTGGGGGACCTATTTGAAAAATGAAGAATTTTTTTTTGGGTGGTACTAATTCTTGGCTAGGCAGTGCTCTGCCACTCGAGTGATGCCTCTCTGCTCTTTTTGCTTTAGTTATTGTAGAGATATGGCTTCACATTTTTCCTCCTAGGCTGGCCCGGACCAAGAGTCTCCTATTTGTGCTTTCTGTGTGGTTGGGATGACAGGCATGCACAGCTTTGCTCAGCTATTTGTTGAGATGGGGTCTTCTGAAATTTTTCCCTGGGCTGGCCTGGAACTGTGATCTTCCTGATCTCTGCCTCACACCTAGCTAGGATTACAGGTGTGAGACCCCTTGCCCAGTTAAATAAGCCATTTTTGAATGAGATTAAATGGTGTCATGGTGTCAGTTGTTCAAAATTTATATAAAGGTTTACAATATCTCAATCAAAAAAAAAATTTTTTTTTTGGCAGCGTAGGTGTTTGAACTCATGCTTGTTTCATAAGAGCTCCATCACTTAGCAACACCCCCAGGTCTATTTTACTTTAGTTATTTCTTTAGACCCTGGTCCTCCTACTTATGGCTGGGATGACAGGCACACACCACCTTGCCCAGCTTACTGATTGAGATGGGGGTCTCACTAACCTTTCCCCCAGCTGGCCTAGAACCACCATCCTCACAATTTCTACTCTCCACATAGTTGGAATTACAGGGCACTCCCATGTCTGGCCCTCCCAACAGAAATGTTATTGGTACTTGGGAGGCTGTGATCAGGAGGATTGAGGTTTGAGGTCAGCCTTGGCAAAACGTTAACAATACCTCATGTTAACCAATGAGCTGGGTGTGGTGATATCCATTTGTCAAGACAGCAATGTGGGAGGCAAAAGGGAGAGAATCAGAGTCCAGGCCAAAAATGGAGACCTTGTACAAAAAAGTAACTAAAGCAGAATAGGCCTGGATGCATGACTCAAGTGATGGAGCACTTACCTAGCAAGCACAAAGCCCTGAGTTCAGTTCCCAGTACCAACACCACCAAAAAGAAGTCTTATTGGGACTCTTAAGGATCTTGCAAAAATCATATGCTAATGTCCATCTGAAAGATTAATGGTTGAGATTTTCCAAGGACATCTTTTTTTTTCCAGTATTTACTCTATATGTTTTATTTATTTATTTATTTATTTATTTATTTTTGTTTATTTATTCACATGTGCATACATTGTTTGGATCATTTCTCCACCCTGCCCCCTCCCCCACCCTTCCCCCCTCCCCCCATCAGTTTCAGGCAGGTCCCGTTCTGCCCTTATCACTGATTTTGTTGAAGAAAGGACATAAGCATAATAAGGAAGACAAAGCATTTTTGCTAGTTGAGTTAAGGATGGCTATACAGAGAGATTCCTACTATTGCTTTTGTGTACCCATGTGTTACAACCCATGTTGATTCCACTCTAACTGATCTTTACATTGGTTCCTGATCCCCTCCTCATGATAACCTTTGTCATTTTAAGGTTTCTGTATTAGTTCCTCTGGAGTGGGGACATCAAAAGCTTTCATGTTTTGGGTTTTCTACCTATTCCTATATCTCCTGTATGTGCTCTCCCCCTTTCTTGTGATCCAAGTCCGACAACATTGCTGCATTGCCCTAGATCTAAAGTCCGCATATGAGGGAGAACATATGATTTTTGGTCTTCTGAGCCTGACTGACCTTGCTCAAATTGATGTTCTCCAGTTCCTTCCATTTACCTGCAAATGATAAGATTTCATTCTTCTTCATGGCTGAGTAAAGTTCCATTGTGTATAAATACCACATTTTCTTGATCCATTCATCAGTAGTGGGGCATCTTGGCTGTTTCCATAACTTGGCTATTGTGAATAGTGCTGCAGTAAACATGGGTGTGCAAATGTGGAGTAACCTGTGTTGCATTCCTCTGGGTATATCCCCAGGAGTGGGATTGCTGGGTCATATGGTAGGTCTATGTTTAGGTTTTTAAGAAGTCTCCAAATTTTTTTCCAGAGTGGTTGCACCAGCTTGCATTCCCACCAGCAGTGGATTAGGGTTCCTTTTTCCCCACATCCTCGCCAACACATGTTGTTGGTGTTTTGGTGATGGCTATTCTAACAGGAGTGAGGTGGAATCTTAGTGTGGTTTTGATTTGCATTTCCTTTATGGCCAGAGATGGTGAGCATTTTTTCATGTGTTTTTTGGTTTAGTTTCTTAAGTTCCCTGTATATTCTGGTTATCAGTCCTTTGTCTGATGTATAGCTGGCAAATATTTTCTCCCACTTTGTGGGTGGTCTTTTCAGTTTAGAGACCATTTCTTTTGTTGTGTAGAAGCTTTTTAATTTTATGAAGTCCCATTTGTCTATCCTTTCTCTTAGTTGCTGGGCTGCTGGGGTTCTATTGAGGAAGTCTTTGCCTATACCTATTTGTTCCAGAGTGTTTCCTGCTCCTTCCTGTAGTAACTTCAGAGTTTCAGGTCTGATATTTAGGCCCTTGATCCATTTTGAGTCGATAGACATGGATCTAGTTTCAGTTTCTTGCAGACAGGTAACCACTTTTCCCAGCAACATTTGTTGAAGAGGCTGTCTTTTGTCCATTGTATATTTTTGGCAACTTTGTCAAAAATGAGGTGGGTATAGTTTTGTGGGTTCATATCTGGGTCCTCTATTCTGTTCCACTGGTTTTCATGTCTGTTTTTGTGCCAGTACCATGCTGTTTTTATTGCTATTGCTTTGTAATATAGTTTGAAGTTGGGTATTGTGATACCTCCAGCATTGCTCT
This sequence comes from Castor canadensis, assembly GCF_047511655.1. Taxonomy (NCBI): domain Eukaryota; kingdom Metazoa; phylum Chordata; class Mammalia; order Rodentia; family Castoridae; genus Castor; species Castor canadensis. The sequence goes on along the minus strand of NC_133402.1, from coordinate 6,913,813 downwards.
TTTTGCTGAGTATTGCCTTGGCTATTCAGTCTCTTGTGTTTCCAAGTAAACTTTAGGGTAGATTTTTCAATACATCAGACAAGGGACTGATAACCAGAATATACAGGGAACTTAAGAAACTAAACTCTCCTAAAGTCAATGAACCAATTAAGAAATGGGCAACTGAACTAAACAGAACTTTTTCCAAGGACATCCTAACAGGAAGACAAATGATCATATAATGACATTTTGAAAACAAAGGCACTTGTCCAATCAAACACAAAATGTAGCAGAAGACTAAAAATGGTAGAAACCATATGGTATTGGTACAAGAAACAATTAACGGAATAAAAGTAATATTATGGACCCAAGCCTGAGCATGTATGTCATACAGGACTACAACAAAGAAAGTATCACAAGTCTATGGAAAAACAAGTGGGGTAGGGCATACCTGTAATCTCAGCACTCAGGAGGCTGAGGCAGGAGGATCATGAGTTCCAGGTCAGCCTAGACTTTACATGGTGAGACCCTGTTTCAAAAATCTGAGGGCTCTGGATGTAGCATGTGCAGGGTCCTGCATTCCATTTTAAGCACCTGAAAAAAAGGCAATGGGAAACAGATGAATTTAAAGCACGCTGGAAAAATTGGTTATTTATGGGAAAAGAAACAATCACTTTTAGACCTGTATTGTTATGTTCCCAAATGTATTTCGAATGAATTAAACAGATAAATCCCCAAAAATGTAAAAACCAAAAAATAATTAGAGTAAAATGAAGATAAATATTTATCTCAGTTTGAGATATGACTTTGCGAAGCATAAAACTTGTAAGAGAAATCACCAAGAAAAATACTAATGGGTTCAATTAAAACAGTTGAAAACGTTGCGCAAATCTAGCATATTGAGCACAATTAAAGAGCAAGAGGCAGTTTGGAGATTTGCAAGAAATATGGCAAAGATGAATAGTTTTTGATGTAAAGAAATCTTGGAAAACCCTAAATAAAATGTGCAAAAGGCATAAAAATTTAATTTCCAAGGTGAGAAATATAAACATGTCACTATATAGGAGGAAAAGTTTCCTCTTTAATAGACATGAAAGAATTGGAAACTAGGAAGACAATAAGGCATTGATTTACCTATAAAATGGTCCAATGGCAGCGCTGTAAGTTGTAGGTGTGGTGAGCAGACATTTCTATACTCCCAGTCGTGTTTAAATATGTTCAAATACCTGTATTAAATGAGGAAGACCTGATTGGGTCATATGAAATAATCAGTGTAAAATAATCAATGCAAAATGATCATTATAAAATACCTTGGTGAGGATGGTTGTGGGGTGGTGAGGAAGGATTTCAGAGCGCTGAAGGGCCACGACATATTTATCTGAACTCTTCCAACAGATTGGTGTAGGGCAGAAAGGCATGGTACTTAGGGTTCAATGAGAAACACCATTTCTGTTTGACTCCTGGATTTATGGATCTAGAAACAAAATCTGTGTTACAAATGCTCAAGGAGGAGGGATTTATTGGGCTTTCCCCATGATGGATGATGACACATTCAGACTGAATCTTAAGGCAGCTAATGACCAGCTGGATTGCCATTTGACAACTGACCTCCTCCAGTGTCCCTGGCCCTAACCAAGAGTGCTGTGCTTCCTTAACCCCTTTCTCATCTCCAAACTTTGTTTATCCAGAATCCATTCCCCAAACACATTGATGAAGATAGTAACCTTTGCAAATCATACCAAATCCCAGAGATATCCGTTGATCCCACTAGCTTACGATTTTTGTTGACTCGTGATAAAAGATCTAGTCTTTCCTTCCAACCCACTCATGTAGGACTCTATTTCCTAATGCCATTCAAGAATACACAACAGTGGCCACTGTTTTTTCAAGTTTTTATTTTAAATTGACATATAATAATTGTACCCATTCATGGGTTATAGCGTGATATGGATACATGCATACGATGTATAATTATTAAACTAGGGTAATGAACAATTTCATTGCTTCAATCATTTATCATTTTGTTCTGGAGAGAAAGTTATATGCATGTATGAAAATGTTGCAACAAAGCGCATTATTTTGTACAATTAATGCATGCTAGTAAAAGGGGAAAATATCCTCTTTTCTAGCTCTTTTGAAATATACAATAAATTATTGTTAGCTGTAGTCACCCTCTGTGTGGTAGAACACTAGAACTCGTTTCTTCTATCTAACTGTAGTTTTGTACCCATTAATCAATGTCTTCTTATCCTCCTCCTCTCCCCTACCCATCCTGGTTTCTGGTAGCCACTGTTTTGATTGGAAACATATTACATATATCCTAACCAGCTGTGGCTGCCTATATCTTGCTAAGAGAAGATAGACTTTAAACATTATTCAATGCTTTGGGTTTCAAAATGCGCTCAATACTCAACTGAAGTTAATGTTTGCGAAGGTAATGATTCATGATGTCTGAAGTGGTCAAAGCAGTGTGGTTGCTTTTGTACATCCAGAAATTATCTAAGAATTCCAATCCTGGGACCATGTGCACAAAAATCAGGAAAGCATCTCTTCAGAATTAAAATGGTTCCCAGACATAGCAAAAAATCCCCGACCATCTGCAAAGATTCTCAAGAAAATGAGACCCAGTCTGCTGGATACATCTTCTTATTAGCATATTGGCACCTTACTTGAGAGTAACAAGATGCCCAGTGAAGATTGGAGTTCAAGTTTTGAAATCTGCAAAGAATTGCCAATTTGGGGGTGGTAATCAGTTTTTGCTTTTTAGAAGGAGTTCAAAATGTGCTTTATGGAGAGTTCTTTTATTTCTTTTGGAAGGACCATTTTGGAGGGCAAGGCACCAGCCAAATGTCTCTCCTTAGTCTCAAAGAATCCTTAAGTATAGCAGAGTGACTGCAATGCAGATGATACAGACCAGGATGGCATGTTTACTTTTAGCAATGTAAAAAGGATGTCCTGGTAGAATTGAGCCACCTTAAAGTTTTCTAGGTATAATATTTTTGGTGGCACTGGGGTTTGAACTCAGGCCTTGAACTTGCTAAGCAAGGGTGCTCTCACTTGATCCATACCTCATGCCTCCACTCCTTTTTTGGTTTGCATATTTTTCAGATAAGGTCTTATCATTATCCTCCCATTTATGCTTCTATAGCTAGGATGACAAGATGTTACCACTATGCCGAGCTTTGATTGGTTGAGGTGGGGTCTTGAGAATTTTTGGCCTGGTTGGGTTCAAATTGCATTCTTCCCTTATTTGTGCCTCTTGAGTTGCTAGGATTTATAGGCATGAGTCACTGCTCTTGGCCTTAAAGTTATGTATTTTTCTAGGTCATAATATTGATTGCTGTGTGCTTGGATATTGTCTTTTTAAAAATTTCTTTTATTCATATGTGCATACAGTGCTTGGGTCATTTCTCCCCTCTTGCCCCTGCCCCCTCTCTTTCTCTCACCCCCTTTCTCTCCCCCCAACCCCATCGCTACCAGGCAGAAACTATTTTGCCCTTATCTCTAATTTTGTTGAAGAGAGAGTATAAGCAATATTAGGAAGGAACAAGGGTTTTTGCTGGTTGAGATAAGGATAGCTATACAGGGCATTGACTCACATTGATTTCCTGTGCGTGGGTGTTACCTTCTAGGTTAATTCTTTTTGATCTAATCTTTTCTCTAGTTCCTGGTCCCCTTTTCCTATTGGCCTCTGTCACTTTCAAGTTTCTGCATTAGTTCCTTTGCATTGAGGACACCAAATGCTATCTTGTTTTTTTTGGTTTCTTGCCTATCCTCACACCTCCCTTGTGTGCTCTCGCTTTATCATGTGATCAAAGTCCAATCCCCTTGTTGTGTTTGCCCTTGATCTAATGTCCACATATGAGGAAGAACATACGATTTTTGGTCTTCTAGGCCTGGCTAAACTTGCTCAGGATGATGTTCTCCAATTCCATCCATTTACCAGTGAATGATAACATTTCGTTCTTCTTCATGGCTGCATAAAATTCCATTGTGTATAGATACCACATTTTCTTAATCCATTAGTCAGTGGTGGGGCATCTTGGCTGTTTCCATAATTTGGCTATTGTGAATAGTGATGCAATAAACATGGGTGTGCAGGTGCCTCTGGAGTAACCTGTGTCACAGTCTTTTGGATATATCCCCAAGAGTGGTATTGCTGGATCAAATGGTAGATCAATGTTTAGCTTTTTAAGTAGCCTCCAAATTTTTTTCCAGAGTGGTTGTACTAGTTTACATTCCCACCAACAGTGTAAGAGGGTTCCTTTTTCCCCTCATCCTCGCCAACACTTGTTGTTGGTGGTGTTGCTGATGATGGCTATTCTAACAGGGGTGAGGTGGAATCTTAGCGTGGTTTTAATTTGCATTTCCTTTATTGCTAGAGATGGTGAGCATTTTTTCATGTGTTTTTTGGCCATTTGAATTTCTTCTTTTGAGAAAGTTCTGTTTAGTTCACTTGCCCATTTCTTTCTTGGTTCATTAGTTTTGGGAGAATTTAGTTTTTTAAGTTCCCTGTATATTCTGGTTATCAGTCCTTTGTCTGATGTGTAGCTGGCAAATATTTTCTCCCCCTCTGTGGGTGTTCTCTTCAGTTTAGAGACCATTTCTTTTGATGAACAGAAGGTTTTTAGTTTTATGAGGTCCCATTTATCTATGCTATCTCTTAGTTGCTGTGCTGCTGGGGTTTCGTTGAGAAAATTCTTACCTATACCTACTAACTCCAGAGTATTTCCTACTCTTTCCTGTATCAACTTTAGAGTTTGGGATCTGATATTAAGATCCTTGATCCATTTTGAGTTAATATTGGTATAGGGTGATATACATGGATCTAGTTTCAGTTTTTTGCAGACTGCTAACCAGTTTTCCCAGCAGTTTTTGTTGAAGAGGCTGTCTTTTCTCCATTGTATATTTTTAGTACCTTTGTCAAAGACAAGTTGGTTATAGTTGTGTGGCTTCATATCTGGGTCCTCTATTCTGTTCCACTGATCTTCATGTCTGTTTTTGTGCCAGCACCGTGCAGTTTTTATTGTTATTGCTTTGTAATATAGTTTGAAGTTGGGTATTGTGATACCTCCAGCATTGTTCTTTTGACTGAGTATTGCCTTGGCTATTCGTGGTCTCTTGTGTTTCCATATAAATTTAACGGTAGATTACTTTTGGGAGTATTGACATTTTTACTATGTTGATTCTACCAATCCATGAACATGGGAGATCTCTCCACTTTCTATAGTCTTCCTCAATCTCTTTCTTCAGAAGTGTATAGTTTTCCTTGTAGACGTCATTCACATCTTTTGTTAGGTTTACACCTAGGTATTTGATTTTTTTTGAGGCTATTGTAAATGGAATTGTTTTCATATATTCTTTTTCAGTTTGCTCATTGTTAGTGTATAGAAATGCTAATGATTTTTCTATGTTGATTTTATATCCTGCTACCTTGCTATAGCTATTGATGATGTCTAGAAGCTTCTGAGTAGAGTTTTTTGGGTCTTTAAGGTATAGGATCATATCATCTGCAAATAGGGATATTTTGACAGTTTCTTTACCTATTTGTATTCCTTTTATACCCTCTTCTTGCCTAATTGCTCTGGCTAGGAGTTCCAGTACTATGTTGAATAGGAGTGGGGATAGTGGGCATCCTTGTCTCGTTTGGATATCGTCTTGAAAAGTGCATGTACATATTCAGTTTTTGAGTACACCCTGTTTGAGGACAATGGTGGTCAGGGGATGACTGTCGTCGGGAGGACCAGCCTGACTCACATTCTCCTGGTTAATTTCTCTGAGGGTAAGGTAAATTCTGGGCTGGGAAATGAGATGGGTCTTGGAGTGGGGGAGAAGAGGAAACCTGCTCTCTCTGGGGTTAGGGGAGATGGGCTCAAGGTGGGAATGTGTTTGGATGTTCCAGGTAGAGGAGTAGATGGAGGTGAGTTGGTGCTGATCAAGGGATATGAGCTGAAGGAGTCAGGGAATTGGTTTCTTAAAAGATCCCATGTTTGAATGAGAACCTGTGGACTCAAGATTGGTGGTTATTCTTCTGATATTCCCCAAGTCTGCAGCAAATCTGAATAATATTTGTTGCAGTGTGTGTCAACAACATACACATGCACACACAGAGATACTCATTATGAAGAGGAGAAAGGCTAAATCAAACACAAAACCTTTATACCTTTTCTATTGAATAAGATGTATCAGTTAAAAACTATGAACTTGAGTTAAATTTAGTCTTACAGAGCGGGTATGCTGTGATTTCTAAGCCCTTTTACTTAAGTGACAATACAAGTCAGAGCAAAGTATGTATTATTATAATAAACATAAATATCTTTATACTTGTGTATACATCTTTAACATGTAATGAATAGAAAATGAACCAGAGGATTTCAATGTAGATGGTAGTAGTGATTACCATAGAGAGGGAGCCTTGCTCAGAGACGTGGCAAAGGAACTTCTTTTTTCAAAAAAATTTTAAAATTAATGTTGTGCTGGGGATACATTGTGACACTTACAAAAGAACTTACATATATCTTAGTTAATTTCATCCCCTCCATTATTATCCTTTATTCTCCCTCCCTTCATTCTTAGAATAGTTTCAACAGATCTCATTTCCCTTTTTTATACATGAGTACCTAATATGATTTTATTTTAACTGTTTGTTAAAATATTTTATAATCAAAAATTTATTCCTGTTGTATATATAATTAAAGTAAAAGGCAAAAGGAGAGGTGATGTTAAATTCTGTAGTTTCATGCTGATGAGACCAGTGGGATACAATGGGTCCTTCTGGTGTCACCCTAATTCTGGCACCAGGGTTCCCAGGGGGCAATGGGTGAAGGGCAGGCAGTGCTATGGATATTCTGCTCTAGACTCTGACCATGCAAGTCAGTCCCCAGAGGAGGATTTTGTGGATTTACAAGATGATTATATCTCTAGAATTGCTGCCCTGTCTGGACCTCATCTCACTCTCTGAGAAACACTGAGATGGAAAATCCCGGGCATCTAACCATTCCTGTCTTTATCCTTGTTTAGAATGGAGCCCAAGCCCTGAGGCACATTTGTATATGGAAAATGTTCTCACTCAATTAGTACACCATGAATAAAAGAAGAGAGACCATTGTGCAGATGTTCAGCCATTCAGACTTATCTTGCTTTGAAGAGAATAGTGTTCTGTCTGAGCTCCTCCATTTCATTAGGATCATTAACCATTTTACCTCAAACATCATTGGAAGAAATGGGTCATGATGGGACTTTGAATGGACTCATCCCAGTATCCTTATACCCTGTTTATCTCAGCTAGCTGCATCACTGTATGTGTGTATCAAATCCATTTTCAGTATTTAAGTCAGACAAGAGTGAAAATGGCAGGGTATCTCCTCTTAAGGAGGTAGATACTCTTACAATGACCCTGTGGTACTCAGGTTATTCCGCCACCCTGAGGGTCAGATGAACCCTCCCTTTGTCCTGAAAAATCTATGCCAGAGTGTCTCAAAGCTGTCCCAATACCTGGGGTCCCTTTGCTGCCCTATGAATAAAAGCAAGAGCACACAAGGGAGGGGTGAGGATAGGTAAGACACCTAAAAAACTAGCTAGCATTTGTTGCCCTTAACGCAGAGAAACTAAAGCAGATACCTTAAAAGCAACTGAGGCCAATAGGAGAAGGGGACCAGGAACTAGAGAAAAGGTGAGATCAAAAAGAATTAACTAGAAGGTAACACCCACGCACAGGAAATCAATGTGAGTCAACTCCCTGTATAGCTATCCTTATCTCAACCAGCAAAAACCCTTGTTCCTTCCTATTATTGCTTATACTCTCTCTACAACAAAATTAGAAATAAGGGCAAAATAGTTTCTGCTGGGTATTGGGGTGGGGTGAGAGGGAGGGGGCAGAGTGGGTGGTAAGGGAGGGGGTGGGGGCAGGGGGGAGAAATGACACAAGCCTTGTATGCACATATGAATAATAAAATTAAAAAAAAAGAATGCAGATCTCTAGGTCCCTTTGCTGCGCTATGAATCAGAACCTTTAAGAACAGGTCACAGAGGTTTGCATTTTAAATAAGATTTCCAGTTTTAATGACCTGGAATCCCATTCTTTAGAGCTGTCCTGTTCAATATGGTCTCCACTATGGTAGCCACTAGTCACATGTGGCCTTTAAGTGCTTGAAATGTGGTTAGTGCCATACACTGAAATGATAAAATTTGGACCTATTGGGTTAAATAAAACATAATTTAAAAATTATCATCACCTGTCTCTTCTTACTTGCTGAATGTGGCCACGAAGGTCATATTGTATTTTTATTGAGTGAGGCTGCGTAGAGAATCCATATATCCTGTAAACATTTGAAAGAAGCTTCCAAAGTGTTCTGAGAACAGTGTGGTAAGGGAATGAAGGGAGTCACCTTCAGAATTCAGACACGGATAGAAGTCTGGTTGATTTCCTAGAGCTAAAGGCTGAATTCGGTGAGGACAGCAGTCTCAGATCTCTGCGGGTTGAGATGGATTACATGGTTGTTCAAGGATGTGAGTTTCGTTTTTCACAGGTCAGGTCCAAACACTGTTCCCTACAGTATGGGTTTGACTGAGAGACTTCCTTTCTCTGGACTCAGTGCTCTTGTCCTTAAAATGAACAATCCTAATTATGCTTATCACAATAGTAATGACATTAACTGATTATTAACCAGAGATGGCTCTGTTTTCTGGGAGAGAGTAGCAACTCAGTATGTATCTGTGGTTATTATTGTTGTTATCATGGAAACAAGGTCTTATTCAGGTCTGATCTTTCTAGGCCAACCCTTGATTTTGGGGTTGTAGCAACTCCAGTTATCCTGCAGGCAGTTACTGTTGAGTACATGGATGGAGGTGGTTACCAACCACTTGGAGCCTTAGCATCTTTCCCTCAGAAAAGGTCAAAAAGAAAGAGCAAGGATTATGATAATTAGAAAAAAGGAAGCAAATCCAAATCCCAGGCACAGCCCCTGACCTCCTAGAGGTCCAATCTTGGCTATGCACCCTCAAACCCACTCTGTATTTGTAATATCAGGTGTCATACAAATGCTCACTAGGCTTGGTAGAAGGCAATTCTTGGAACTCAGGTCTGTGTCTCCCTCCTTCACGTTGGTGGCTTATTGCAGAGCCAACAGAAGTGGGGAGTATCCCAGCTGGAGACTGGAATAATCTACGAAGGAGAGATTAGTAGGGTCTTCCTGGATGGAAAGGTGCTGGGATTGCACTGAGTAGGTGGCTGATAGAGATGTGCGTGACTGAGGGTAGACTTCAGTGCTCAGAGCTCAGCCCCAACAATTGGCTCTGAGAGCTATTGAACTTGCTAAGCCTTCACTTTTTAATGATAATTATTAATTCTATTATTTGTATGTATTAGTGGTTTTCACGGTGACATTTTTATATATGCATATATCATGCTTTGATTATATCTCCCACCCTCCCAGCTACTCTCTCCTTTCTTCCCGGTCTCCCTGCCCCCTTACCCTTCACTAGTAGTCCCTCTACTACTGTCAGGCATCTTTTTTTTTAAGTCCTGGTTTCCAAATAAGAGAGAAAATGTGAAATAATTGTGTTTCTGTGTCTGGCTTATTTTGCTTAACATGATGACTTCTGGTTCTCCTTGTTTTCCTGCAAATGACATGATTTTATTCTTCCTTATGGTTGAATAATATTTCATTATGTGTATATATTTGTGTGTGTGTATATATATATCAATATCATATCGTCTTTATCCTTTTATCAGTTGGTGGGCACTAGGCTAATTCCATGACTTGGCTGTTGTGAATAGTGCCTCAGTAGACATTCTATTGCATGCTGACTTTGTTTCACTCAGGTATATAGAGTAGTATAGTTGGAGAATATACATGGTAGTTCTGTTTTTTAGTTTTTCTGGAATCTCCATACTGATTTCTGTAATGGAGGGACTAATTTGCAGTTCTGCCAACATTGTATAAAGGTTTCTGTTGTCCTGCATCTCACCAGCACTTGTTATGTTTTGTGTTTTTTGGTAATATTTATTCTGATTGAGGTGAGATGGAATTTCAGTGTAGTTTTGATTTGCATTTCCCTGATGGCTAAAGATGTTGAACATATTTTCGTGTATTTATTGGTTATTTCTTCTTCTTTAGTGAAGTGTCTGTTCAGATCATTTGCCCATTTATTAACTGAGTTACTTGTTCTTTTATTGCTAATTTTTTTGAGTTCTTTATATATTCTGAATATTATTCCTCTGATGGATAAATAACTGACAAGAAAGATTTTCTCCCCTTCTGTAGCCTGTCTCTTTGCTCTGTTGATTTGCTGTGCAGAAGTCTTTTAATTTGATGTGATCCCAGTTGTAAATTCTTGCTATTATTTCCTGAGCTTTTGGAGTCCTGTTCAGAAAATCTTCCAATATCTTGAGGCATTTCCCTTATGTTTTCCTCTAACAGTTTCAAAGTTTCAGGTCTTACATTAAGGTCTTTGAGCCATTTTGAATTTATTTTTACACAGAGTGAGACATAGGGATCTAATTTCAGTTGTCTACATGTCGGCACCTCATAAACCTCCATTTCTGGGTGGGTGTAATACTGTAGCTGCCACAAGAGAATTTCTGGGCCACGTGCACAGAAGGCCCTAGTGAAATGCTAATTTTCCTTATTTTGGCACTTGCTGTTTGTAAAATCTCTGGAACATTTTTTAGCCTTTCTGAGTCTTAGCATCTTCATAAGCAGAATAAGTGAAAATCCACCCACTTCACAGAGTGAGGACTACATACTATGTAATTTTGTAATGCCGAGGGAGCACTGGGTTCCTCCCTTTCTTCTTCCTCTCTCTGTTCCTTCTACCATCCTTCTTTCTTCTTTCCTACTGTAGTTAGCAAAGTGAAAGGACTTAAAGTGGAATGACTTAAAAGGATGCAAAACCATTGACTTTAGCGTCAAATGGTCCAGGATGGGGGTTGTGGATTGAATGTTTGTGTCCTTGCAAATTCATGTGTTGGAATCATAATCCCTAATGTGAGGTATTAGGAGGAAGAGCCTTTGGAGGTGATTAAATCATGAGGGTGGAGCCCTCACCAATGGGATTAGTACCCTTACCAAAGAGACCCAAGAGAGCTCCCTAGCTCCTTTTCTGCCACTTAGGGTACAATGAGTCTGCATCCTTACTGTAACCCAACCAAGCTTACACCTGATCTTGGATGTCAAGCTTGCAGAACTGTGGGAGATAAGTGTTTGTTGTCGAAGTCAGTCAATTTCTGTATTTTGTTTTAGCAGTTTCCAGTTATACTGCTTCTTGGAGTCCAGAAGGCAAGCCATTAAGGCTGCTTTAATTTCAGCTTCTCAACAAATACAAATGTTCATGGTTACTTATAATGGCAAATAATTAATAAGCCACCTTGTTGCACAACTTCAGGGGACACCATTTACATACACACAATGAAAATGTAGTCTTGGGGGGCACCCTAATTGTAATAAATGATGGTATCTGTAAATAATGGAATTCAGTGGTCATTAAAGAGTAACATTTTTTACACTTTTCTTTCATTTTATGGTTTTTGCATTTACTTACATGTATATACATTATTTGGGCCACTTACCCTCACCTTTCCCTGGGTGGGGAGGGGTGGGGAAGACCTATTCTGCCCTCTTGTTCTCTGATTTTGTAAATAAAAAATACAAAAGATAATCAGAAGAACATGGAATTTTTGCTAGTTTGAGATAAAGATAGCTATACAGGGAGAGTCCTTGTGTTGTTTCCATGCACATGTGTATTACAACCCAGATTGGTTCATTTCTCCCAGACCTCTTCAAAAGAATCACATTTTTAAGCAGTGTTTATTGGCACAGGGGAAATGTCAAGAATTAGGAAGAATTAAGCGACGAAAAACAGGGTAAAAATTTATAGAAGGTACAGTTCCTGTCCAGTTTAAAAGATTTTAAATTAATGTATGTCAATTGTACAGAGGTTTCCTTGTGGTATTTTCATGCATGCATATCATGTACTTTGATCAAATTCACCCCCTGCCTTACTCTTTCTTATCCACCCTCTCCCTTTCTGAAACAATTTTTAATGGGTTTCATTCTTCTTTTTTTTTAAAGTGATTTATACGCTCTGGCATAGATTTTCTTTTTAAAGAAATATTTCATTATCATATTATTGTTGTACTGGGGTACATTGTAATATTTACAAAAGTGCTTACAATACATCTTAGTTAAACTCACCCCCTCCACCCTTGTCCTTTATCCCTCCTCCCTCCATTCCTGGAATAGTTTCAACAGATATCATTTTTCCATTTTCATACATGAAAATGTATACATGTATTTCCACTACTTCACCTTCCTACCCCCATTCCTTATGGGTTCATTATTCTGTTTTCATACATGTGCATGAAATAGTTTGATAGTAATCTTCCCTTCAACCTCTCCTTTCATTGGCTCCCACCTCCAAACATCCTCCCTGTGTCCTTTTTCACATGCATGTCACTCTTTTAAAATGATTTGAGATGTGAAGGAAACACATCATCATGTTAACAATAATCCTCACTGATTGGCTGGTTTATTGGCATCTTTGCTACTTTTATGCATCTTTGGCAATTTCAATAGCAAACATATGTGGAAAGTAGAGGGTCCTTTGTTGCTTCCCATGCTCACCCTGGGGATGGGGAGGGGTCTTCAGCACAACAACCCATAGACCAAAACAATCAGGAGATCAACGAATGTTTTTTATTCTGGATGTAGAACATATGCAACTTGTTGGCCTCAGATGGGGAACAAATGTGTCTCCCAGAACTGAGAAAAAGGGGGGTGGAAAGGGGCTTTATTATGTTTTTTTTTGACTTGAGAGAAATAGCTTTTTTTTATTGTTGTGCTATGGGTATATTGTGGCATTTACAAATATTCTTACAATATATCAAATATAACATACTTGAATTCACCACTTTCATTATTCTTATATATTCCTCCTCCTGGAATAGTTTCAACAGGTCTCATTTATTCATTTGCATACATGTGTACACAGTATTTGCACCATATTCACCGTCCTGCACCCTTTCCCCACATCCTCTCCCTGAACTGGCACCACTCCCTCACCCCAGGCAGGACCTGCTCTGCCCTCCTGTTTTCTGATTTTGTAAATGAAAAAAAAATGACATTTTTGTTTAAGATAGCTCTACAGGGAGTTTCCTTGTGACACTTCCATGTATAAATGTATTATAACCTGAATTGGTTTATCTCCTCTATTTTTCTTCTTTCTATTGTATTCTCCCTTTTATGGTGGCTTCAATGGGTTTAAAAATTCTATACTCACTCTTGTATAGAAAATACATTAACCATATTCACCTTCTTAACTTCCCTCTTTTACCCTCCCCCTCTTGTATGTGACCTCTCCTTAGTGTGACCTGTTTTTCATAATATTGCTGTATTTGTATTAGTTTTGTATTCTATATATGAGGGAAAACAGGTGGCTTTTGTCTTTCTGAAACTGGCTAACTTCATGTTAAGATGATGTTCTCCTGTTCCATTCATTTACCTACAAATGACAAAATTTCATTCTTTTTTTGTGGCTGAAGGGAAGGGACTGTAAAAGGACCAGAGAAAGTAAGGTTTGCTAGCTTCTAGGAACAAAATGAAGCTCCATGCCAGAGCACACACAAGGAGGATGAAAGTGCTAATCAGGAGAAATGGCAGAGGCGTATGAGAAGAAGGGTGGGAAAGAGAGAACAAAGGGCGTTTGGTTCCATTAGAATTGGATTCTTAAGACTGAAAGACACCTTAGGGAGAAGGGAAAGGGTACTTGGCACTGCTTTCTGGATTCTGGGTATGTTTGGAATGGCCTCAGGGTCAGGCCTTTTTCCTGGTCTGCTTGTGTCTACGTCCCTCTCCATAGCACTACAGCATCATATGCATGCTGTCTTGCACAAAGAAACAAGTGAAATTGTCCCACAAATAATCATTCCTTCTCTCTTTACTTGACAGGTTGTTGATGAAACAAAGTGAGATAATATGCATGCTGGTGGTTTTGCAAAATGCAGATGGAAATTAGCCATTAGTGATGCACTCTTGGCTGGGTCTGTACTGTATTTCAGTCAAGCAGCTTAACCCTGGATGGCAGCATCTCTGGTCTTGGCAGGGCTAGGTCCCTCGTTAGTGTTGCCTAGTGCTAAAAGGGCTGTACTCACTCTCAGCTGTTGACCTGGGGGGTCAGTCCTTTGTCATTCTGAGTACTGCTGCCTGGTGGAGAGAGAAACTTGCTTCTTGTGGAAGCTTTGTAAAATCTCCCTGAGTCAAACATACCCTTTCTGCAAGGGGGGGTGAGTAGTGAGCAGGGTAGGAGTGGATATGGGTCTCTCTGGGACCATCTGAGCTATGGGTAAGAACAAGAATAAATGTCTGAAGAGGGAGACTCTGGATAATTCACCAGGGTCAGGCTCTGTCCAAGCACACTCTTAGAAACAGATCTTTATTCCATCACTGGCGTTTCTTCTGTAGCCTTGACATAGGATCCCAATTCGTCTGAATTTAGTACATTGCAAGTTTTTTCTTCAATAGCAGCCATGTGAAGGAATGGACTGACCTTTAATTTATAATCCTCGTGTCATAGAGTTTAGCAGAGCTTAACCTATGTCGGCTGTGGTTCAAAACTGTCTGCTTTGCTCTGGAGAAGGCAGGTCATGCTTTCACTGTCAGCTTGAGAATAAAATAAATTAAAAAGAGACAAGGAAGATAACAGGGGCCATTGCAAAAGGTACCAAAGGGACAGACAGAGGAGGAAGAGAAGCATCTAGAAAGAAGGAGGAAACCTGAGATGTGAATGAAGTTCTGAGAAGGGAGAAAGAAGCTGACCTGGTAAAGAAGTTTGTGGCTTTTGGTAATGTAGGGGCAGCTGAGCTGAGCCAAGGTGGTGGCAAGGGCTTGGCACAGAAGCAAAAAGGCTGATGAGAAGCCAGACACCTCCTTAGGAAGAGTCAGGACAAACTTCAGTATTAATTAAAATGCAGTTTTTTTGGCATATATGCATTCTCTGTGATGCTCAGTTCAGACACTTGCTCTGGGACCAGTGCCTTGCTCCCCTGGGTGCCAAAAGTGTAGCCCAAGGTAACCTTCAGCTGTTAGCCTTCTTTGAGATGCTTTCAGCTGAAAAACTCTGCCTTGTCTAAAGCAAATAGCCCTTTCCTGGGCACCATCATCCCACGCAGTTATGTATAGGCCTGGCACACTTCCCTTGAAGGGCACCTTAGATCCAGAGGGGAATTGCCTAGGTTCTTCATTGGACCCTCATCGTAGCTTCAAGTTTCTTTTCCCCAAACTTGCCTCTTTCCCTGTCCTTCAGCAGGTGTTGCTCCCCAGAGGATGCCCTGACAAACATCCTGCCCAATAACCTCCTTTGTAGATTATGCTACCTGTGACAAGGTGTTATTTAGTACCTAGTTTCTAAATTTATTAAGAAAGGGTGGTAACAATGATGCCAGACTTTTTGTGAATGCATCCGATTTGTATTCTTATAGCTAGGCAGTGTGGTAGGCAGAATAGTGGTCCCCAAATTTGTCCATATCCATGTCCATGGAACTGGTGAACATATTACATTACATGGCAAAGGGAGATTGAAGTTGGAGATGAAATGAAGGCTATACTCAGCTGGATTTAAAACAGATTATTCTGATTTATTTGGGTGGGCCCAATGTAGTTATAAGGGTCATTAAGATTGGAAGATGGAGGCGAAGAGGTGGGTTGGAAGAAGAGAAGTGATGATGGAAGCAGGGTGAAGAGATGCTGCAGACTTTGAAGATGGAAGGAGCCACTAGCCAAGGGATATGGGCGACCTCCAGAAGTTGAGAAAAGCGGGGAAACGGATTCTCCCTCAGTGCCTCCAGAAAGCATATAGCTACTGATACTTTGATTTTAGCCAAATGAGACCCTGTGTTGGACTTCTAACCTACAGAAACATAAGAATGCATTTACTTTGAACTAATATTAAAGCAGTAAGAAGTTAATGTAAGGAATATGTTATGGTTTAGAAACAAAGTGTGTCCCCACCCTTCCAAAAGCTCATGCATTGAAGGCTTGGTCCCCAGATGGTGGATGCAGTCACTGAGAGGTGATTGACTGTGAAGACTCTGCCTTCAGCAGTGGGTTACCCCTTCATGGAATTGTGGTATGATGGCACTATTGGGAGGTGGGGCCTATTTGGGGAAAGAGGGTCACTGGGGGTGTGTCCTAGAGAAAAGAAATTCTCCTCCCCCCCAATCTTCTTCCTGGATGCCACGAGCAGCTTCCTCCATCCCAGGTTCCAACTACCCATGATATTGTGCCTTGTGTATATACATGTGTGTGCATGTGTATGTGTGTGTATGTGTACAGTTGTCTCTTGGTATTTGTAAGGTTTTGATTCCAGGACATCCCATCCTTATAGGTACCAAAGCCAATGGATGCTCAGATTCCTTATATAAAATAGCATAGAATTTGTATATCATCTACATACATTCTATTGTATACTTTTAATCATCTCTAAATTACACAGCAATGAAAATGCTGTGTAACTTGTCATACTGTATTATTTAGGGAATAAGGACAAGAAATCTGTGCATGTTCGATATAGATACAACATTTTTTGAATATTTTCCATCAGAATTTGGTTGAATTCATGGATATGGATATGGAAACACACACACACACACACACACACACACACACACACACACACACAAGTATTAAAAACATACCAGGACACTAAATCTTTCCCTGAGTTCTGGTCTTCAACTTTTGGGAAGGCTAAATTTCCAGAAAGCAAAGACATTCTTTCAAAAGTTTCTTTCTTTATACACATGCTTGATAAATAGAATAATGAAACATGTTAAAATTGCTTGAAAAGGGAGGAAAAAGGGAAAAGAAAGAATAACAGAAAGAATGAATTTGCTCAAAATATACTATAGGTAGTTTGGAAATATTACAGTGAAACCCTTTTGCACAATTAATGTGCTGTTATAAAAAAGAGAAAAAAATAAAGCATTAAGAATAAGTGGATTTAGAAAATACAAAATTTCAAATACAAAAGAATCAAAATTGATTAACAAAAAATAATTCAAGCTATAGGACTTGGGGTATAGTGAAGACAGAAGATATCAAGGTAAATTAAATGAAAAGGCTAGGGTCTGTGCAGTTCAGATATCTGATGGGTAGCATGTATTTCTTCTTTCTTTTTCATCCAGTAAATATCGACTTTGAGACCACTCTTTCTTGCCCTCCCCCTAGTATCTTAACTAATTGCACTAAACTTTGAGAATCATCACCTGTCAAAACGATAGACTCTCAGGTTTGATCCACCAGAGGTTTGAACCAAACAGGCCCAAAGCTCAGTCCAGGAATCTGAATTTTGATCAGACATGCCGGGAGATTCTGATTTGGGTGGTCTGTAGGCTACACTTTATGAAACTCTGCCCTGCTGGAATCCCAAAACAATTTCAAGTGATATATTCCTTTGTGAAAACACTTGATGAATTAACCTCTATCATAAATAGGGAGTTGGAGACCTCCCTTTTGCTCCCCCTCCAGGGAATTGTATGAGTTAATCCATTTCATAAATAAAATCTCAGTTGCAAGTCAAATATTAATTTCCTATGTGGGACAGTAGAGAGCCTCTTTTCTATCAAACCTCCTCATGACAACAGTTGCAATGATGCCGATGAAAAGTGATTGCTCGTGGGGAGATTTTTATGATGTGATTTTGACTAACAAAGGGAAGAGAAAAATCCAATTAAGTTCCAGGGAGGAATGACAGAGGGCGATCATAACACAGCCGTATTGTTCCAATCGGCATCCTCTTCTAGAACAGAGACCCTGGGCAGAATTAACTCCTCAGCAGACAGCAGGGTGCTGGGGAACAATGTCCCGCAAGTGAGTAGGGTGGGAAATATGTAGGGGAGGACCATGAATTTTCTAACATGCCCAAAATGCAGAAATTTCATTTAAAGTTATTTTGATGTAATTTAAACTAAGATATGGTGAAGAATGGAGCTATGAAACTCACTGTAGTGCTGTGCCCTGGGACACCTTTGGGTAGGGGTGGGATTTCTGACTTTGAGACTTTGGACATGGGAAGACTGGGGCACATTTGCTTCCTAGAAGTTGGGTTGGGGAACTGACACTAGATTGTTGATGGTTTTGTAGCACCCCAGGAGGAGAAAAGCTCAGATTTTGTGGAAGATGCACTTGAATGTCCAAAACTGGGGTCAACCCCAAGAACAGCTAGTATCTCTTTAGTGTTTTAAATCTGAGATCCTTTATGTCATTTACTTTTGCATTTGTAATAAAAAGTGCATTTTAAATCACAGCTGTAGTTGCCAGTTTCAAAACAGCTGAAGTGATAATGAAAAGCAATAGTCCCTTCCGCATCCTTCCCACCCACGTCTTCATCCTCAGAGCTATTATTTGTTTCTTCCAGTTCTGGCTCTGAGATGCCAGTTCCACTGGCATTTGTTGTATGGAAATACTGGATGTCACAAGGGACCCACCAGGTGCTGGATGCTTTCTCTGATGAGGTCTTAAGATGAATATTTACTTTTTGTGTTTAATAAGATTTTCCTTGACTGTAATGATGTGTTGACACACAAATCATTATAAGACTGATACTAATAATAGAACTACTAGCATTGAGTGAGTATTTGTAAGAACCAAGAGAACTTGTCTAAATATTTCACAGAGATGAATCTTTGTGAGTCTTTAAGGGATGTTAGTAACTCTCATTTTTTTTTTGTATGAAGGAATTGAGGCACAGAGAAACTAAATAAATACTTGACCATTTTCTTCCCTTGTTTTTTTTTTTAACCATTCTTCCATGAACAAATGGAGAAACAAAAGTCTTCATTTGAGACTTCAGGTGATGAAGTCAGGTGATGACCATGGTCATGCAATTAGGGGGGCGTCAAATGGAGCTAGAATGCAGGACTTCAGGCTCCAAATTTTGGGCCTTTCCAATATGCTATTTCGTTCCTAGTGCCTTAATTTCTGAACCATTTCCTTCAACCCAGAAAAACTTTTGAAGAATCCAAAGAAATGAAAGAATAAAGTCCAGGCCACCACTCCCTCCCTGGCGTATTTAAGTAAGCTGCAGGGAAGGCCAGGCCATTTATTTTCAGGAACAGCCTAATGATCACCCAGCAAGTCCAGTTACGGATGTGGTTCATCAGGCCACCTGGATATACTAGCACAAGAAGCTCACAGTCTGTCTCAGACTGATGGATTGCTCGGGTTATTAATACGGAAAAGGAGGGAGATTTACTTTCAGTAGTGGAATTAAGGTGCTGCAATGCACCCTGGACTAGTTGTTTTAGAATAACAGGGGACTGAGTTTCTCTTGGAAAAAGACTTAATTTTTATTGAAAACCTACCACCTTCAAATGGCCAGGAAGTTGAAGAACTATAAAACTGTCAAACGGCCCCATTATTAAAAGCTTTGTTTGACAAATCTTCCACTGCTAGGGTAGCTCATGCATTTTCGCTCCTTTCTCGCAAGAAATAAAACCACTCACTTATGCAAACCTCTGACAAGGAATGGAAAAAGATGGACTTGTAAATACGAACAGAGACACTTCGGCCCATTCCTGCAACCTAATGGAACTGAGAGCCGTTCATAAATCTTGGGCCACTTGGACAGAATGGTGGCTCCACAACTTCTCATCTCACTGGGTTCAGAGCTGAGGGATGTGTCCTTGTTTCTGGAAGGCTCTGTGTTAATGAGGGGAGGAATTTAAGGGCATGAAATGCTTTGCTACCATAGTCTTCCTGTGTTGGTTTCCTATTATCCCATAATAAAGGACCTACAGATATGGAGACTGAGCTCACATTTATTGTCTCATGGTTTTGGGGGCTCAGGGGTCCAGACACAGTTTCATTGGGCCTTTTGTCTAGGATCTCATAAGGCTGAAATCCCAATGTCTGCTAAGGCAGGGTTCTCATTTGGAAGCTCAACTAGGGAAAGGTCCAATTCCCCATTTGCATAATTATTGGCAGTATTGGTCCCTTGTTGTTGGAGCTTAAGTTCGTTGTTGTTGGCTGTTGGCCTGAGGCAGCCTTTGACTTTTAACCATGCCATTTATTTATACACGAACTTCTCCAACATGCCTATTTGCTTCACCCAGCCATAAAGAGGAGCCACCAGTGCATCTGCTGTCAAGATGGAGTCTTACATAATGAGTATGGCCATAAAAGGCACAACCCCACATCTGTGCCATATTCTACTGGTCAAGAGTAGGTTATGGGTCCTGTTGTGTCAACGGGGGAGATGACACAAGCCTGTGGATATCAGAAGGTGGGGATCATTGAGGTCATGGCACGTCCCTAACTTACCTCTTGGATTGATCAAGTTAGGTGTGTTTAACCTGAACTACTGCAATAGAAAGAAACATGGAAGCATGGAAGGAAGAAGAGAAGGCCTCTTTATGGGACGCTTTGGACAAATGAGAAAGCAGTGGTCTGTTTCAGAACGCCATCAAAAGAAGGCATGAAGTTCTTTCCTTGGATGAATGTCCTTTTCATTCTGCATATTAATGGATGAGATATGAGTTTTAGGTCTCCAAGCCAATCTGATAAGGTCACTGAATTCACCCGATGTATACCCCTAGACAGTGATTATCATTAGGATTTCTATATGATTTACATAGTTTGGGAAACCACCATTTTATGTTTTTTGAATGATTGGTTTTCCCATCCAGCATGGGCTTTCTTGTCAATGATCAGTTTCTGCATGCCCACTCTGCAGTTGTTTAATCAGAAGCTCTGAGGAGCACTTAAGAATGGCAACTGTTAAGCAAAAATGTTCAGTGAACTAGTGTGGTGCATGGTTTTCTTTTGTGTGAGTAAGTGAGCACAGATGAATTGAGAAGAGACAAGGAGGGAAGGCTGGGGCAGGGATGGAGGGAGACACACAACTAGCAATCTTATATGCAGTTGGTATAATTCAGGGTTTCTCCACCTTGGCACTATTGACATTTGCACCCAGGTTGTTCTTTGTTGTCGGAGTAGGGGGTGGGGGGGGCTGTCCTGTAAACTGTAGAATGTTTAGCAGCTTCTATAGTTTCCACCTACCGGATGCCAGGAGCACTTCACCCCACCTCTTTTTCTACAGATTGCAAAATGTTCCTTGGTGAAGAGAGCTAAATCCATATCCCAGTTGAGAATCACTGATATAATTTCAGCACATAGCAAATGACATTGTTATTTTTGGAGCCTTGAGTTGTTTTACCTAGACACATGCAACTTTTTAGATTTTTATAAGATTTAGAAACATCTCATAAAATGTCTTCTCTTTTGGGAGTCAACATAGCTGGCTAAGAATATGGACTTTGGACTTTTGCAGGTGGACATCCTAGTGTTTGGTTTCTGGCTCTGCCATTTATCAGGTATGTGACTAGGGACAAATTAAAAAAATGCCTCTGATCTGTTCTCCTTGCCTGGAAAATGGAAAGAACAACACTTTTAGTAGTTGTAATCACACATAATATGTGCAATATGCTTAGAACACAGGTCATATGCAAAAGAAATTTCCAGTGTTAGTTATTTTCACTGCTATTAGAATGTTTAGATATCCAGGCTACTTCAGATTGGTCATTGTCTTTCCTTACACTTTCTTGACTTCTGATTTTGTTGCTTGGAGCAATGCAAGCAGAGTCTTCCTGTGGGCTCAGCTACTTTGTTTAGAAGAGAATTACTGGGAGGTATTGGAACATAGGATGGGCCAGCTTCAGTGAGAAGAGCAGGTGTGGCCAGGAAAGGAGCCTGGAAGGTATCACTGGGGGTGTTTCTTGGTAATTACAACTCTAAGGTCTCTCCTTTCCTCCTGGGAGATCTTGCTTTCCACTGGATGCAAACTACTCTTATTTTCCCATTGATATGAAGTACTTTCATGCATTAACCCATATGCACACACACATTTTATTGAGCCATAACAACATAAAAATGCACCATTTTCACTATTCGTAAGTGTACAGTTCTGTGGCATCAAGAGCACTCACATCATTGCAGACCCAGCATTGCTGTACTTCTCCAGAAGTTTTTCATCAGTCCAAACAGAAACTGTGTACTCATTAGGCAATGCTCCCTCTGGTCCCCAAGCTTATGGCAATCACCATTCTACGTAACCACTATGAGCTCTATGATAGCATCTGCCCTTTTGCGATTGGCTTTGCTACCATCATATCTTCAAGGTTCATCTATATTGTATTATGTGACAAAATTTCCTCCTTTCTAAGACTGAATAATATTCTATTATGTGTCTAGAGCACATCTGTTTACCCATTCATTTGCCAAAGGACAGACACCTGGGTTGTGTCCACCTTTTGGCTGTCACAATAATACTGCTACGAACATGGATGTAGTAATATGTTTGAGTCCTGGCTTTCATTTCTTTTGCATATATACCCAGAAGTCAGATTTCTGGCTTATATGGTGATTTTATGTTTAATATTCTGAGGAACCGCCATGCTGTTTCCGCCATTTTATATTTTCACCAATAGTGTACAAGGGTTCAATTTCCTCCATATCTTTGCCAGCATGTTTCCTTTTGGTTTTTTTAAAAAATGGCAATCCTAACAGATATGAAGTGTTACCTCACTGTGGTTTTGATTTGCATTTCCCTAACGATGAGTGATGTTAAGCATATTTTCATGTGTGTCTTTGTATTTCAAGAAAGAATTCTGTGAGGCTTTAAAACCTTCCTAGTGAATAGTTCATTTAATAGTGGGATTTCAGGTTTCTCTAAAGAGTTTATGCAGTGAGATCTCCCCAGTTCCAAATACCCTAATGTCCAGAAGTGTACAGGGTGTCTGTTTACTGCCTGCCTGAGGTCATTCCCAGATGTTCTAGGGTCTGAAAACTCCCTGGTAGAAGCTCTGCACATTCATCTTGGTTATCAAGTAATATCCCGCCTACGAAGTCTGCTGAGGAAAGCATGGCCAGCTGCCATCTCTTTAATATTTAGAAATCTGCCTTAATAAATCCTAGCCCTTCCTGCACATTGCTATCTGTATTCGTGGTCTCCAGGTTTCTGGGAATTCAGTGGGATGGTTTCTTATCTGTTAGCTTGTCAGAAACAGGCACGAGAACAATCAAATGTTCATCTATTCACATCTGGTGTTCTGCAGGGAACAGCATTTAGACCCCTACCGTGTTTAACTGTATAAATGGTCTCTATCTATCATCTAAATCAGAACTGCTTATGTGCAGAGCAAACTACATCAGATAGAGAGCCACATGTATGGTGGGTGTTGGGGAGGGGGCAGACTTTTCTGTCCTCCTTAAACATTGGGAACTTACAGAATTCTCACTATAGCTCTTTCTTACTTTTTCCATGCTGATTTCTAGTTTGAGTTTAGCTTTTAATTATGGTGCCATGTGATGTGTGTGTGTGTGTGTGTGTGTGTGTGTGTGTGCATGCCTGTGGATGTGTGTGCATCTTTGGGTCTACTTACATCTGCATCCTGTGGTTCTCACCTCTGTATTTGCACTTGGGTCATCAATCCTTACACATTTTTCTGTATGTGCTTTTGCATAGTCTTTTGGTGTCTGCATGTTTGTCTATATTTATTTTGGATAGCTCTCTGTGTGTCTTGTGTCTCTCCATGCCAGCATAGGTCTGCATAGTTGTGTGCCTCTGGTTGGCTTTCCTGAATCATGAATGCTTTCCCTTTCCACATCTCTTTCTCTTGTGCATGGGTGCAGACCATCCATTTTTATGCTGCAAAAGCATTATGGGTCTGGGATATTATGGAAGAGGCAGCTATCCTTGTGACAACTCTGAGGCATGGCTCTCAGTGTCTTTGGGAAGTGCCTTGCCCTCAGCTATGTGCAGCAGTGTGCTGAAAACACTCTAGTGGCAGAAGCACCTGTACTGAAATCAGTGCCTCCTGGATTTTGGCTGCTAACAAGACCCGTACACAAGTGCCTCCATGACCAAATGCACTCATCCCTGTAAAGAAAGGGGCTGAGAGTGGGTGGAATTCCAGCAATCCATTCTTCTGCCAGCTCCAGGTAGCTCCCCAATCTGGAATTATTTTGTTTCTAGAATACACAGCACTGTAGGTTATGTTGAGTAAGTTCCTCCCTTTCTTTAAACTGCTTGCCCTCTACTGTGCCCTGGTTTCTCCCTCTGGCTCTCATGGATGGCTCAATCCTTTCTGTATTATTATGTTATCAACAGGTCAGAGGATGGTGATGGTTAATTGTTATCATTACCATCATTGTCAATCCAAACTTAGGTTTACATGACACTTTATGACATGACCTCCTTCAGACCAAGTTAAGCTAGCCACACAAGTGAAATAATGGGCATTTTCCCCAGCAGCAGTTGGTATTGACTCAAGAATGACAATGCATCAGACACGATGCTAAGCCCTTTATATCGATTAAACTACTTAATATTCAGCACCACCCTAGGGAAAACATGCTTTTATGGCCTCCATTTAACAGACAGGGAAATGGATTACAAGAGAGCCTAAGTAATTAGCCTGGGGTCACATAGTTAGTCAGTGGTAGAGTTAGGAAAAGAGGACAGACATCTTGGATAAGAGTTCAAGTCCTGAACCATTATGGGGTGAAAACACTGGATCCAGCCAAGGTCCTAAATGGTACAACATTTGTCTTCATTTTTTAATTGTTGTGCTGAGTGGGGGTACATTATGACATTTACAAAAGTTATTATAATATATCAAATATAGCTACTTGAATTCACTCCCTCTACCATACTTCTTTTTTCCTCCTCCCTCCATTCCTGGAATGGTTTCGACAGTTCTCAGTTTTCCATTTTTGTACATGTGCATTTGAACTATATTTACCCTCCTATGCTCTTTCCCCATGTTCTTCCCCTCCCACTGGAACTAACCCCCCAGGATGGACTTGTTCTGCCCTCCTGTTTTCTGATTTTGTAAATGAAAATAGATGACATTTTTGTTTGTTGAAGATAGCTCTACAGGGAATTTTCTTGTGACATTTCCATGTACATATGTATTATAACCTGAATTGGTTCATCTCCTCTATTTTTCTTCTTTCTCCCTTAGTCACCTTCTTATGGTGATTTCAACAGATTTTAAAATTCTGTATTTATTCTTGTATTGAAAGTATATCAACCATATTCACCTTCTTAACTTCCTTCTTTTACCCTCCCCTTCTTGTATGTGTCCTCTCCTTAGTGTGACTTGTTTTTCATAATATTTCTGTATTTGTATTAGGTCCATATTCCATATATGAGAGAAAACATGCAGCTTTTGGCCTTCTGAACCTGGCTAACTTCACTTAAGGTGATGTTCTCCAGTTCCGTCCATTTACCTGCAAATAAAAAAATTTCATTTTCTTTGGGGCCGATTAAATTCTATTGTATATAAATACCACATTTTCTTAACCCATTCATCAGTAGTGGGGCATCTTGGCTGTTTCCATACATGATCATTGTGAATAGTGCTGCAGTAAACATGGGTGTGCAGGTGTTTGGGTTTGTCATCTTGATGCTCTCAGGACCAGTGATACTAAGGATGACCTTAGAGCTTTGGACTATGTTTGGGCAACACAGTCTTCCCAGTTGTTCTAGACTGACTGTTGGTACACACACACACACACACACACACACACACACAGACACACACTCACACACACTCACATACACTCACACACACTTCTTCTTATAGCTTTAGAGAATATTGTTGTATGGATGAACAGGAGGAAGGGAGAGTTGGGAAGATGTTGGTCAAAGGATACAAAGTTCAGTTACACAGGAGGAGTAAATTCAAGAGATTTATTGAAGAACATTGTAACTATAGTTAATAAAAAGGCTTGTGGAGTGGCTCAAGCACTGAGTGCCTGCTTAGCAAGCATAAGGCTCTGAGTTCAAACCCCAGTGCTATCAATAAAAAGTAGTAACAATGTGCTGTATTCTTGAAAATTGCCAGGAGAGGAGGTTTTGAATAAAACCTGTGATCAGCATGAGAGGTAATGAGTATGCCAAGTAGCTTGACTGGCCCTTCCACAGCATGCACACATGTCAAAACCTCACGCTGTACACCCTAAATATGTGCAACTCTTACCTGTCAGTTAAAAATAATTTAAAAAGATTGTTGGCAGCATTGCTAATACCTCTGTTTTTCTCATACCTCCTATCTGACACAGTACTGACTCCTGCCAACTCTGTCTTCAAAATATGTCCAGAGTTCAATTACTTCTCTGTGCCGTCTGCACCCCTGCTGCAGGCTGCTGTGCCTTGCCTCTGGATCTTGCAGTAGTCTCTACCTGGCTGTACTGGCTATGTAGTTACCCAGTGATCCACTCGCCACATGGTCAGTGTGGTCAAATCTTTTTCCTCTTTCGGACCCTCAATGGTTCCCATCTCCTTCACAGGAAAAGCCAACCTCCTCCCTGCTGGACCCAAATGATCTGGTCCATATTTACTCTGCTACACCCATCTCACCTCTCCTCCAACCTGCCCTGCACACACACCCCGGTGCCCTCTCCCTTGGGCTTGGAGTCCTTTTCTCTACACCAACCCGGCAGCTTTCCATTCACTTCTGTGACCCTCTGTTATTCCCTCCCCAATCCCTAAAGTTTAATTAACCTATTACTTTTTATTTTTCCCCTAAACTGTTATGACCATGCAACACTTCATATATGCTTATTTTTTTATTATCTACCTCCCTACTAGCTGTGGCTAGGATTGCTGTGTGGGACTGCAGTGTACTTGTAGTTGGCACATAGTATACACTCAGTTTACATCTGCTGATTGATATATATGACAGCACAGGCATGAAATACAGAGTTCAAAAGGTACAAGAGGGAAGTGCTCTTTTCTAGTACTATTCTTTAGGCATACATCTTTCTTATGAGGCAACTGGCCTTGCTGGTTGTCCTGTATCCAGAGATATTCTATACTGAAAAGTGTATGTGCGCGTGTGTGTGTATTTGAGCATGCATGTACACCTGTATCTACATTTATGCACATTTGTAACAGTATCATACATGGACTTTAAAAAAAACCCCTTTATTTCTTTACTTACTATCTTGGCAATCCTTTAGCATTAGGACATAAAGAACAGCTTCAAGTTTTTTACTTTTTGCATATTACATAATTATACAAACATGCATATGTGTTGTAGCAGTCCCCTATTGATGGACTTTGGACAGTTCCCAATATTTTGCTCTCACAGACATGGCTGTCATTAATAATGCAGTGTTTGCATCATTTCTCACAAATGCAAGTCTATCTGTGGGATGGATTCCTAGAAGTGGAATTGTGCTGGCTTACTTAAAAAAAAAATCAATGCTTGGCTAGTTCAGCTTTCTCAAGAGGGGGGTTCATGGCAATTCTGATCCAGAGGGTAGCTGTACTACTGTGTATCATTATGTCAAAATTAAAAATCGACTCATTATACAGTTGATGGGGATTTGAAATGAGTGCAAACTCAGAAGCTCTGCCCACCACCCCTCCCTCCTGCCTTGAAGAGATGCATGAGCCTCAGAGTCTGTAAATGGCAGAGAGCTTCATAGCATAGCTTCCTGATAACAATAGCACACCACCTAATTTTCTCTATGAGCAGCTTAAGGTCAGCCCTTCACTTCTTTAGTTTTGACTTTGACTTTGCTCAGTGTCTCACCAGAGGTCATTTTTCTGCATTCTTGTGCAGTTGAATCTGAAGTTGGATGTGGAGTATGGTTAGTATACACCACAGCAAAAGACTGAGGAGAGAAAGGGAAAATGCAGAACATTATCTCTGTTTCAGCCTCTGGACTTTATTCTTTCCCTTTCTGTAAAATGGGGGTAATAACCCCTTAGCACTCATGGGACTGTTCTAGGGATTTGACTGGCTTATATATGCACTTGTTAAAAAGAATTTACTAAATGCCATCCATGAGTGAGGCTATTCTGAGGTCCAGGAATTTAGATTTGAATAAAATTCACAAAATTGCTTGACCACCTGGATATGGTGATGTGTGAAGAGCTGTGCCTAAGGCAGAGTGGGCATTCCTGGCATTTATCATCACCGGAGGGCAAAAAGGAACCTGTTCTCTTTGGGAGAATTGGAGCAGAGGGAATCTATTTGCATTTGCATCAAAGGATGAGGGTATCAGTTTTCTAGAAGAAAAGGGGTTGATTGCAGGAATTTCTGGCAAAGAGCACAGTGCCAGAAGGGAATAGAGATGGAGGACCATGATGGTGTTTGTACAACACCCAAACCTACTCTGACATCATGCTGGAGCGAGGACTTCTCTTTCCCCCTCACCATGTGAATGACGGACTTCGGGTCTCTCAGCCTGTCTTCTTGTTTCCCATGCTCGATTCTTTCCTGACTTGGACATCACCTGCTACTTCTGATCCACTGCTGTCCAGGTCCTACTGAGCTTCCTCCCATGCAAGACCTCATGCATTCCCTCCAACCCTTCTCACACCGTGACCTGGGTATTTCAGCAAAATAGCCTACAGTAGACCAACATTTGCTCATGTGTGTTCCATGTCGGTTTCCTTATGGTTTTTAATCATTCTCTTTTTGACTTGATAAATGAGTCTTGGCTTCTCACAACTTTCCTGAAGACCCAGGGTAAAAAAACATCCTTTCTGGTAGCTATAGCAGTTGTAAGGGAAAAATGAGCCTTCGCTATACTCAATAAATCACTTTGTCACCTTAATCTTTTATTGATCTCAATAAAAGTTGTATTTTGTTTCTTAACAAAAATCCACCAGGGAAGACATCCTATATAGGTGGGGGCAAGATGAGAGTACCGGTCAAGCCATCACCTCGTAACGTTATTTATGGGAGAGCCATGGACTTCAGGAGGCCAAGGCGGGGGTGGGGTGGGGGGGGCAGGAGACTAAGAAACCATTCTCACAAGTAATGCATCGTATTTTAAAAGACACACTTGAATCCAGGTAGCCCACTCACAGACAAGACTCTGAAGCTATATTTTATGCAGGCTTTTATAAACAGGTCATAAACATCCTGCTTCTCTAAGCCAAGAAAGCAAAGGCTCTTTCCTGCTCTCAGGCAATGCATCTATGTGGTCAGTTAAATTTAGAACATGGTAATCTCTGTAGTACTCCTGGCTGGCCTGATCTCAAGGGGAAGATTATCAGAACAGGTTACTCACGAGAATGAGGAGTATTTCATCAGGGCTGGGAATAAAGCTTTTGTTAAGATTTGGAATAAATATATTCTTCCCTTGCTGCAGAGATAAAGAAATACTAATAAAAATGGTCTTCAATGTTAATAGGTGTGTCTTCTCATATCCCCCCTAAGGTATGAGTAAAGGAAGAGCTTGGTGATTTGAGCTTAAAAAAAAAAAGATGTAAAATAGCACTGTGTTCATGCAAATTTTCTCTCGTGTCTGCTTTTTCTGTAAGACTCAATTAAATTGTTATCTCTACCAAGGCTTCATCCATGAGACCTTGGCATTTTTATTTTCGCCAAATCCCTATGATTTGCTCTCTTATATTGGTGTCAGACCATTTTGGTATGAGTCAGGCAAGGTCTTCGGCTTCATGGAGCTGCCATTCTCAGGTGACACACAGTTATCCCTTTTTTTTGGTTTTGTGTTCTGTGGTTCAGCTAACTGTGGTCAATCACAGTCTACAAATATTTAGAAAATTCTAGAAATAAATAACTCATAAATTTTAAGTAACTTTTTATTATAATATATTGTTAAAATTATCTTATCATTAGCTATTATGAATATCTTTTTGTGCCTAGTTTCTAAATTAAACTTAATCATAGATATGTACTTATAGAAAAACTATAGCACACATAGGGTTTGGTACTATCTTCAGGTTTAGGTATCCACTAGAGGCTTTGGGTTGTATCCTCTGTGAATAAGGGGGGGGAGGGTGGGTGGCAGGTATATGACTGAAGCCCAAATCTTGCTGCATGGTGCCAAAAACATGGAAACTAATGTTTGTTTCCATTTCTTTCATCCGACTGATGGCTGTCACAGCACATCTGGCCTTAACTTTGTGTGTGTGTGTGTGTGTTTGCGCACACGCACAGGGATTTAGGGTTAATATCTCTGAAAGCAGAGATATGAACCCAATAATGTCCAAAGAATGACTTTAGCACTTGGTATAATGCCAATTAACATTAACTGAGTGCTTTACCAAGTCAAACACCATGGGGTCTTAGTGATGGATGACATTTATTGGGTGCTTCCTATGTAGCAAGCACTTTACTAACTACTTTTCATGTATTCATCTCATAATTTTTGTATCAATCCCAGGATTTAGGTAACATTGATATTCTTGTTTTTCCAAGGAGGAAGCCATGACACACACAGGTGAAGAAACATGCCCATAGCCTCCCATTGGTAGGACAGAGCTGGGTTAGGAGCTTGGGCTCTATGGTTCCAGCTTCTGACCATGTCACTTTTCTCTGCCCCTCTAAAACTTTATGATTCTAATTCTCCTATTCTCATTAGTGAGTTCATGTGCTCACTGATCACCTTTAATATTCAAACCAGCAGGGGAAAACATTCTGGCACTGGTTTGGCCAGTCTGAGACAGTGGACATGTGGGTAAACTAAAGTTGGTCAAATGTTCTACAGGTTCCATGAGCAGTGGCTGCATCCCTGTGATTGGGTTTCAATGTGGCTGTCACTCAAGCATCTCTGCCTGTGATAAGGAAGAATTCCCAGTGAAAAAGGGGGCATTCAGCACAAAGATCTTTCTAGTAAGCGAACATTATCTCCTCCCTGCTCTGCTCTACTGGAAGTATGATGGACTGCATAAACTCATTATCAGATGCCACCCAGGATAAGCTAGGGAATAAAGAGATGACTCCAGAAGATTTTTGGTTGTCTTTTTTCCCCTATCCATATGCAGCAATCCATCCACCTCCAGACTGTAGAAAGCTCAGGTCTGTGCACATTCAAGGAAATATAAAGTACTATATAAAACAAAAGGGGTTGTTAGTAAAACAGATGTGATGTTAATTGCACTTGTGAGAGCAGCATAAATAAAGCAATACATGCACTAGAAAATCCTTTTATGATGCTCAGATTTTACAAAACTGGCTTTTCTGCAAATGTAAAGAAAAAAAATAAAAGCACAATTACCAGACTAAGATCTTTAAAAGTCATTCAGATTCATGGTAATGAAACTAATGATTTTCAATATCTCATTCAGCTTTTTTTCATTCAATAAATATTTGCTGGAGGTCTGCTATATGCTAGATCATGTGCTCAGTGCTTACGATCATAAAGAATGACTTTTCTTTTTTTTTTTTTTTGGTGGGACAAGGCTTTGAACTCAGGAATTTGCACTCAAAAAGCAGGTGCTCTACCACTTACACCACATCCGCCAGAATATCTTACTCTTGCCTGCGAGGAACTCCAAGTTCAAATGCCCAAGTAAATATTTAGGGAAGTGGTGAGGGGTAGGAGGGTCAAAAGGAAATTTGGCAATATCTGGGGACATTCTTTTGCACAACTGGGAAGATTGCATTTGGCACAGTAGGTAGAGCCCAAGGATGCTACTAAACATCCTATAAGGCAGAGGACCACCCCTCCCCCCCAGCAAAGAACTGTTTGGCCCCAAATGCTAATAGTATCAGACTGTCAGATAATGAGTTTTATGAGAAGGGCACATGCAAGTTCTATAGGAACACAGAAGGATCAACTAAATCAGGCACTGGGACCATTTGCATGAAGAAAGTGACATCTGAGTCAATAATAGATTGCTAAAGCTTGCTTTGTGGAAAAAGAGGAAGGGTGTTCATAGCCAAGGGACCAGGATGTGCAAAGACCCATTGGCATATAAGAACAAGGTAGATTCAGGGCTCAGCACATGCACATGTCTGGGGAGAAGAGCAGGGAAAAGACAAAGCGATGAGGATGGAAGATGTTGTAAAGGCTTTTAAATGCCATACTCAGGATTCTGGAGCCTCTGTTAGATCTGTTAGATCTGTTAGATCGAGGCTCAGCAAACCACAGTCCAAGGACCACACTCCACCTACTGCCTCTTTTTGAATAGCCCCTTAGCTAAGAATCTTTCTTTTGTATTTGTAAATTGTTGAAAAAAATCCAAAGAAGAATAATATGTTGTGACATATGAACATGTCATACAATTGAAATTTCAATGTCCATAAACAAAGTTAATCAGAACCCAGCCACACTTATTTCTCTTTTTCATTGTCTATGACTGTGCTCACATACAGCAATGGAGTTGAGTAGCTGTGGCAGGAACTAAATGGCCTGCAAAGCCCAAAATATTTACTATCTGGCCCTTTACTGAGAAGGACTGCTGATGTCTGAATTGCAGAATAGTGAATAATGTGACTATGCTACAGAAATCCCTATCCCAGCAGTGTGGAAGATGATATAGAAGTTGAGAAATCTATTGTTAATCCAAGCAAGATGTTTATTAAGGTAATGTATCAGTCAGGACATGCTAGTTTGTGCTGCAGTAACAAGTAAACTCTAAGACCTCAGTGGCTTTCAAGGCTGGTTTGTCAGCTACAATAGATGACCATTATAAGCTGGCTGGGAGTCAGTTTCTTGTCATTCTCATTTCAGGATCCATGTTGACAGAGAAACTTCTATTTGGGGCATTTCATCTTGTGACAGAGGGAAAAATAGATGCAGTTTCTCACATACTTGCTCTTAAGATTACACCAGAGAGAGATGCACAATGGTGTCACTCATATTCCAATAGACAAGGTAGGTCTTGTGATTACTCCTGAGCTCAACAAAGTAGAGATGTGTAATCCTCCCATAAAGGTGGACACTGAAGACAGCAGCAGAATGACCAGAGATGGATGCTCTGACCATTATGGAGAGAGCAGGAATGAGAAGGAGGAGAGAGGGTAGTCTCTTAGGGGACCGCCCCCCCATACCTTGCTTTCTGATTTGATGCCTTGGTGTGTGGTGATGGCATTTACTGAGATGAGCAACCCAAGAGGAGAGGCAGACAAATAAGAAGGTGACCTTAGGGTGGGAAATTGAGGTGGGGAGTACCTGGTTACACAGCTAGGGATGTACGTCTGAATCTCAAGACAGGTGTAAGATCCTCCCTGTGGTTGTGTAAAGGGATTCTCTTCCTAAATTATATGACAAGATAATAAAGAGCTTAGCACAGTGCTTGCCCAAAATGAGCTTTCATTAAAGATTTTAGTAATGACTCTTTTTCTCATGAGCCAGATTTAACAATCAGAAAGCCCATTAATGATTTGCCTTGTCTAACTTTGGCCATAGTTATTCTAGTAAAGTGTTGAACACACTTATTATTATCTGTGTGGGACTGGAGTTGGTACTCAGGGCTTTGCACTTGCAAAGCAGGTGCTCAATCACTTGAGCCACACCTCCAAGTCCATTTTGTTCTGGTTATTTTGGAGATGTGGTCTTGCACGCTATTTGCCCAGGATGGCCTTGAATCATGATCCTCCCAATCTCAGTCTTCCAAATAGCTCGGATTAGAGGCATGAGCCACCAGCACCTTTAAAAAAGTTTCTTGCTGACCTGGAGTGGGTGTTATTAAGCACACACTTTGGTAACCTAAACATTCATACTCAGACCACAGTCACTCCTGCTTTCAGGTAGGACCAGGATGCTATTAACCTAGAGCAGATATCTGAATAATTGGAATTCTGTTAGGACGCTTTTCTTTCCTGTAAAGTAAACAAGCAGTCAACCGTTTCCATGGTGCTTGAGAACTCCTCAGCTTAGCAGATATGTCAGTGTTCAGGATCGAGTTGCAGAGACTGTCTATACTTGTATTCCCCCAACAGGTTAGGGAGAGACATACACAGCAGTTCACACCAACACTGTTTGGTTACCCTGGGAAGGAAGGGTTTCACCTTTGATAGAAATATTTGGCTCAGTTAGAATCTAAGATAAATGGAGCAAAATTAAATTACACCATCATTCATTCATATTATACGACTTTAGCTTATTAAAGATAGTCAATTTGGGGGACAAAATGCTATTCATTCATTCAACCAACAAATATTTTAGTTCCTACTATATCTCAGGACACCACTTTAGGATTTGGGGAGATAGTGGTAAATAAGACAAATTCCCTGCCCTTACTTTTCAGAGGGGGAGAGACATCAATAGATAAACAAATAAACATGTAGCACATATACAATGTTAGGTTATGATAATTCCAGTGAGAGAAGAGAGGAAAGAAGGGCTGAGGGCTGCAGGATGTGGAAAGTGTTGTGTGTTTACATATGGTGTTCAAGTATCTCTGTGTCACTTTAATTAGGATGATCAGGAGGGCTCTTGCTAAGGAGGTAGCACTTAGGCAGGAGTCTGATTAGAGAAGGATGGAACCGTGACAATATGTGGGAAGCACTGTCCAATTGGAGGAAGGAAGAAAGCATGCAAAGGTACTGGAATAGGAAGGTACTTGAGAGTTCCATGTAGTGGTTAGAGTGAGCTGGAAAGATGCCATGGAACAAGTCAAAGGAAGGAGCCTGGATATTAGAAGCTGAAGGGAAATGGTTAGAATAAAGGAGCAACATGGTTTGATTCTTTTTCAGAAGGACAGTTTGCTGTGGCTTCTCTGT
This sequence comes from Castor canadensis, assembly GCF_047511655.1. Taxonomy (NCBI): domain Eukaryota; kingdom Metazoa; phylum Chordata; class Mammalia; order Rodentia; family Castoridae; genus Castor; species Castor canadensis. The sequence goes on along the minus strand of NC_133402.1, from coordinate 6,879,345 downwards.
GGGGGAGGACATTGTAGGAAAAGGTAGACATGAGGAAGACAGTGAGCTAGTGTAGTTGTCCAATGAAGAAGTGAGAAGTATACTATTTGGAGACATAGTTAGAAGTTAGAGTAAGTTGAGGGATTTCATATGGAGTTTGGGAGAATGAGAAGCATCAGAAATGACTCCATGGTTTTGAGAAACACAGCCGGGTGCTTTCATCTACTGAAACAAGGAATCATGGGGGATGACTAGGCTGTGTCAGGTCAAGAGCTCTGTAGCCCTCTATAGAATGAGATCTGTGTATCCAGGAATGACTTATATCCTTGTAACACTTGACATTTTACAGAAACAATTTCATGTCAGCCTTATGAGTTAGGCAGGATGGATGTTATTTGTTTCCATTTTGAGAATGAAAATAACCAAGGTTCAGAAAGAGTAAGTCAGAGACAGTGTAATAGACAGGACTGTTTTGAAACATGAGACAGAAACTAAATTCAACTAACATAAGCAGAGGAGAAAATGGACTGACTCTTGTGAATGCAGTATCTGAGGATACAGTTGGTTATAGCTGTGGCTGGGATTGATAGTGAGTGCTGTCCATTTGTCTGTCTGTTCTTGTCTGTCCTAGTTCCTGTCTGTAAGCCCAGGTCCATGTTCTGATCCCCTAGAAAGAGAAATCAGAGGATTGTGCGTGTATTTTTCTAGAATGATCTCCCCTTCCCTTGTGGAAAAGTTGTTAATAACGTCACAACCTGACCCATAAAGATGGAAGATTGAGCATTCAGTGAGTTGGCTGACAGGTTCTAGTTTAATTCTGATCTGGGAGAAAGGAATCCATCGGAACTCTGTCACCTCACTGCCAGAAGAGATTGCCTTCTTCCTACTAAGGAAAGATAAAGAACTCCCTGCCTTCTAAAAAAGCAGTTTCCCTGAAGCTAGTCACTGCCAGACCTGGGACAGAAACTCCCAGATTCAGCTCCAGCTGGAGCCAACTTTCAGAGACAGCCCTCCTTCCAAGTTGGGATTAGAAGGATGTTATCATTCAGGTGCCTCTGTGCTTGGAATTCTATCGGTCAAAAGATATTCCTTGGAGCTTCATTATCACTGTTCCCTCTCCTGCTCCTCTTACAACAGAGAAAAATCCTAAACTTTGTCATTTGAAGTTACTTATTAATTCTTGAAAATGGCATTTGCATATATCCCTTCTTCAAGCTTCTCACCTCTATCTCCATCACAGAATGATCTGTTTGCTCTTTTTCCTACTTCTTAGGGTTCTTGGTTGATGTCTCCCTTCCTCAGGCATTGGCCTGGCCCCTGTTTTCTGCTGTATCTAAACTCCCTGTTGATAAGCTCTCATCTCTTTCTTATAATAGAAAATACTGGTGGCCTACCTGACAGTTTTGTCCCTTCTCTGTTCACAAACTTCTATGTGGTTTAGGGGGCTGCTCAACCATGTGTTTGGAGAAAGTGGGTGACTACTACTTCATCTGTTGGATGGTCCATGATGGGATCTAAGCCAATCACAGGAATTCCACGACCCTTTGCTCACAGTTGGCTTAGGGACAAACGTGTGACCCAGTTCTGACCATTGGGATCTGAAAGGAAGCTGGGAATGGTGGGAGAAGTGTTTCACTCCCACTCAAGAACTTTAACCATCCTGAACATTCCACTGTCCATGGACAGTTGGAAATGATCTTCCCAAGGCTTGACTGCTGTCCATGTTCTCCAGCTGATGGGTCTTTGATGTGTGCTTTACGATATGCAAATGTCACTTCTTTTCTGTACCTCCCTCCTTTCCTATCCCAGGCCTTCTCCTCTCTGCTCCTGCACTAGCCCACACTTAACTGTGTCATGGAAAGAGCCAGGTTGCTTTGTGATTACACGACTTTGAGGTTTTCTAGGGCAGAGACACTGCCTTGTTTATCCTTTAAGTCATTCCAATGGCTAGTACTCCACCTGACTTGAAGAAAATGTCCAATTAAAGTGATGAGTCAAAAGTGTGACCTTGTACAGCAAGAAAGGATTAGGGACACTGACAAGTCAAGAATCAAAACCAAATGGTGGCTTCATATCTGGATCCTCTATTCTGCTCCACTGGTCTTCATGTCTGTTTTTATGCCAGTACCATGCTGTTTTTATTATTATTGCTTTGTAATATAGTTTGAAGTCAGGTATTGTGATACCTCCTGCATTGTTCTTTTGACTGAGTATTGCCTTGGCTATTCGTGGCCTCTTGTGTTTCCATATAAATTTAACAGTAGATTTTTCAATCTCTTTGATGAATGTCATTGGAATTTTGATGGGAATTGCATTAAACATGTAGATTACTTTTGGGAGTATAGACATTTTTACTATGTTGATTCTACCAATCCATGAGCATGGGAGATCTCTCCACTTTCTATAGTCTTCCTCAATCTCTTTCTTCAGAAGTGTGTAGTTTTCCTTGTAGAGGTCTTTCACATCTTTTGTTAGGTTTACACCTAGGTATTTGATTTTTTTTGAGGCTATTGCTTATACTCTCTCTACAACAAAATTAGAGATAAGGGCAAAATAGTTTCTGCTGGGTATTGAGGGGGGGAGCGGGAGGGGGTGGAGTGGGTGGTAAGGGAGGGGGTGGGGGCAGGGGGGAGAAATAAACCAAGCCTTGTATGCACATATGAATAATAAAAGAAAAATGAAAAAAAAAATCAACAAAAAATTAGACATCTTTCAGATTCTGAGTCAAAAAAAAAAAAAACCAAAAAAAAAAAAAAAACCAAATGGTGGAATCTCGGAGACAGCCGGCCTTACCATTCTGTTGTTTGCAGGATGTCCAAACTCCTCACCATGGCATCAAGGACCTGCCTACTCTTGTCTTCCAATTATTATTGTCTCCACCTGCAATTTCTTGCCTCAAGTCCACAACACTGGAAGTTTCAAGTTTTAAATCCACACATTATATTCTTTCAGACAGCTGTGTCTTCTTACCCTCTGTCCTCTTGCCTAGAACTTCTCCCTATCTTGTTCATTTTGTCAAACTCCTATTCATCTTTCAAAACCCTATTCCAACATTACCCATACAGGATGCACTCTTAGACAAGCTAATGTCTCCCTGCTCTGCATTTCTCCTGTGATTTGAATGTAATTTCAAATGTAGAAATCCTGTCTGTGTGCTGCTTCTTGGGTGCCTGTCTCCCATTCAGAAGTACAGATTCCTGGAATGCAGGGATCAAGTCTTTTACACAGGTGTATATTCAGTGCTTAGATCAGAGACTAGAGCATCCTGGGCTTAATAACACTTTCACTTTCTTACTAATTCCACTGAGGCTATTTCTAGTAGGTCTCTTCAGAGCCTGGCACCAGATATGCCAGGTTCCAACCAGATTCAGTGGCCTTTCCAAAGGGCAAATATAATAATAGAAAACTAACATGTTCAGTGCTTATTTATTAGCATCATCTCAAAGCTTGACATGTATTATTTCATCTTGCTTATACAATGATTCTGTGAGATAGGTATATAAGAATTTGTATTTTATAGGTGAGGGGACGGAAAGTTTAAATAATTTGCCCAAGGTCACAGAGCCAGTAAGGGACAAAACTAAGATTCATACTCTGATATCTGACCCTGATCCAGACATACATTGGGAATTAATAGCTCATACCAACCTGTTGTCAGTGCCTTCTGCTATATTTCTTGTGGCCTTGTCCCAAGTCTTTACAGAACAGCTTTTTAAATACAGAAGGCTGCTGGAATTACTCCTCCCTCCTCCAGCTGCAGAGAGCACACCACTGTACATCATGGAAAGCCTATGGCATGGTCTTCAATCTTTTCCATACTCAGTCATTTCCAACCTTGACCTTAGAGTCGTGAGACGATCCTTATGGAGCTGTTATTCAGAGGAGAATCGAAATGGTCCCTATGGGGAGACTGTAGGATTTTAGTTCCAGCCTTCTGATTTCAGATCAACCTAGAGAAAAGAACTGTGCTATCAGCCTGATCTGCAAAATTAGGTGAGCTCCATTCTTTGCCTCTTTTAAGAAATATGGGCACTGCTCTAAAAATCTTTTTTTAATCTCTTCTCTGGTCCATGTAACAGGAAATTGGTCTCTGCCATAGGCCAATAAATCTCCAACTTTTTATTGAATATTAAAGAAAGACTTCAAGTCAAGTTCTAATTTCTGTGCTTGGAGCTTCTTACGTAACACTGCAGCTTCCACACCTCAAGTCACCAAAGCTTTAAAAAGAAGGAGAAAAATGGAAAAGCTCTGCAGGTCAGTGGCCCCCAGGGGTGCTTTCTGCTCCTTAGAAATAATAGCCATTACTCTAAAAATCTTAAACAAGGCATTCCCTCTCCGGCTTGCACATTGTAATTGAGACAAGAGGGGTTAACAACTGGTAGTCTCTGGACATATCTAATGTAAGCATACAGCCACTTTTCTCAGAAGGCAAGTTGGCCAGTCCTTGGCCCTAAAATAATTAGGAACAGTGATGGATGGTGGATGGCATGGCCCACATACCTTTTTAGGATTGAGGCTCTCCTTTCTCCTGGCTGTCATGGCCCAGCAAAGTTGCTCTCTTGGACATATCTGCAGCCTAAGAAAGCTTCAACGCTCAAGGTTGCACCCTCTTCTGTTTCCTGAGAACAGCCCAGGGAGACTGCGTCAAGCGGTTTACTTGCCTCCACTTGACGCAATACTGAAGGCAGTTCCATCCCTCTTCCTGCTCCTTGTCATGGGTTTCATATTCTGTTGATTCTACAGCACTCTGCAACAAACCTCTTCCTGAATGGAATCCCAGAGTCTGTTTCTTGGGAGTGCATCCTAAGATAGACCTTGAGGCATCAGTGACTTGGAGAAAATTAGCAAATTTTGATTGGAATGACCAGTAGCAGAAAACATAAGGAATGATACTGTTCATATCTATATACTTTTTTCACATGTATAGATAAAGGTGCAGGAATGGTAAGTACCAATTTCAGAAGAGTGTATACCTTTTAGATGGAAGGCAGTATGGGGGAAGAGAAGTGGGTGTAGAAGGGGCCCACATAGCCCTCAATTCTATTGAGTCATAGGTGTGTTTTCTATGAAATATGTTAACATATTTCATAGAAAACATTAAAAGGAGGCATTTTCAGAGATGTGAATGTAGCTCACTCAAGAGCTGTGTGATTACAGGCAAGTGACTTGACTTTCTGATGCTGCAGCTTGGTTTGTTAGAATAAAATCACTCAGTCTGACTCCAATGACTATAAGAATTTAAAGACTCAAAGCAAAAACCCACAATTGGGTGGGGTGGTACACATCTGTAATCCCAGCTTCTCAGAAGGTGGAGGCAGGAGAAACTCAAATGCAAAGCTAGTCTGGGCAAAGTTAGAAAGACCCTCTTTAAAAACTAGAGTACAAAGAAAAAGGTTGGGAGCATGGCTCAAGTGCGTTTGCCTAGTAAGCACAACGTCCTGACTTCAATCCCCAGTACCACAAAAACAAACAAAGCAAGATGGAACAAAGCCAACAAAATAAAACTTTGTTGAAAAGAAGTTGTCTCTCTCTGTCCCAGGGATTCAGCATCTCTCTGTTTGTCTTTCTTTTCATATGTCTGTCCTATCCCACTTGCCCTGCAGAGGGCTGCCCTCTCTCACTCTGTATCATGACCTTTCTGCTTCAGGTTCCTAGTTCCAAACTCCATATCCTGAATTCTGAGGAGACAACGTCTCCTTGGCTATAGCTAAGAGTATGCCATCTTTGCATCCAGTGCATGTCTGGTCCAATCAACTGCGGATGGTGGCTCTCATGAGCAGGGTTGGGAAGAACACACTGACTGTTATTAGGGTTTCCTGAGACATAGAAGCAATATGTACACACACACACACACACACACACACACACACACACACACAGAGAATTGTGTGATGGCAGTGTATTCTGAGAAATGCATTGTTAGGTGGTTTTGTTATTTGTACAAACATCATGACATACACTTACACAGACTAAGATGGCTGTGATATACTTAGATTTTCTATCTATCTATTTATCTATTTTTTTTGATACAGGGTCTTGAAATGGAGCCCAGACTGGCCTGGAACTCTTTATATAGTCCAGGTGGTTTTGAACTTACAATCCTTCTGCCTCAGCCTCCTGAGTGCTGGGATTATAGACATGCATCATCATGCCCAGCTCCTTTGGTGAGATAATCTTTTAAAATCATTTAAATTAGCATACATTAATTGTACAGGGAATTTCATGGTCACTTTTCCATACATGCCCATGATTAGATTCACCTTCTCATCATTCTTTCACTTCTCCTTCCCCCTGAAATAATCATGGTGTGTAAGTGTCTCTACTGTATCCTGACTTACATTCTTTTGGATACATACCCAGGAGTGGCATTGCAGGATTGCATGGTAATTCTTTTTTTTTTTTCATTTTTCTTTTATTATTCATATGTGCATACAAGGCTTGGTTCATTTCTCCCCACTGCCCCCACCCCCTCCCTTACCACCCACTCCGCCCCCTCCCTCTCCCCCCCCAATACCCAGCAGAAACTATTTTGCCCTTATTTCTAATCTTGTTGTAGAGAGAGTATAAGCAATAATAGGAAGGAACAAGGGTTTTTGCTGGTTGAGATAAGGATAGCTATACAGGGCATTGACTCACATTGATTTCCTGTGCGTGGGTGTTACCTTCTAGGTTAATTCTTTTTGATCTAACCTTTTCTCTAGTACCTGTTCCCCTTTTCCTATTGGCCTCAGTTGCTTTGAGGTATCTGCTTTAGTTTCTCTGTTAAGGGCAACAAATGCTAGCTAGTTTTTTAGGTGTCTTACCTATCCTCATCCCTCCCTTGTGTGCTCTCGCTTTTATCATGTGCTCATAGTCCAATCCCCTTGTTGTGTTTGCCCTTGATCTAATGTCCACATATGAGGGAGAACATACGATTTTTGGTTTTTTGAGCCAGGCTAACCTCACTCAGAATGATGTTCTCCAATTCCATCCATTTACCAGCGAATGATAACATTTCGTTCTTCTTCATGGCTGCATAAAATTCCATTGTGTATAGATACCACATTTTCTTAATCCATTCGTCAGTGCTGGGGCATCTTGGCTGTTTCCATAACTTGGCTATTGTGAATAGTGCCGCAATAAACATGGATGTGAAGGTGCCTCTGGAGTAACAGTCTTTTGGGTATATCCCCAAGAGTGGCATTGCTGGATCAAATGGTAGATCGATGTCCAGCTTTTTAAGTAGCCTCCAAATTTTTTTCCAGGGTGGTTGTACCAGTCTACATTCCCACCAACAGTGTAAGAGGGTTCCTTTTTCCCCGCATCCTCGCCAACACCTGTTGTTGGTGGTGTTGCTGATGATGGCTATTCTAACAGGGGTGAGGTGGAATCTTAGCGTGGTTTTAATTTGCATTTCCTTTATTGCTAGAGATGGTGAGCATTTTTTCATGTGTTTTCTGGCCATTTGAATTTCTTCTTTTGAGAAAGTTCTGTTTAGTTCACATGCCCATTTCTTTATTGGTTCATTAGTTTTGGGAGAATTTAGTTTTTTAAGTTCCCTGTATATTCTGGTTATCAGTCCTTTGTCTGATGTATAGTTGGCAAATATTTTCTCCCACTCTGTGGGTGTTCTCTTCAGTTTAGAGACCATTTCTTTTGATGAACAGAAGGTTTTTAGTTTTATGAGGTCCCATTTATCTATGCTATCTCTTAGTTGCTGTGCTGCTGGGGTTTCATTGAGAAAGTTCTTACCTATACCTACTAACTCCAGAGTATTTCCTACTCTTTCTTGTATCAACTTAAGAGTTTGGGGTCTGATATTAAGATCCTTGATCCATTTTGAGTTAATCTTGGTATAGGGTGATATACATGGATCTAGTTTCAGTTTTTTGCAGACTGCTAACCAGATTTCCCAGCAGTTTTTGTTGAAGAGGCTGCTATTTCTCCATCGTATATTTTTAGCTCCTTTGTCAAAGATAAGTTGCTTATAGTTGTGTGGCTTCATATCTGGATCTTCTATTCTGTTCCACTGGTCTTCATGTCTGTTTTTGTGCCAGTACCATGCTGTTTTTATTGTTATTGCTTTGTAATATAGTTTGAAGTCAGGTATTGTGATACCTCCTGCATTGTTCTTTTGACTGAGTATTGCCTTGGCTATTCGTGGCCTCTTGTGTTTCCATATAAATTTCACAGTAGATTTTTCAATCTCTTTAATGAATGTCATTGGAATTTTGATGAGAATTGCATTAAACATGTAGATTACTTTTGGGAGTATCGACATTTTTACTATGTTGATTCTACCAATCCATGAGCATGGGAGATCTCTCCACTTTCTATAGTCTTCCTCAATCTCCTTCTTCAGAAGTGTATAGTTTTCCTTGTAGAGGTCTTTCACATCTTTTGTTAGGTTTACACCTAGGTATTTGATTTTTTTGAGGCTATTGTAAATGGAATTGTTTTCATATATTCTTTTTCAGTTTGTTCATTATTAGTGTATAGAAATGCTAATGATTTTTCTATGTTGATTTTATATCCTGCTACCTTGCTATAGCTATTGATGATGTCTAGAAGCTTCTGAGTAGAGTTTTTTGGGTCTTTAAGGTATAGGATCATGTCATCTGCAAATAGGGATATTTTGACAGTTTCTTTACCTATTTGTATTCCTTTTATTCCTTCTTCTTGCCTAATTGCTCTGGCTAGGAATTCCAGTACTATGTTGAATAGGAGTGGAGATAGTGGGCATCCTTGTCTGGTTCCTGATTTTAGAGGGAATGGTTTCAGTTTTTCCCCGTTAAGTATAATGCTGATTGTCATATGTAGCTTTTATAATGTTGAGGAACTTTCCTTCTATTCCTAGTTTTCTTAGAGCTTTTATCATGAAATGATGTTGGATCTTATCAAAGGCTTTTTCTGCATCTATTGAGATGATCAAGTGGTTTTTGTCTTTGCTTCTGTTAATGTGGTTTATTACACTTATTGATTTTCATATGTTGAACCACCCCTGCATCCCTGGGATGAAGCCTACTTGGTCGTGGTGAATAATCTTTTTGATGTGTTGCTGAATTCGGTTTGCCATTATTTTGTTGAGGATTTTTGCATCAATGTTCATTAAGGAGATTGGCCTATAGTTCTCCTTTTTGGAGGTGTCTTTGCCTGGTTTTGGGATAAGTGTAATACTGGCTTCATAAAATGTGTTAGGCAGTTTTCCTTCCCTTTCTATTTCGTGAAACAGTTTAAGGAAAGTTGGTATCAGCTCTTCTTTAAAGGTCTGATAGAATTCAGCAGAGAATCCATCAGGTCCTGGACTTTTCTTTTTGGGGAGACTCTTGATTGCTGCTTCAATTTCATTTTGTGTTATAGGTCTATTCAGGTGATTAATTTCCTCTTGGTTCAGTTTTGGATGATCATATGTATCTAGAAATCTGTCCATTTCTTTAAGATTTTCAAATTTATTTGAATATAGGTTCTCAAAGTAGTCTCTGATGATTTCCTGGACTTTCATGGTGTTTGTTGTTATCTCCCCTTTTGCATTCCTAATTCTACTAATTTGGGTTTTTTCTCTCCTCATTTTAGTCAGGTTTGCCAGGGGTCTATCGATCTTGTTTATTTTTTCAAAGAACCAACTTTTTGTTTCATGAATTCTTTGTATGGTTTTTTTGGTTTCTATTTTGTTGATTTCAGCTCTTATTTTTATTATTTCTCTCCTATTTGTTTTGGGATTTGCTTGTTCTTGTTTTTCTAGGAGTTTGAGATGTATCATTAGGTCATTGATTTGGGATCTTTCAATCTTTTTAATATATGCACTCATGGCTATAAACTTTCCTCTCAAGACTGCCTTAGCTGTGTCCCATAGGTTCCAGTAGGTTGTGTTTTCATTTTCATTGACTTCCAGGAACTTTTTAATTTCCTCTTTATTGCATCGATGATCCACTCTTCATTAAGTAATGAGTTATTTAGTTTCCAGCTGTTTGCATGTTTTTTGTCTTTACTTTTGTTGTTGAGTTCTACTTTTACTGCATTGTGGTCAGATAGTATGCACGGTATTATTTCTATTTTCTTATATTTGCTGAGGCTTGCTTTGTGCCCTAGGATATGATCTATTTTGGAGAAGGTTCCATGGGCTGCTGAGAAGAATGTATATTGTGTAGAGGTTGGATGAAATGTTCTGTAGACATCTACTAGGTCCACTTGATCTATTGCATGTTTTAGATCTTGGATTTCTTTATTGATTTTTTGTTTGGATGACCTATCTATTGATGATAATGGAGTGTTAAAGTCTCCCACAACCACTGTGTTGGCGTTTATATATGCTTTCAGGTCTTTCAGGGTATGTTTGATGAAATTGGGTGCGTTGACATTGGGTGCGTACAGATTGATGATTATTATTTCCTTTTGGTCTATTTCCCCTTTTATTAGTATGGAATGTCCTTCTTTATCTCGTTTGATCAATGTAGGTTTGAAGTCTACTTTGTCAGAGATAAGTATTGCTACTCCTGCTTGTTTTCGGGGGCCATTGGCTTGGTAAATCTTCTTGCAGCCTTTCATCCTAAGCATATGCTTATTTCTGTCGGTGAGATGAGTCTCCTGTAAGCAACAAATTGTTGGATCTTCTTTTTTAATCCATTTTGTCAAACGGTGTGTTTTGATGGGTGAATTAAGTCCATTGACATTAAGCGTTAGTACTGATAGGTATGTGGTGATTCCTGCCATTTAGTTGTCTTAGTTATTTGAAGGTTTGATTGTGTGTACCTAACTTGATGTTACTCTCTACTGTCTTGCTTTTTCTTTTCCTGTGGTTTGGTGCTGCCTGCCTTTTCATGGTTAAGTTGGGTGTCACTTTCTGTGTGCAGGATCCCTTGAAGAATCTTTTGTAGTGGTGGCTTTGTGGTCACATATTGTTTTAGTTTCTGCTTATCATGGAAGACTTTTATTGCTCCATCTATTTTGAATGATAGCTTTGCTGGGTAGAGTATCCTGGGGTTGAAGTTATTTTCATTCAGTTCCCGGAAGATCTCACCCCACGCTCTTCTTGCTTTTAATGTTTCTGTTGAAAAGTCTGCTGTGATTTTGATGGGTTTACCTTTGTATGTTACTTGTTTTTTCTCTCTTACAGCCTTCAATATTCTTTCCTTAGTTTCTGAACTTGTTGTTTTAATGATGATATGTCGTGGAGTAGTTCTATTTTGATCTGGTCTATTTGGTGTCCTGGAGGCCTCTTGCATTTGTATGGGAATATCTTTCTCTGGATTTGGGAAATTTTCCGTTATTATTTTGTTGAATATATTACGCATTCCCTTCGCTTGCACCTCTTCTCCTTCTTCGATGCCCATGATTCTCAAGTTTGTTCTTTTGATGGAGTCAGTGAGTTCTTGCATTTTCTTTTCACAGGTCTTGAGTTGTTTAATTAATAGTTCTTCGGTTTTTCCTTTAATTACCATTTCATCTTTGAGTTCTGAGATTCTGTCTTCTGTTTGTTCTATTCTGCTGGATTGGCCTTCCGTTTTATTTTGCAGTTCTGTTTTGTTCTTTTTTCTGAGGTTTTCCATATCCTGGCAGTTTTCTTCTTTATTGTTGTCTATTTTTGTCCTGAGTTCATTTATCCATTTATTCATTGTGTTCTCTCTTTCACTTTGGTGTTTATACAGTGCTTCTATGGTTTCCTTTATTTCTTCTTTTGCTTTTTCAAATTCTCTATTTTTATTGTCTTGGAATTTCTTGAGTGTCTCCTGTACATTTTGGTTGACCCTATCCAGTATCATCTCTATAAAATTCTTAGTGAGTACTTGTAGTATGTCTTCTTTTAAATTATTCTTGTGGGCTTCATTGGGTCCTTTGGCATAGTTTATCTTCATTTTGTTGGAGTCTGGATCTGAGTTTCTGTTCTCTTCATTCCCCTCTGGTTCCTGTACTAATTTTTTGCTGTGGGGAAACTGGTTTCCCTGTTTTTTCTGTCTTCCCATCATTGTCCTTGGTGTTGTTACTGTCCCTGTACTGTGTGCAATTAAGTATTTTCTAGCTTGTAATAATAACAATGGTAATATTTAGAATGGAAGAGTGAGCTGAGATGGAAAACAAGAAGTTAAAGAAAAGGGGAAAACAAATATACAGACAAGAGGGAGAAAGCAGAACAAGGTATCAGACAAGAGAGTTTCAAAGGTATAAACAGGGAGTGTTAGTGTACTAATCGACAGTAAGCTGAACAGACATTAGAGAGACAGAGAGAGGATTGAAAATCAAAGATAAAAAAATAAAAAATAAGTAAATGAAAGAAATATCTATCTATAAAAATGAATTAAAATAAAATGGAATATAGAAAATTAAAAAAAAAAACCCAAAAAACTTCCAAGTTTATATGCAATGCAGTTTCAGTCTTAATAATTTGGATGTCCATCTCAATCTCCAGTCCTGGAGTTGGTGCCTCAGATGTTGTTCTGTAGTTGTCTCATCAAAGGGGATGCATAAAGTAGAATAAAACTGCACACACACACACACACACACACACACACACACACAAGAAAAAAAAAAAAGCCCCACCAAGTGTCCCCAGTTCAAATGCAATACAGTTTCAGTAAGTTTTTCAGCTTGCAGGTGTAATTCGGTTGTTCTCTCATCAAAGGTAGGGAGAAAAAGAAAAAAAAGCGTCTGGAGACAGTTCTGAGAGTGGTATCTGCAACTGTGGCTTGCCTGCCTGCTGCTCTCAGCCTGTAGCTGGCGGCGTTATTTATGCAGATCTCTGTGGTGAGCTAGCATTCACCTGGTCCCACAGGCTTTGTTTGCTCAGAGTTCTCCTGTGTGGGAGCCTCTGCTACAGGCTTTCCCCTTTCCAAGCACTGGGAAAGGTGACACTGCCCCGCGTTGTCAGGCCTGCGTGTTTATTTACAGTTCATGCGGGAGCCCCTCTCCTCTGAAGTTTTCCTCCCACTGCCACTTTCAGCAGCTTTCCTGCTCCTGCTTACTGGGCGGTGCTGCTGCTCCTGCTGGCTGCCATGTTTGTTTACAGTTCACATGGGAAATGGGTCTTCCCTCCTCTCACAAGCTTCCCCGCTCCTGGTTGCTGGACACGCGCCCGGCTCCCGCCAGAGGCTCTCCGGCCCACCTGGCTTGTTTATTTACAGTCCCGGGAAGGATTCCCTTCCCCCAATCTTCAGCGCTCAGGGCGCCCCACCCTCTTTCCAGCGTGTCTTAACTGTTCTTATTGCTTATTACTCAGTTTCTCTTTTTTTTCCGGGTGGAGGTCAGTCTGTCCAGGGGTCTATGCTGCTCTGGCCCAGGCTTGTCTGTGGGGCTACCATGGTACCGTGAAGCTCACCTGGTCCGCGTCTTCCCAAGCTGTCTGGGCGCCGGCCACTGGCGGCCCCGGGGGCCGTCCTCGTTTCTCCATTTAACATGAAGTGGAGATTCTCTGCACCGGCTGGAGATGTGGAGGGGTCAAAGTTATGCCTTTTCTCGGTGATTATGCCTGCAAAGTGTGTCTCCAGCGTCTCTCCAAGATTTCACTATAGGAGGGTCGCTTTCTGCTTCCTACCTCTAGCCACCATCTTGGAATCTCTCAGCTCTTATTTTTATTATTTCTCTCCTTCTATTTGTTTTGGGATTTGCTTGTTCTTGTTTTTCTAGGAGTTTGAGATGTATCATTAGGTCATTGATTTGGGATCTTTCAATCTTTTTAATATATGCACTCATGGCTATAAACTTTCCTTTCAAGACTGCTTTAGCTGTGTCCCATAGGTTCTGGTAGGTTGTGTTTTCATTTTCATTGACTTCCAGGAACTTTTTAATTTCCTCTTTTATTGCATCGATGATCCACTCTTCATTAAGTAATGAGTTATTTAGTTTCCAGCTGTTTGCATGTTTTTTGTCTTTACTTTTGTTGTAGAGTTCTACTTTTACTGCATTGTGGTCAGATAGTATGCATGGTATTATTTCTATTTTCTTATATTTGCTGAGGCTTGCTTTTTGCCCTAGGATATGATCTATTTTGGAGAAGGTTCCATGAGCTGCTGAGAAGAATGTATATTGTGTAGAGGTTGGATGAAATGTTCTGTAGACATCTACTAGGTCCACTTGATCTATTGCATATTTTAGATCTTGGATTTCTTTATTGATTTTTTGTTTGGATGACCTATCTATTGATGATAATGGAGTGTTAAAGTCTCCCACAACCACTGTGTTGGTGTTTATATATGCTTTTAGGTCTTTCAGGGTATGTTTGATGAAATTGGGTGCATTGATATTGGGTGCTTACAGATTGATGATCATTATTTCTACTTTTTTTTTTTATTAATTCTACTTTTAGTGTTTTGAGGAACCTCCACACTGCTTTCATAGTGGTTGCACTAATTTTCCTTCCCATCAATAGCATATGCAGGTTCTTTTCCCCAACATCCTTGCCAGCCTTTGTTGTTGTTTGTGTTCTCAATAGCCTTTCAGGACATCGTCATATGCATGGTCTATTGTTCGCCAAACTGATGTTGTTATGCAGTGGTTGAGTGTATATCTTTCTAGATCATCTGTATCTACATGTATCTATATCCTATATGTATATATATATCAGGGTATCCCATGGATATCAGAGACTGTGGATGGGAGCAGGATCTCAGGCAAGAGGACAAAAATGAACAGGCATCTCTGAAACATATTTCAACACAGATATTTAACATTTTCTTATAGAGACTTAGTGCAGTTGAATTAAATAATAAATATTCTATAAAATAAAGCCCAGCACTGTGCAAGTGTTCTCGCCCTTCCTCCCTATGATGGCATTGCATCCCAATGCTTCCCCTCAAGGTCATGTAGAGTAACAGTTAAGAGGGATGGCAGTCCAGCTTCTAGGATGCAATTGCTGCCTCCCTTCTAAAGAAGGCTGAGAAACTGAACCTCTTCGAGCCATGGGTTTCTTATTTATAAAGCAACCACAAGAAGTCCCTCTCTAAAAGCGGTCTTGGGAGGAATAAATGAGATGATTTATGTAACAAGTTTGGTTTGTGCTGACAACAGATAAAGCATCCTATTGTTGAATCATTATTTTTATTATTATCAATAAACTTAGGGATCAGGAAAATAATTCTTGCATAAAGAACTCTCATGTTGATGAAATTTGGCCCCTCAAGACATAGCCCACCAGACCAACCAGGGACCCTTTTACTCGAAATATCTCAGGCAGGGATACAAACCCTCAAACTCCATCCAACACTCATTTAAATACTGCTGTTCACATGCCAGAGACTGGGTGAGGCTTGGTTTCCATTGTCCAATTTCTTTGCCTATTAAGAAATGGGCAGTGGAACAAAATATTCTCCTTTTTTCTGTTGTTAATCCAGGCTGAGTCACTATCCTCTCATTCCCACTTGAATTTATAAAGAAAGCCTCAAAGACTGGTGGGCAAATGTAGAAATACATCTAGAAATATATCTAGGTAGAGATATACCTAAAGGAATATTCAGTATGCAAACCTGTTAGAACAATGTCTGACATGTAACAATAACTGCTCTGTTAGTTTTGTTACTGTTGTTGTTATTTATATCTTATTACTTCAAGTACTATTGTCTTCCCCCAAGAAGGTAATAGCTTTTTTTTTTTTTAACATACCTTCACCATTTCACCTGATTTTTAATTTAATTTAGTTTATTTATTTTTGCCTTCTGGTATCTCTTTTATTTATTTATTTTTTAGTGTTCTGGGTGTGCATTGTGGGATTTACAAAAGTTCTTACAATATATCAAGTGTATCATAGTTGAATTCACTCCTCCATCATTCTCCTTTATTCCCCTCTCCCCCCATTCCAGGAATAGTTTCAGCAGTTCTCCTTTTTCCATTTACATACATGTGCATACAGCGTTTCCATCACATTCACTTGCTCTCCTACTTTTTCCACATCTTCCCTCCTCCTACTGGTACCAACCATCACACAGGACTTGTTCCACCCTCCAGTTTTCTGATTTTGTAAAAGGAAAAAAAAAAGACATTTTTGTTTGTTTAAGATAGGTTATACAGGGAGTTTCCTTGTGACATTTCCATGTATATATGTATTATTACCCAAATTGGTTTATCTCTTGTTTTTTTTCCTCTTTTCTACCTTAGTCCCCTTCTTATTTCACTTGATTTCTTAGAAGACTTTTTTTTTGGTATATTAGGAATTGAACTCGGCCTCAAGCCCTCTATCACTTGAGTCACTCTCCCAGTCCTTTTAGCTTTAGTTTATCTTTCAAATAGGGTTTGGCACTTAGTCTGGGGCACACCTTGGACTGCAATTCTTCTACCATTGCCTCCTGAGTAGCTGGGATTACAGGCATGCCCCACCACCCACCATGCCTCACTTGTTTTTGAGAGTCTAGGTAACTTTTGTTCCATGTGGCCTTGAACCTTGATCCTGCCATCTCTGACTCTGTAATCCCTAGTAGCTGAGATTATAGGTATGTGCCACCATACCTTGCCCCCAGTGGCTATCTTTAAATGTCCTGGATTTAGTGCTCACTCTCTTGCTAGCATTTAAGCATTAGTTCCTATTGTTCAGTTGCTTCTGTGGTCTCCTTATTGCCTTTTCTCCCAGTTCCTGTTCTCAGCCTGTCAGGAACATTCCTCCCTCCCTCCCATCCCCTGAACCAAATTCCTGACTCTCTTGAAGGGAGTGGCATGAGAACTTGGACACTGATTATAAGGTCAGATACCTATAAGCTCACTTTCTTAGAGAAAGAGTTACTTCTCAAGACTGTCTTCCCCAAGGCAGGTGCTCAAAGAGGTTAATTTCCAGGAAGGTTTTCAAAGATATGACTTACCATCTTCTCTCCAAAATGCAAAACAGAACAAACATCCCTGCAAAATGAGTGGCATATATTTATAGCAGATTTCTCCCAAGAGAAAGCTGCTGGGCTGTTAAACTCCCCCCCTACACGTTGCTTTGTATGATGCCCTCCTCCTTAAAACAAAAACAAAACCAAAAACAACAACTGAGCAAAGACGGGTTTGATATCATCCCAGACTCCAAAGTAATAATCAGCTTCTAATCCCTCCCCTCCCCCAAAGAGACTTAACTTGCTAGATCCCCAAATGGTCCGAGGTTGATGGATTGTGGGTGATTTCTACATCAGTACACCTTGGAGCCCCAGAGCTAACCCTCTGACAGCATTAGCATAAAAGATTTACATTTATGTTACGAGGGCCACACAAGAATAATAATTTTAAGATACATTGCCTTGGCTGCTGGTGCACCCTGGGAAATCTAGCAGCGGCAGGAGCAAGCAGCACTGTAATTACAAAATGGCAGTGTAGGGCAAGGTTTCAGAGACAAGTAGCTAGAGACCAAAGCCATCTGCATGCCTTGGCGGATTGAAATTACAGTAATGTATGAAGACATTACCTGAAAAACCCAGCACCATTTAAATGATTTACTCTTCAGCCCCAGCAAGCTTTAATTTAAGGATAAAGTCATTCAGGAAGCTAATCTGATAGGGAGGCATTATTTCACACAGTTAAGTTAATTTACAGTAGCGGATTGTTGTGGTTGCTTTTGGTTTTATTATCTTCCTACAAACAGCTGATCTGCCAGACAGAAGCAATATACTGCTTAACGCAGTGTCTTAATTCAGCAGGCGAGCTATCTGTGATAAAGGTTTGTTTATAAGCAATAATAGGAAAGTCATTTTGAGGCCGTGTTGATAACACTGATGAGAAATATTTTTAAGGGAGAAAAGGCACAATTAAATAAACAAATGAGTCAGCCAGCCCCGCACTTGTGAGTCTGTTTGTCTAGAATCACTGTCCCAAGTGGCCATTTTCCTTCGGTGCTACCCTCCATCTCTTCCTTAGTCTCCTGCCTGTTGGTTCTCTCTCGTGCCCCTTGGTATGGTTACTACTAGTTGTCTTTGTGCCTGGCAATGACTTCTTCCCTGTTGCCACTCTTACTTCTCTGCCAAGCTTTTGAGAAAACCTTATTTTGGAGACTGCGTGCATTTAGCTGCCCACTTAGCTATCTGCTTTCCAAGGAAAAAGTGAGGTTTGAGATTCATCTTTGAGGAGCTTTTTTCTCATCTCTGGGAGTTCCAGAGTATGTTCGTTTATGAATATCGAGACAGAAAACCATCAGGAAGTGGATATTTGAAAGGGTGTGAATGGATTAGATGGTAGATGAAACTGAGAGGGGTACTTATGAAACAACTGGCTATTTCCCATGAGAAACCAGGGAGGAGTGATTGTGTTTTAGGGGGACTCAGGCCACTTAGATGATGGAAATTCCATAAGCATAGGCAGAGCTGTGGTCTCACAGATCTGCCTTCATTTGCATCAGGATGTTTTCTTTAAGATGAACAGTTTCTTGTTACCCCATGAGTTTATCTTGATAGGAGAGACATAACTTTTGGAAAGAGGGTGGGGAAAGGCTACCCAAAGGATCAGAAGTCACTCACCAATGATCTAAGAAAGGAAATCAGAGGCTGCTTATCTGCTGGAAAGGACTGGGAAAAAACAGTCAGACATTCATAAAAGTGAAAGGGGCTTCGTTCTTCCATTCACAAGCACTACTCAGGTTCTTTTATGAGCTGGGCACAGTGATAGATATATATTTCATCTCTAGTTTATGGAAGAATAACCCAGATTCAAGAGAACCCATGACTTTGATGAAGAGCAAGCAGAAGTCTCTTCCTGTATGAGCTCTGTGATGCAACTTCCACAGGTGACTCTCAGGGATACCCAGTTCCTGTGGTTCATGATCCTATGTCATTTGCTCTTCTTCAGCAGGGATCATCAATCTCCTTCACTAACCTGTAAGTCAAGAGAGGGAAAAACCTCCAATCAAAAACACAAATAAAAACCAACAGTATGAGTTACTCATGGATGTAACCCAGCATCAAGCACATTCTCTGCTATCTAATAGTCACTAAATACTATGATATATTGTAAGAACTTTTGTAAATGTCACAATGTACCCTAGTACAGCAATAATAAAAGCAAAAACAAACAAAAAAGCCCCAAACAGCTATGTGAATAAATAGATGGATGGGTTTCCTTTGCTGTCAGATGATAGTAAAATATCCTGTAGGGTTATTGGGAGGAGTTAGTGAGTAGCATAGAGCTCAGACAAAGGTGTTCTGCCCTGTCCTTTGTGGCTTCACACCAGGACCAACTCCTCCCATTCTCATCAAACTCTTCAGTGAATCCACTTTATGGTGTTTTGGTGAATACCATTACCTCTTCTGAATAGTTTTATATGGGAGTGAAGGAAAGTGTTGGCACTGCATATATCACTCAGTTTATTCCCTGTTTGATATGTCTTTTCACCTCCAATTTCCATCCCAGTGAGCTCAAGAGGGGAGGCTTCTTCTTTAACCCTTCCCTTCCCTAGGCAGTGAGCTGCTCTCTATCTATCTATCTATCTATCTATCTATCTATCTATCTATCTATCTATATCTATATCTATATCTATCTATCTATCTATCTATATCTATCTATCTATCTATCTATCTATATCTATATCTATATCTATCTATCTATATCTATCTATCTATCTATCTATCTATCTATCTATCTATCTATCTATCTATCTATATCTATCTATATACTCTGCTTCCCACCTGCTCCTGAATCAACTCCTCTCCCCACAATTAATTAATTACAACATCCTCTCTCTTTATTAGATTTGGTACCAGGACACAGATGGTTGCATCTAACACGTAACAGTCTTATCAAATAATGTCAACGAGAGCTATACTGTCCCTAAGATGAATCCTCCTTTCTCCTAAAAAAAAGACTTCATATAATTACCCAGATTACCTAGGCACAGGGTCAGGCACACACTAACTATGCATCAGTACTAATTCCTTCAATCCATACATGAAGGTATAGGTTAGAAAGAAAAAAAGTTAGAAATAGAGACAAAGGAACACATGTATTAGAGCTAGGGTCAGAAGACAGAGGGGACTCCCTCTGTAGGGAGGGTGAAGTAATTTACTTACTTGAGTGGTTGTCATGCCTCCCTGGATGATTCCTATCAGTGGGGGCTGTGGGCTTTAAAATAAGGTTTGGTTCCACTTTAAGCACCTCCCTACAGCCTTTAGGGAAGAAATGGATTTGGGGAAGGAAGGCCAAAGGAAATCATTCAGCCTGGAGGGCAGAGACTCTGCCACATAAATTCTAAGACCGGTTAATCCTCTGGGCTGCACGCTGGTTGGTTTTATTTCTGGCCTGATTACCTGCAAAAGGCAAGACAGCATCTGAGAGAGGTTGGAGGACTTAGGAAGATAGCCAAGCTCTTCCAGAAAAAAGTGTTTTATTCTTGGGGCAGGACATAGGTGCCTGACTCATATGGGATCCTTTCCCAACCTGCCCTTCGGGGCATGTGTCCCCAGAATATACTACCTTCCAGGATTTTCTTTTAAATATCTGCATTAGACTCTAAGCTCTGTGAGGGGCTGGTCACATGAGTCATGGATTATCCCAGGATTTAGTCCCATTTCTGGAATCTAATGAATACTTAGTTCTTTCCACTCTTGAGCACTTATCTATAGTGACAGGTCTGAGATTCTTAAATGGATACATTTGATTATCCCTGACTTCTCACTGCTGCCTTGCACCTTCCAAAAGTTCTCCAAGGCATGTGTACTGACATTGGGGCATTGTTCCTCATCCGAAAGACTGAGATCATTCCCATCAGATGAGTTCTATTAAATATGGGGTCCCAATACATTCAGAAGCACCAATTCTGTTCCAAATACCATGTCCATTTGACAAGACTGAAGTGGATTAATTAACGTGGTGGGTCTATCTTCCACCCAGCTGTCTTGTGTTGCAATGGAGACCAAGAAAAATCCATTAGATTATACTGAGAGATAGCTGAAAGAAAGTTTAGATTAAGTTTATCTCCTGAGGCAATTTTATTAGATAGATTAAGTTTCTGCTCATCTCTCCAAAGACCGTAGTAATAACCAGTGTCATGACTTTCAAATCCTTTGGACTGCAGAGGGTAATCAAACATGGTTGTCTTTTTATCCCTCTTTTTTACTTCTTAGTATTCTACAATCCTGCCTCGCTCATCTGTCAGAGGGATAGTATTAAGGGGATCAGTGTTGACAAGTGATAGTACAAATTATGTAATGCTGATGACATTTCACTGTCTCCTTTTGATCTGCAATTCCCACTCTCAATCACTCCTTATTCTATAAAAAGTATTGAAAGAGAAAGGCAGCTGTGGACATCACTGGCTGCAGTTCCTGAGCCCCAGGGGCAAAGTGGGGTGAATTTGAAGTGTACAGGAGGCTTCTGAATTAGACGTGGGGCCTGGGAAGATGGCCTGACTGACAGAAGGGGAAATTGAGGTCATCTTCCTACAATAGGCCTTTGGCAGCTGTCACTTGGGACCACATTTCTGTAGTCCCATGTAATATTTGACATGTTAGGGCTAGCTGGCAATGGACTTTCCATTCTAAGCATGTACCTTTTGACTTATCCTCCATGGGGATTCTCCTTTCCATTTGGGGAATTGATGGGAGGATAATTTAAAAGAGAGAACTGAACTGGTTTTGTAAGAGGAGTGGACTGGAGTGACAGGCACAAAGGACTAGATTTTATGGAGTGGAGAGTACCAAGCTTTCGGTCAGGCAACAGGAGACCAAGTAAGAGGAAATATGTTCAGAGTATAGCAAAAGGGACTTTGGAGGGAAAGAGGAACATATCTTCTTTCTTTATAATGTTTCCTTTCCTAAAGAGGAATCTCTTATTGTAATACCCTTAGACTTTCTCCTTACTCTTCATCTACCTCTTTAATAGACTTAACGGAGAGTAGCTATTTGCAAAGATGGCCTCTGAATTGAGTCAGATATTCTACTTTCTGTTAGTGACCTTGGATTATTGCTTTATTGCTGTGAATCATGGTTTTATCATTTGCCAAATAAGAACAACAACACTAATTTTAAAGGGATTCTATTAACTCACGACATGGTAGAGCTCAGTATCTTTTACCTTATTAATGAGTGAATTCACAAAACTTTATGAAGTCTCTCTTGAGGAGTCAGATTTGTTCTGAGGCTTTGCCCGATTACTGTGATCTGACACATGTCATCTGACCAAGAAAATCCTTTAAACCAAATGGACATTGCCTTTATTTGTAGTGCTGAATGGTCCAGAGTGATGGGTGACTTGTATAGCTCTTCCAGGACATCCATTTATTCCATGAACAGAGTATTAACCACATTCTATGTACTAGAGACATGAGAATTTAATGGCAAAAAACACACACAAAGCCTTGGTTGCTAAAAATTTGTCATTTCATTGATGGAATTAGCTCTGCTTCTTCACGTTGGTACTTCTATGACCTGTCATGTATCTGGAACACACTGGGTGCTCAAATGATGGTTTGTGAATAAATGAATAGATAAATGCACGTAAACCACTCATATCCTTCCAGCCACTAACACTGAGTTGCTGAGAGGCAGAGTCTTTTACTGGAAAAGTTTCTGAAGACATGAGAAAATGCTATCACTTAAGACCAGCAGTCAAGGCTGGAGGAAGAAATAGGATTCAAGACCACATTTCACCATGAGGTATTCTTTAAAGTGTAAAATCAAAACAAATAGAATTTTATTAATCTATTTTTGCCTACAGCCTGGAAAAGCCCTTATGTCAAAAATCCCCGCCTCTAAATTATGCTTTGTCTTCCCATTATACATTTTATTAACTATTCTTTTATTAGCAATCTTATTACAGTTGATCTGCACATGAATAGAAACAATTTACAAATGATCAGGGTTGGATTAGAGAAACCATAAACTCAATGCAAATTGTTACAAATTATTTACTGGCTTAGCACAAATCTGCATATAGATTGAGGAAGTCAATCAGAAAGGTACCTTCAGGTATTCTTCATAAGATATGATTGTGAAGATAGTTGCAGACGGCTATGTGTCGTGCAGAATAGAAATGAAAATAAATAGATTCATTTGTCAAATACACTTATGTATGGGTCTTCTCATTTAATCAGAACTTTGGAGTGCAGGATATCTGGGAAAATTGGAAAAGGGTAAGAAAGGGAGGTGGTTGGAAGTGTGCTCACTGTAAGTAAAAGGTCAAGAATCAGAGACCTATAAAAGGAATTTGGAAAAAGCAAGAAGCAGAAATGTTGACATAGCACATTAGAAGACTACAGATGTCTCATCTCATTAATCTTCCAGCAACCCTCTGAAACAGGTATGACCATTATTTCTGTTTGTCAGTAGAGAGAACAGAGGTTTCATAACCTGGTCAAGGTCACCCAGAGATCAGGTCTTGGATTTGAAACTTCTACCTCCACGTCTGAAGCTCCGTCTTGGGAAAGCACTGGCTATGTCCTTGGAGCTGCTTTTTTCAGCGTGGGGGTGTTCTTGGGAATATGGCTCTGAGGACCCAACTCTCTGCCAGAACCACAAGGCTGGAAATGATCCTTATTTTCCAGTTACTTCTCTGTCTGAAGGAGTCTCATGTTTTAATGCAAACAATCCAGGGTGAGGCACTTAGAGGGGTGAACTCTTTTACCCAACTTGCTGTGTGACCTCAGACAGGTCTTTTCCCTTCTCTGAGAATGGTTTACTGGAGGGGATTAGATATCTCCAAACTCTCTACAAATTTAGAGAGTTTAAGCCCAGGTCTAAAAGATGTGACACTGGTAAATACCCTTTGTAATACTTGGATATTTATTTTCCTTTGGCAAAGGGGAAATTGGGAAAAGATGGCGTTGTTGTTCCTCTCTAGCATTTTACAGTTCCCTTATTCAGTAAAAAAAGCTGTTCTCAAATTAGTTTTAATTCCTCATGACTTGGTTATTCTTCCTTAGATTTTTGGCTTTTAATAATGGGCATCGTTATCATTAAACGGAGACACAATGAATGATGGCATTTCTGAGTTTTCCATTAAATGAAGAAGGTTTTTTAACAGTTTAGGGTATTCTCAGAGTCCTGGGAATTCAGCCACTTATGCAGTTATTTTTTCTGCATTCTATGGATATCACTGTGTAGATTTGGGGATGGAAGTGGAGATGGGCAAAAATGCTTCACTTTGTCCACAGAGGATAAAGTTTCCTCTACCCTCCTTATTGCTATTGCAGGGTCAACAATGATTGTAAGACATGCTGAAGTGAGAGACTTTCTCTGCCTTCTACTTCCTCACCAGCTGTGGGACTCATATTGCTTGTGCAAAATGAGCATATGAATGGTACCAAGAATGGTACCAAGAACTCCATTTTTTAGATGCTTAGTATGGTCAGGCATGAGCTCAGAGCCCCGCATGTTTTATTTTATTGGATGCTCACAATAGCCAAAAGATCTAGTTTTCCTTTATCACACCATTTTACAGACAAGGAAATGGAGATTTGGGTTGGGAGACGGTTTGCTAATTGCATACAGCTATTGAATGGGAAGAGATGAGTCTGTCTCTGCTCTGACTCCAAAGTCTTTACCCTTAGCCCATAAACTATACTTCCTTTCCCTCCTCCCCCCTTCTTAGCACAATTTCAATAAGTTTCATTGTTCTAATTTCATATGTGTGTATAAAGTACTTGCACCATATTCACCCCTCCCTTTCACATTCACCCACTCCTTTCATCCTCCTGCTGAAACCCACCCCTAAACAGAACCTGTTTTACATTCCTGCCATTCATTTTTAAGGACTAGATTTCACATATGAGAGAGAGCATGCAATATTTGTTTTTCTCAGTCTGGCTTAGTTCACTTAATCTTAACTCTTCTCCCTCCCATATGGAGTCTCACACGTAGGAATGGTGTGCACTGTCCAACTCGAGGGGGCGCCATTTGTATCGGCCATGTGGAGGTAGTCTGTCCGCTACTCTGTCATATGAGACTCAAACATCTTCTTATCTACCTGTAATTTTATTTCACAACTCTTTCAAAGACAGAGAAGCTTCCTTTTTCTTTATCCTAAAAAAGAAGCTGAAAGCTCATAGAAGAATCAGGTTTGTTGACATCAATGACTTTGGAAGATGATAGCAAATCAATCCAGAGCTGCACTGTGAATGTGTGCCATGAATTTTCCTTTTATTCTTTTCATTCTTTGCACGGGTTTTGTATGTGGGGATGTGTGTGCATGTACATGAAACTCTCGTGCTTTTCCACTAGTGAAGGGCTCTAGATAATTAACCAGCAGCAATGTACTGTATTCAGGCTGGCTTTGTAGAGGGATCCCCTCTCTCCCTCCATTAACAAATGCCCTACTAGCTCTGTGCTCAGCATTCATTAAGCATTCTGGCACCTGGTGTGTTTCAGAGTTTGCTGACACGGGCCCTCCCAGAATGTGATCCAGAGTTTGGGGTCCATAAGGGAATTCCACACCACTGTTAGGAACCTTCTAGGCTGCTCTCAGGTTATGCAGCATGAACTTAGCAAAGTCAATAGGACCTCTGCAGGGCTGGGACTTTGTTCCTCTCAGAACGCTCAGCCAAAGTCCTCAGGAGTTGAATTCAGATAAAATTGAAAGGTAAACTAATTATAGTGGGGCCATTTGTGCTTTTGTGGTTTGGGTATGTCAGCATTTCTCAACTAAACTGAGTTCTTTGGGGAGTTCCAAATCTGCTTTAAATGTCTTTTTTTTCACCCTTATTATTCTCCTTTCTAGTTCTGAATCTAGTTCCATTATGGGTTCTGATGTTTAGACAAATGGACTTTATTGCCACTCACCATGTGTGACTAGGTTGCAAATTTTGTTATACATGCACACACACACACACACACACACACACACACACACTAAAGCCCAAACACATGGATGCTGTATTTGTTCAAAACAGTTTCAGATGTCAGTGACAGACATCCAAATCAAACTGGGCAAAAGGAAATTTGGAGATATGTGCAAATGAGAAGTCTGAGGTTAGAATGATTTCACACTGATTCTGAGACTTATATGTATTTAAAGTGTTTTGTCTCTCTGGGTCTCTGACTCTCACTTACTCTTGTTTTAGCCTGCTGTTTTCCCTCATGAGAGAACTCACTCCCTGGTAGGCAGAATGACTGCCAGGCCTCATGGAGTAGAAATTGTCCTTCTCTCAACATTAACCTCAGGGGAGCATGATTGGCCTTGCCTGGGATCACAGTGTCCAATCTTGAGCCAATCACAACAGCTATGGGAGGGACTAGAGATTGGTTTGGCCAGTGTCCCACAATCAGGGTGACTGAAAACTCCTTCCAGCTCACAGGAAGTGGAGAACCAGAACTCTGTGGCTTCTTGGCCTTGGGACAGAGCAATGTCTTCAGCTTCTTTGCTTTTCCGTTTCTCCGATTGTGTAAGGGTGGTGTATTACTCATCTTAAACAGGGATAATGAAGGATTACATAAAATAATTATACATATTGGGGAGCTACTAGTGATCGACAGTAGACAATGATTTAGCATTTTCTAATCATGTATTTTATCCCCAAATCATGTAGCATGAAATGTAAATTAAAAAGTCAAGTGCTCTTCTATGTGTTCAAAATAAACAAGTTTCCTTACCAGAGGACTAGTTTAGCATGAATATCCCTCAGCCCATTGCCAAACTAATTTTATCCTGGGTTCCTTTTGGTCATGGATCCTCTTCTGATTATAGTTCTTCTACCATAGGAATATGGTTTCTGTAGTCTATAATTTAAGTTCTAACTAAATTATACCTGGATTGCCTGGTTTGAGACCTTTCTAACTAGTTGGACTGAACAAGTTTCATTGTAAGACAATAGCATTAAGTTAGTTAATTCTAGAATTAAAGCCAATTAGTAGATTTATTATGGGATAGGTTGAGGTTATAATACCAGATTCCTATTAGGAGAAATATGCTCAAAGTTTAGTGCCAGGGAAAGGTACATTTTATTCAAGCAAATGGGTAAGTTTTAATTTTCTGAGAAGAGTGTTTCTCTTTGCTTTGGCTCCTAGGAAGCTCAATGTCAAATTGTAGCCTTCCTTTTAGCAAGTGCCCAGCACTTATGTTATGCATTTTGTATGTTTAACTTTATCCCTGATTGTATATTTCTTCCTTGCTTCTAAACTACCTTTACTCTAGTTTTGAAAATGACTTTTATTTACGTTGCTTTATTTCTGTTGGTGACCCAGATCTTTGTGGGGTTGAGATGGGGCTTCTTAAATAAATAAAAAAATAAATATATGCAGGTGCAATCTCAGGGGTTTTTTCCTGTAAAGATCATGTTGGCTGTGCTAGTGCCCTTTCTCCTTCACTGCCAATATCTTGGCTCTGCTTGGAACCACTTGTTCAATTACAGCACCAAGCTCCTGTTTTACAAGGCTTCCTTTGAGCACATCTAATCAGGACCAGCTCTTCTCTGCAGTTTCTTTGTTCACTGACTGGAACCTTGAATGCCTTGCTTTGCCTAATAAATAACCCAGGGGCTCAAACTTGGCCTTAGTCTTTATTTAGCTTGTGAAGCTGTGAGGAACACTTAGAGGCAAGGCTATTGGAAGGTCAGGCCTCTCTTGGGTGGTTCGGGAACATTGTATTCTGCTCCATTGCCCCCACCCCTGTGTTTATTAGACATTTTTTCAATTAAAATCTTCTGTTTGCTTCTATATTGGTGCCAGGGCAGTGGGTAGATCTGTGGGTGTGGGGAATTCTAGATGACCCATTATTTCTGCACGTGGACTACAACGTTAATGCCAGCCATGTGTGCAGGGGTGGGTTAAGTCTAATTAGCATCTGTGAGGTCTTGGTTACTTTTGTCCCTCTGTATTTCTTACTTTCAGCTTTGTATAATGACTACCAAAGGGAAATGAAAGAGTGACAATGTCTGTCAGAAAGAGACTGAAATCTGAAACCAGCTCTGTGCTGGCTCCAGTCCTGGGTTCAAATCCCAGATTTATTGTTATGATCTGGGTGACCTTGGACAAGTCACATTCTGTTCCCCAAGTTTCAAATTCTTCATTTATAAAATAGGAGTACTCTTAGAATCTCCGTCAATGCTGTTGTAAAATGAGTTGAGATTGTACCTTGGTACAGACTGAATATTTGTGTCCCTCAAATATTTGTATACCCTTAAGTTGAAACCTGGTGGGATGGTATTTGGAGGGATGGCCTTTGAGAGATAATGGGAGTGAAGCTCTCATGAATAGGGGATTAGTTCCGTTATAAAAGGATCCCTTTCACCATGTGAGAACACTGAGAAGTTGGCTGTCTGTGGAACAGAACATGGGTCATCACCCAACACTGAATCTGTGAGTGCCTTGAATTTAGACTTTCCAATATCCAAACTTTAAGCAATAAATTTTTATTATTTATAAGCCAGCTAGTGTAAGATATTTTGTTATAGCAGCTCAAGCAAACTGAGACTTGCATCTCCTTTCTAACCCTTATTTACCTAGTTAACGTCTGTTTCCTCTTTAACCCTTGGTTTAGTTACACCCCTAAGCCTTTGTGCCTAGAAGTTCTCATCACATTTTACATCCTTTTCATGACGTCTGTCATAGTTGTGTTTTACAACTGCTTGTATGATTATTTAATATTTGTCCCACTTAACAAGAAGCTCTGTGAAGGCAGGAGCTGGGCTCATTTCCGGTTACCATTGTGTCCCCAGTGTTTTCCTCTGGGATGGGCTCATGGAACAGCTCAAAGAGTGAATGAATGAGCAAAGATAGTAAGTGGATGGTGCTATCAGAGGCTGCACAGTGTGTGGGGGAAGGTACTAACTGGAGTATCTACTACATTTGCTACAACCCAGTTATGGTGCCACATTCTTTACTTAGGTAGACACGTTCAAATTTCAACATATCCCATGAGGCAGAGCTTGCATTGTGTTTGTCTCTGATCCCCAGAGCCATGTTGAACACACACACATAACACCCGATGAATGTTGTTTGCATTAAATTTTTAAATAAATGAGCAAACACATCTTTATTCCATACATGGATCTGGAAAGTCACTTCCAGAGGGATTTCAACATTGCTTAGATGACGGTGTGGGTCTTTCTAACACCTCCTTTCTTAGAGGTATCAGCCTAAACTCAACCTCTGCTAGTTAGAAATGCTGCTACCCCCACCTCTTCCCTAACCCCAGCTCATGCAAGATGGTGTGTGCTCTTTATTTATTATACATGTCTGCATATTGAGATAATTGGGTTGTATAATATCGCACGCAGACTAATCTGAGAATGATTTCTGCTGAATAGAAATTACTTATTTTGATTCCTCGGGGGTTTGTTTTGTCAAAATTCATGTAGTATTTAGCAAAGTAATCATTGTTCAATTGCTGAGCACAGGAAGTGTAAAATTATCCTAATAAGAATGAAAAGAATGAAGAGAGAGAGTGCTGCTGACCTCGTCAACTTGATTAGTGATGGTGTTTTATCATATTCTTGAGGCCTAACCTCAAACACTGCTCAAGAAGATCACCATGTACCTCTATGTCTCACTGGCCCTAATTAAATATGCAATTTGTCATGTAGTTTTCAGCCAGAATACAAACACACATGCACACACCATGCACTGCTCGCATTTGCTTCGTTCAGGAGGGTTGTTGACCATTTGGCTCTTTCTTGCTCTGGGGGCAGCTTTGAAGAAAGACATCTTTGTGGAAATATGGAGTCACCACAGACATTAAGAGCCCTTTTAGGCAAAACACAACACATTTCCTTTAGCATTTTTCTATCTAAATAAAAATAGAATTATAGTTCATAAAAGTGTTTCATATCATATTTATTTCACACACATGCTAACATTGTGAGGTGGGTAGAAGGGGTGGGCTGAAGGTCATGCAAAGAGAAGGTAGAATTCAAACTCAGGTCTCTAGATCTTTTTCTCTTTGTACCTCTGACTGGTACTGATAATGTGGGGCTCTTATGATAGTCCAGAAGCAGCTATTCTTCTGTTATGTTTGAATAACTGAGGCAAGAACTCTGAAAGGTAAGGCATGATAACTAAATTGCCCATATCCCTGGAGGAGGAGCAATAGCTGATGGGACAAAGTCTAGAATTGCAGAACCCACAGATGAATATCTGACACTTTTTCAGTGTGTGATCCTTGGCAAGAGGATTAATCTGACTGTGGAGGGTGAAAATAAGGACTTTGCATTCTTTGATATTGTTCCTACTGAGATGTGGGCTTTATACTCTCTTCCCTTGACTCTTGGTGGTGTAAAACAGTAAGGTACAGCAGAAATGAGATCACTTGATTTTCAAAGTGCGTTCATAAAGGCCAGGTACTTGCTGCTGGCCTACTTGGAGGTTGCCATATTGTGAGGAGGATCAGAGTACTCATGGTCCCCTGTCATTGCTGTGGTTGAAGCCACAGCTTAGCTGAGTGTTCAAATAATCTCACCCAAATGTCAGATGAGAATAAAGATACTCCCATATGTTTCCATATACAAGCTATCTAAGCCTGCCCAGCTAGTCAAGTATTCCCAACTGAACACCCAATAGGATAAAGACAAGTCATCCTTACTACACCCTGTTTAAATTTCTGAACCACCAAGACACCTAAAAAATTAGCTAGCATTTGTTGCCCTTAACGCAGAGAAACTAAAGCAGACATCTTAAATGCAACTGAGGCCAATAGGAAAAGGGGAACAGGTACTAGAGAAAAGGTTAGATCAAAAAGAATTAACCTAGAAGGTAACACCCACGCACAGGAAATCAATGTGAGTCAATGCCCTGTATAGCTATCCTTATCTCAACCAGCAAAAACCCTTGTCCCTTCCTGTTATTGCTTATACTCTCTCTACAACAAAATTAGAAATAAGGGCAAAATAGTTTCTGCTGGGTATTGAGGGGGTAGGGGGGAGAGGGAGGGGGCGGAGTGGGTGGTAAGGGAGGGGGTGGGGGCAGTGGGGAGAAATGAACCAAGCCTTGTATGCACATATGAATAATAAAAGAAAAAAAAATTTCTGAACCACCATTGCAAAATGGTTGTTGCTACATGTCTTAAGTTTTAGAGTTGTTTGCAATGCATCACCCTGTCAAAGTCTCAGCATTCTTGTTTGCATAGCAGAGATAATCCTTTCTTATATGACTGTAGTGTGTTGCAGTTAAAGGCAAAGAGCTAGGCTGGGCATGGTGGTATGTGCCTATAATACCAGCTACTTGGGAAGCTGAGGTAGGAGGATCGTGGTTCAAAAGCCATCTTAGGCAAAAGCATGAAACCCTACCCGAAAAGCAAAGTAAAGCAAAAAGGGCTGATGGCATGGTGTAAGTGTTAGAGTGCTTATTTACAAGTGTGAGGCCTTGAGTTCAAACCTCAGTCCTGTCCCCAAAAGAGTTTGACGTTATATGATACACAGAGCAAGTGCTCAGCAAATGCAAATGATAAATACTCTTAGTATTAACATTACCATTACCAT
The DNA here is from genome assembly GCF_047511655.1 of Castor canadensis. Lineage (NCBI taxonomy): Eukaryota > Metazoa > Chordata > Mammalia > Rodentia > Castoridae > Castor > Castor canadensis. Next base: position 6,848,108 of record NC_133402.1, on the reverse strand, counting down.
CATTTGTCTCATAGGAGGTAATTTTCACATCATTGAGTACGGGATTTAGGAAACTTGGATGCCATTAGGCTGGGGTATCATCACTGAGACAACAGCCACAGCTGGTGGCCAGAGAAGCAATACTGCTGTCAAAAGCTTTTGCTGTCTTGCTTCTACCTTTTGGGAAATAATGTGACCTCTACAAATGTTCAAGACAAACTCAACTAGAGTATTTGCTATAACTTTGAGAGTTTTCAGGGAGGTAACTCGATTAATTTACCAACCATATAGTCCTGAATTACCAATAAGATGGAATTTCCTGACTCTAAGGTTTACCCCATTTACCATGTTAACGAAGTCCAGCTGGTTGGTCTGCCTATTCTTGGCAATGGGAAACTCAGTGGGGGGGGGTGGCATTAATTGTACCACATGTTCTCTTATTCTCTCTCCCTCCACAGACTTTCTCAGTCCTGCTGATGGAGACTCTTGACACTTCTCAGCCTACACAGTGGGATTCTAGATCCTTTTGCCCAACCATGCCTGCTGACTGCTGGGGTGTTCAGCAGGGCCGTGAGGTCTCATTACAGATCCCAGTGCCTTCTGAGCTTGTATCAGATGCTGTTCCTCTGCATTCCTTTGTAGTGGGGGTTCTGACCATTCCTGCAGCTCACAGTCCCTCACTTAGTTACATTACCTGTTTTGCCTCTGTACACCCACTGATGCTTTGATTGTTGCCTGGATATGGCTGGCCCAAGCTGAACGCAACCTTGAGAATGAGACTCAGCATGAAACTTTCCGAGCTGAGCTCTGGAAGCCTTCTCTCTTTGCTAGCTTTCAATTCTGTGACCCACAGCACTGTTTCCCATACACTTGTGTTAGAGTTCTTGGGGTTATCATTCTCAATTTTCCTCGTGTGGTGACAGCATCTAAGATGTGATAAACGATGGTCAGAGAAAAGTCAGTCATCCTATTTATCTGTCACAAGGATACAAAGGCACATTTCTTTCAAGAGATAGGACCAAAGAGTTTAGGTAATTTCTTAAAGCTAACATTTCCTAAACATTTACCAGGTGTCAGGCACTGTTCTAAGTGCCTTCTATGGATTCTCTTACTTGAGCCTTGTAACAACTCATTATTTTGTGCCCATTTTAGAGATGAAGAAACTGAGGCTTTGGGAACAAAGGTAATTTGCCAAATGTAGAATTTGTAGAGTCAGGAATTACAAGGACTAACACAAATCTAGTGATTGGAATAGTTTCCCAGTCTGCATGCATGCTGCTTCTTGATGTGAGACAGGTCAGCCTGCTCTCACTGTGTGTCCTCCAGGAGAAGGTTGAATAAATGTTATTTATCTCTGTATTCCTTAAGCTGAGTTCAGAGCCAGAGTGACAAAAGGTGTTAGGCAAGTGTTTGTTGAGTGAATGAATTGGTGCAACAGAAGGCCACCACAGTGATGGGATAGAACAAGGACTGTAGTCGAGAACGTAAGTTACTCTTAGGGACCAGAATCTATGAGGACATACTATAGTTGTTGGCATTATTCCAGTGGAAGTAAAATAAGAAAATACAAACAAGGGGCAGGGGTTTCTGAAGGGTGGTTTCATAGCATCTCCTGGAAATCCAGAACGCCACCCCTTAGCAAGTCTGGAACTGGGAACTGGAGGCAGCAAGTTTCTCTGGTCTTTCACCTATGGTTCTTTCTTAATATCTCACTTTTTCTCCTTCTTCAGGAGAGAAAAACAATAAAAATATCCCCCCAAACAAAATCATTTCCTTTTCTTCTTTGCCCATGCCATGAGCACAGAATAACCCCCAGGATTTTCCTGTCTTAGTTCAAGTCCAACTTCAAATTCTTGGGAGCAGACATCTACTTCCAAAGACTGGTCAAGATGTTTAGCACTGCTCTGATCCCTAGATACCTGAGGTGGTAGGTGGGAGTACAAATATGGTTGCTAAAGACCCTGTCCTTGAGTTTGAGGGGGAAGTCACACTCAAATATGAACATCCAAGGATGTTTTGCCAATTTCTTTCTTTTTCACAATGCTGGGAATCAAATCTAGAACTTTGTCTATGCTTAGAAAGCATTTTTATCATTGAGCTATGTCTCCAGCCCTGCTGTACCAATTTCAAAGTAGACCCGAGTTAGGGTGTTAGAAAAGATTGGCTCAAGTCAGTCCTTTTTGCAGAAGAAATTTGCTAATGCATCTTGAGAAACATGGTACCTTAGAATGGAAGCCCTTCAGTCTGAACCAGCCAAAATCAGTGGAGAAACTGGGAGGTTTGAGACCATATTTAAAATTAGTTCCTCATCTTAGGACTACATGGTGATGTGTGAAAACTTTCCAATAGTTACTCTTAGGGAATCTTTTGAGAGAAATCCTTGGTGGTAGGGACTATGTCCACTACTGTAATCTGATTCTTCCCTCCCACCCCCATCGCCATGCCTGGAATATAGTAGCTGTGTATATATTAGTTAAATAGACATTTACTTAGGAGGTGCTGCTGCTTTCCAGACTCTACTAATAGGTACACTTATAATTTAGCTTTCACGAAAGAGCCTTATGAGTCCTAGTTATTATTTTCTTCCAACTTTATAGATAAAAAATTTTGGAAGCTCAAAGAGGTTAAGTGATTCAATCAGAATTGGAGTTAGTAAGTTATGGAATTTAAATCTAGGTTTGTCCAACCATGTATCCTGGTTTCTTTTTATTACTTTATAAAATCTCTCTGATCCAAAATGAATGTCTTGCAAGGAAACAAGTATGAAGTGATTTATTTTCCTTGAGTATTGCTGGAGGAGGTGAGGGACCCTCCAACTACCTGAGTACCAAGCATGGAGGGAATGTTGATAGTGATCAGGTCTTAATTTAGCTCAGCTGTAATCTGTGACACTTTGGCACTCCGGCTCTGGGAGTGAAAAGGTATGCATGCCTAAGAACTCCAGGTAAACAGAGTGGATGTCAGGGCCAGCTCCTCTGTCAAGAGAAGTCTCAGAAAGCAAGGTTAATTCTGATGAAGGTAACACACCCACAGGAGAGAGAGTGCTGTTCTGCAAAAGATCAGTAGAATATCAGAGGAAGGAAGGGTGGTGAGAAAGGATGCCAGTACTCCAGGGACCTGACTGGAAGGCAATGTGTTCATACCCACTGCCTGTGGTTCAGGGAAAGCTGAACCTTTAGAAGATGTGATGAGAATTAAAACTACAGGTCTGTGTCTTTCAAAGCATTTTCAAGGCAGTGGTTCTACCATTCCTCAATGGTGTTCAAGGCTTTCCCCATTTTAAATATTATCCTAAGAAACACAAGAGTGGATTTGCCTTGAGCTGGTCCTGGGAGAAAGAGCTGATTCTTCAATGGGCCTCAGAATGGCTTTTTAGAATTTACTATCAAAGCAATTCACCTTTCAGGGTAGCATCTTTGTGCAGTTGCTGTGGTTTGTTGAGTAATCATTAAAGATACATGGGGAAGGAATGACAGGGGAAGTAGTATTTGAAAGCTGATTATTGGCATAAGGTTTGGCTTCCTGGCTATATAACCAATTAGACAGAGTATTTTGGCCTCCAGGTACCCCTGTCCTAGGTAGTATGAGAAATACAAAGTTTACTAGATGTTAGGAACAGTCAAGATATTACCAAATCTATGCTCTTATCCATTCTTGGAAGAAGGTATTCTCATTGCCTCTGTTTTACAAATGAGAAAAGTGGGTCATGAAGACGTTAAGTAATTTATGTTCAGCTACCAAGTAGCAGAGCTGAGATTTGAATTTGGACACTGTGGTTCTAGAGTTCGTGCGCTTAACTGCTCTGCTCTGCTTCCTTGTTGAGTTACACTGTTGGGTTTGCCCACAGTCTAGGAAGGCTCCAATAGAGAAATACTCAAGGGAAATTAGATGATATTTCCATGAAGTCACGTTCCACCAGTGCTACAATTTCTAAGCACGGTTCTGATACTGTAACAGTGACACTGTGGTCAGAGACCTGGAGATCTTCTATCGTAGATACTGTTCACGTCCTCTGTATTTTGCCATTTCAAAGTGCTCTGAATGACTTTGAGTTGCATCTCAACCTCTTGGCATTTTCTGAGAAGCCACTGTGCCCACATAAGAGGCAGGATGGATGTGCCAGGGAATTGGCACCTCCAGGAGAAGCTCTTGCCAAGCATCTGATGGAAGTAGGTGTATATATAATCCAGCTTCCTAATACCAAGATGTGTTCCTACTTTCCCAAAAGTTTTCTGTGGATCAAACTTTAGTCACTCACTGAAGAAGTTGGCTTGGTAATACAGTTTTACTAGCTGCCGCCTTTTCTCTGTATGGTTTCCCCACCTTCTTTCAGTCTTCCATGAACTTTCAGAAAAACAAGTTGTGTTCAGATTATTGTCTCCAGGGTCTGCTTGTGGGAGAACCCAAACAAAGACATGCTCCAGTTCTGCCCTGACACCTAGTCTTTCTTTCCAAAGGATTCCTGACTGAGGAAAGTACAGGATTTGCAAAAAGCACAGCTAAATGGGAAACAAAGTATGCTTTTTAAATAGCTGGGTAAGTGCTCAATACTCCCTGGTGCATGGCGGGAAAATGCTAGGTGAGAGATGTGGATCCAGCCTGGAGGAGGGTTCATGAGGTCTCCTGCTGCTGTTTCCTGCCTAGATGTGCTGACAATATGGGGGTGGAAAGCCAGAGGGAGTTCCACTGAAGGATACAGATCATTAAGAGACAGTAACCACATCCAGGAGTGAACCTGACTCAGTGGAGGTGCTGGGCTGGAATAATCAGATTAGCATCTTCAGGTTTAGGAGGTGTGAGCAGAAGATCATCAGAGAAGTTGAGAGGAGGATGGATGTTTGCATCCTCCACAGGAGCTTGGGATTTGAGGTGATACTCAAACCTGCCTTGCTTTCTTCCCCTTGTTCCTCTTTCATACCTTGGTGGTCATTGATTTGCTGCCCAATGAGACCAAGTGGCATTTCTTGGTCTTTTTTGGGGTATGATTGGGAATCTTGGATATGAGTTAGAGGACTTAGGGGATTTGTGGTCTGTGGCACACTGCGGCTTTTGTGGAATTTTTTTCATGCTAGTAATTTGAGTCTTTATGTTAAAAATGGTGAAGAAGACACAAAAGCAGAAATGACGATAGTGATGATAATTATTTATAAATGGTAAAGGACTTGAATTTGCTGTGCACTTTCTCTGTCCATGTAGTATGAGAAATGTTTCCATACGTATCATGGACAATCACAACAAGTCTATGAAGTAGACTTGTGCAGCTGAGGAAACAAGTAAAGTAAAGTAAGCTGTCATCACAAGTCTCAACATATAGGGCTCTTGAAATGGACGATGAATAATGCATCCAGTCTGTGTCTGGATAATGTTCTTGTTTGTGGAATATTCAGGTACTGGGAAAGGAACAAACTGGAGAAGGGACCAGGAAAGATGTTACAGTATGATGGGCTGGGTGGAGAGCTTTCTGAATTTTTGTGAGGTGGCTTGAAATATTTCATCACACACCACATTGATGAGATAATTTTTAAAGGAGCCTCATAGCTTGATTAGCCTCTCCACCATCAACTCAAGAATACCAGGGTGGCCACTCACATAATTGAGGGACTGACTGACTGACTGAATACATGAAAGATATTATTCTTGTAATTTAACCTAAATAAGGTTTAAATTTGCCACTTCCCAGGGATAGAGAACATCTCTATTATAATGTGTCCTTAGAGCTGTTTATATAGCTGGGTCTTGGTGAAAGGTGAAGGGATTGGGTCTGGGTGAAAGGTGAAGGGATTGGGTCTGGGTTGACAGATGTGTTGGAAAGGACTTAGGACTGAACCCTGGGGTTTGGACCAATCTTTGCAAAGGCAACTCCAGCTCTGTGGAATTTGACTCTCTCCTTATTCTAACAGGCTCTGACTTTGGTCTTTCTACTTCCCTTTTGTTGTTTATTTGAATGTCAAGGGGAAGATGATCTTGGTATTTTCATTTTCACAAAATATCCTAGGAAATTCAATAAGGGGAGTGAATTCCCAGTGGTGGAATTCTGGGCTTAGCATAACTGAATGTGTTTTTGCTGATTTTAGTTGCAAAGCTCAGTTAGTTCCTAAGGCCTCTTGCTTCCTTGGCATAGCCTGTCTTCCTGAGATCTTCATCTCTGTTTGCAGGCTGAGACCTGAACATTGGAATGTGAAAGAGTTTCAGGGTGGGTAACAATTAAAACAAGCAGAGGAGCTAAAGAAGAGCTGGGGCTGGAGCTGAAGTCTCCCATTCATCAATGTCATCACCAAGAAACCTGTTTCACCTCCCCCAGTCACCAAACAGCTCCCTGAGCCATTTCAGTCCCCACCATGGCAGCTTGCTGAGCCATGGATGCTGATTAAAAACTTGGTGAATAATGGGGACAATGCATGCCTCTATTCCTCCTGTAGATCTAAGCAAGTTAATAACCTTCTTTAAAGTGAAAGCAAATCAAGTCCTATTTTAAACAGTTTATTGACAAGCACAAAAAGGCTGCTGTCTGTGGTCCAGGTAGATTTATCACCTGGTTTTGTTTTGTTTCTGACTCATGCAATGGACAAGAGCATTTAAATCATCCAAAGCCTCCCATTGTTCCAAGACAGGAGGAAGTGTTGGGGCAGAGAAAAATGGGATGTGAGGGAGAGGATGTGTATTTATTTGGCTCCTACTGTGTGACCAGGACTCTCTGGGTAGTTTGCTTGCATGAATGCAGCTGATGCTCAGTAGTCCTTCATGGTGGTGTTTAGTAATTCTACAGCTGAGGACACTAAGATATACAGGAATGAGCTATCTTGTCCCAAATTATATGAGAGTGCTGGAGCTAGGATTCAGAGCATCACCTGACATTTGCAACCACACTATGTGTATCTATCAGGATACTAAAGACAAAATAAGGAACACCTTCAAGTTAGGAACTTCCCAAGAGATTTAATTAAGGGGCCACTTACATAAGTGAGAGTAAGGTTTGGGGAACTACCACAGATGGTGCCCAGAGCTAACCAGAGTAGACTTGCCACCACTCTTAAAGCAGAGGGCGGGGGAAGGGAGCCATTAGTAGAATCCTGGAGACAGCTGGAGGCTGTTTGAGTGGAACAATGAATTTTGGTTAAGGAGCAGTGTCAGTCCATGGATGGTCAATGGGCAGAAGCAGAGAAGGAGCCTTATTGGCTGACCCAACCAGAAGTGGGATCCCACTAATGGACTTCATACTGATCAGCCTCCTCATGTAGAAGACAAGGCCCAGCACACTGTCCCACTTTTCTGTTCCAGCAGGTCTCCCAGAACTTTTTTTTTCATCCCCAGAGGGCAATAGACATCAAGCTGTACCAATGAAAATCACCTCTTTAAAGAAATTTGGTATATATCAAAGCATTTATACTAGGAAATAATTAAAATAATCTCAAACCACATTACTTAGATTTTGGCTGTGACCTACAATCCTGTAAAGAGTATATCTTAAGTAACATTTTATATCCATCTAGAAATGCACTCAGAAGAAGGGAGGACACACACAAGGTGGCAGCTGGGTGGGTCATTAAAACTCACCTCCATCATTATTTAATGTATCTTTACAACCTCCTGGGGCAAGCAGGGAGAGGTTTGCTATAAACTCTGCCTACTTTACAAGTCAGCCTTCAGAGGAGAAAATAAACCTTTCTTTCTCTTCAAAGGAGAGTCATTTTGCTGCATTGGGTCTGTGGCATTGCTGGTTAGAGTGCACCTTTCCCTCCAATATCCTCTGTTACACTGCCCCTTTCCTCTTCTTTACATCATGCTATTAAATAAAAGATCTCAGAATAATGGCCCAAGTCTTTGTTTAACCATCATGAACCTAGAATTCAAGGTGGCAGGGAGAGTAACAATGCTTTGTACTTTGAGTAACTCACATGTGCCTTGCCCTGTGTTAGGTTTTGTAGATGTAAAAATGAATACAACTCTGTTTATGCACTTAAGGAGATAATGTAGAATACAGACGTCTATAAATTATCAGGAAGCTACAAATAAGGAGTGTACACCTACACTAGGTATACAATATGTTCTGCATTGCCAGGGGGAATTTTATGGTTCAGGTTATATTGAGCTGTTAGGAAAGAATTCCTGAGGGTTAAATTCCTGGCATTAAAGATACATACAGGTAAAAGTCAAAGGTAGGTCTGCTTTAGAGAATGTGTGGAGGATAGTTAGAAACAGGAGCTGTACTTTGAAGGCTTCTTTGGGTTGGAGTTTGAGTGGCATTGATGCTGTGCCAATTCTTGTATCCATTAGACATGGGAGGATGGGGAAAGAGATGGAGGCAGATCTATGTTGTAGAGAGATCACTGGCATTTTGCCTTACTTGTGGTTGACACTCGGGAAGCCCAACCCTGGAGGATTCGACTAAGAAGGGTCTCTTATAAAAATCACCTGTAGAGGGCAGGCACACTCACTCGCAACCCCAGCCCCAAATCTCCTGAAAGGAAAGAGAATGCTTGAATTTACAGACTCATTTGGAGGCAAGAGAGAAATCACAAGTTCCAGGCAAGACAGAAAGTATTAAGCTGCACTTTTAAGTCCTAATCAAATGCAAGCAAAAGCATTTTCAAAAGCAAGAGTAATTGGTGGTTGAACAAAGCCTTTTTTTAAGCCACAAATGTTTCCCCACATCCAGGGACTGATAACAGAGTTTCCTTGCTCCATTCTTCTCTAGGTAGCTACTTAAAGCAGCAGCATGGAACCCAGTAGAGGTACAAAATTTACCATTGTGAGTGTTGGTGGATTTGGGGATTGGTGGTGTCACCCAGTCGGACAAGGAAACTGAGATGTTGGCTTCTTTGCTCAGATCTACTCTCTCTCTCTCTCTCTCTCTCTCTCACACACACACACACACACAAACTGTAGATTTGTGGGCACTCATATGATTTATCTATGTCAACATCCACACACCTACATGCTTCACACTTCCCTCTACCCTAACCACTCACAACACACACAGTCACACCTGACCCTGAAGGAGACATGAATACAATCTTAGCCTAAATAAAAATACAGTGACTGGATTGTGGTCCAGATCCCAATTTCTTTTCTTTCTTATGAGCAATATTTATGACTTAGAGATGTTCCTGACACCATTTTCCGTATTTCTACTTGTATTTCTTTGGCACCTGGACCACATGGTTTGTTAAAAGCACTAGCTTCAGACACCTTTAAAGATGGCCTCACATTGAGTCAGTTACCCATCTTTCTCCAAACCTCAATTTGTTAATCTGTAAAGTGGAGACAGCAAGAGTGAGTACTTGCCTTTTAGGACTGAAGACCAAATAAGAAGGATACTGTAAAGTCACTGGCTTAGCTCCTGATGCATAATAAAAGTACCTAGAAGTTTTCTCCTGGCAGCATTAAGTATTGCACAGCACTTTTTTTTTTTGGTAGTACTAGGGGTTGAACTCAGGTTTTGTACTTGCTAGGCAGGTACTCTACTCATTGAGCCATACCCCAGTCATTTTTGTGCTGGTTATTTTGAAGATAAGGTCTCATTTTTGCCCATCCAGCCTGGATCATGATCCTCCTAAGTTTCTCATTTAGCTGGAATGACAGGCATGAGCCTGTCCACATGCAGCTTTTTCCCACTGACATAGGGGGTCTCACAAATTTTTTGGCTGGGCTGGCCTGACACCATAATTTTCCTAATCTTCAACCAGGTGAAGACCATAGGTTTCTTATTCAGATCAGTCTTTCTGCAGTGGGTTCTTGTAGGCCAAACACAAAGGTATCTACATGGGTAGGTTGAACCACATTGTAGGTGGCAGTTACAAATTATGACTTGGAGGAATTTGTGGAACTCTCATTCTTACAGACAGGGGATCAAACAAAGCAGAAGTTGATGGCAGATGGCTTGAATGTGAAGGGAAACCCTGCAGGGAATTTGGAGTCAGTGCCCTCAGTGGCTTTGGATAGAGTTGGGCTGGATTTGGGATTTGGAGAAAGGTGTTGGGGTCAGTGGATTTACCAATCCTTTGAGGAGTTGGTCTCGTTGTATCTCCTTCTTTGGGGACAGGTGACATTCTGATCATCCCATTGCTGGTCACCCTGAGCCTTTGGGGTCTTCCATGGTCAAGTGTACTTGCTTTATTTACCCTAAGTAGTATTGATTATGTTCTAGAATTTGTGTTAACCCATGTGTCAATGAATCCCCCCAGTCTGTCAATGATTAATATCCCTCGTATCCAGGAATACAAGGCTCAGATTGAGAGGCAGAACTTCTTGTTCAAACAGTAATTGACAAACTGGAGCCATAAGTCCTGGTAGACTTTGAGCTGAAGGGACAGATGGAGAAGGGACAGAGGGTCACATGCCCCCAGTGGTGACCTTGGCTGTGGGACTCATGAGGTCATCTCTTTCTATCCTTACTCCTCCTATCATGAGGCTAATGTCCACTTTCACCCATGGATGGGTTTCTTAGCAATTTGATATGTTAGAAATCTTGTCACTACTCTGCCACTCTGCTTCTTTAGAATGACACAGAACAGCTCTACCTATCACCAGCTCTGTCAGGCTTAGCTCTCTTAATGATCCCATTTTATTTTCAGAACACAATGAGGGACACTAAAGGTAGCACCTCTCAAAGATGTCAAATAGTAGACATGGGGTCAGGCACTTAGAGGACCTGTGACACCTGTCTTCCAGTCCCAGACTCTCAAACACCTGCTACTGCTCTTGTGTATCCCCAGACTCAGCTTTGGGCCTCACCATTGTCTTTAACAGGGAACACAGTATGATAGATAAGGGCAAAGTGTGTCAGAAGTTTGGAAGACCAGAGTTTGAATCTCAGTCCCTCACCCAACCAGCTATGACTTTGGACAAGTCCCCATCAACACTCTTGATCCTTAATTCTTAGACTGTAAAATGGAGTAATAGCAATGAGCACCTACCATAGGTTATGTATGAGATCATCATCATATGCAAATGGTCTTGTATCATAATTTTGCTTGACTTAATAGTAGAAATAACAATATAAAGGTCTCTGTCCTGAAGGGATCCAACCTCTGGGAAGTTGGATGCTTGCTGCCCAACACATCTGTGGGAGTGACTGAGCCAGTCCATTTGGCACGGGAGCAAGCTAAAGTTTATGGGTTTAACTTTGCTTGCCTAAGGCCTTCTAGGGAAGTTGGAGCAAGAGTTGACTGTCTAGATCCTGGACTTCTACAGGAAAATTCTAGAGATAATAACAAGAATAGTAATTATTTTTAGTGGTACTGGGGCTTAAACAAAGGGCCTTGCACTTGTTGTGCAGGAACTCTACCACTTGAACCATATATTGCTCAGTCCCCTTGTATTGCTTTATTTGTTCTGCAAGTGGGGTCTTGTGTGTGTTTTTTTTTTTTAACCTGGACCAGCATGGATGATGATCCTCCTACTTATGCCTCCTATGTAGCTGAGATGACAGGCAGGTGCCACCATGCCCAGCTTTTTGGTAGAGATGTGTTCTCATTAGCCTTTTGCTTGGGCTGGCCTTGAGCCAGGATCCTTGCCTTCTGGGTAGCTAGAATTACAGGTGTGAGCCACAGCACATCCAGACCCAAAAAAGCAATTGAAATGGAAACTCTTCCCCTTTTAATGAACAAATATTTTATACATATCAAGCACTGTGCTGATGTTTTCATGCATTATCTCATTTAATCATCACAATTCTTGGGAGTAAGAACTATGATTATCTCTGTTTTAACAAAGTTGGGGCACAGAGAACCTAAGAACTTGTCCAAGATCACATAGCCAGGAAGTAGTTGACTAGGAGGACAAACCAAGTCACTTATGTTTGAAATCTTATAGAAAAACTGTTGTGTAACTTAGCTGTGGGGTGTAGATAGACCTGACTTAACTGAGTGAGAGAACTCTCTGAGTACCAGGGGATTTTCTTTAACCTCCTTCCATTACACTGGTTTTTGTCTAGTAGCTTTGCCAAATCCAGCAGGTGCTTTTGTGCTGAACTAACCTAGCTGTTGTATGGTCTGTCATGCACTCTGTGAGAGATGGATCCCCACAAGCCTCTGTGATTTTCTCTGACATGCTTCTAAAACTATAGCAAAATTAATTCTTCTCCTCTGCTTCAGTTCTTCCTTCTTTATTTCAACACACAAGTCACTAATTTTTACTTCCTTTTCCTCTTTTGGGAATGATGCTTTCATATTTTCTCACTGATTAGCTTGTTCCTCCTTTTCTGATATAATTTGGATGTTGAATGTCCCCCTGAGGCCCATGTGTTTAAGGCCTGGTCCCCACGGTGGTTCTACTGGAGAAGGTAGAACTTTTAGGAGGTAGAGCCTAGTGGGAGGAAGTTAGGTCATTGGAGACATGACTTTCTTTTCGCTTTTTCTTTTAATTTTTGTGCTGGGGGTAGATTGTGGCATTTACAAAAGTTCTTACAATGTATCAAGTGTATCATACTTGATACACTTTATCCCTCTCTTTCCCCGTTCCTGGAACAGTTTCAACAGGTATCATTTTTTCATTTATATACAGGTGTACACGGTATTTACACTATATTCACCCTTCCATACCCTTCCCTAATTCTCTCCCCTCCCCTTGCAGCACCTGTTCTGTTCTCCTGTTCTCCGATTTTGTAAAAGAAAGATAGTGACACAGGGTGTTTCCTTGTGCCATTTCCATGTATATATGTATTATAACCTGAGGGGACATGCCTTTGAAGGGGATATTGGAACCCTGGCTTCTCCTTGTTTTTCTCTCTTTTTCCTGGCTGCCATGAGCAGAATAGGCATCCTCCACCACTTTCATCAATGCACACCTGCTCTGACATCCTACCTCACTACAGGCCTGAAGGCAACAGGGCTAAGCGGTCATGGATTGAAACCTTGAGAACTGAGCAAAAACAAACCTTTTGTCTTTTAAAGTTGATTATCTCTGTTATTTTGTCACAACAGTGGAAAGCTAAGGAACACAACCTCTTCACTATTGTACATTCATGCACAATTAACTTGGTCGTGGCTCTCAACCTATGGCATAGTGTTGTAATCAGATCATGTGGAGCTCCTATTTTATTTTCTAGAAACTTTACTTTCTTCTTTATCTACCACCTCCACCTTCTTTTCCTTCCTACAATGCACAAGCACTGCACACTATGGTAATGATGTAACTCTACTCCATTGTCCATTTGCTTACTTAGACAGGTGTGCATCCTTTGCTACTGCTTTGGGGGGGATGCATGTGACATTTTGCATACATAGTATTGTGTTTCGATCCTCTGTTTCTGTTTTTACTTGGAGTTGCAATTTGAGATTTGTTCTTGTTGTCATATGTAAATCTACTTCCTGCTTCTGAATGAGTCACAGGGTGACGAAGGTCCTCTTAGTGATGACTTGGAGATTCCCTCCAAGTCTTTGCTACCACGACAAGGCTGAGATAATTTTCCTCGTATGTTTTGTTGTGAGAGTTTCTCTGGAATATGTACTTGATCCCCATGGTGGTCTTGATGGGACGTGGCCCCTTTGGATATGGGATCAAGTCCTTAGGCCACTGAGGGAACGCCCTCATGGGGGACTGTGGGACAAGACTCCTCCTTTTTGCATCTTGGCTCATGAAGTGAGTAGCTTATTCCACCCCATGTGCCCATGCTTGTTAGTGTCCCAAAGTAATAGGACCACCTGATCTTGCAATGGAATCTCCAGAACCATGAGTCAGAAAAAAATCTTTCTCTTTGTAAGTTAATTACCTCAAGTATTTTGTTACAGCAGCACAAAACTGATTAACACACACCTTCTTGCAAGAGTTGCTTTGCTGGATCATAGACACTAAAGTCTATGAAATTAATGCTCACACTGCCAATCTGGAAAGCTATAAGAGTCTACACTGTCACCAGCAATATGGAAAGAGGTGTTTCTCTCTCTCTCTCCAGATAGAAGTTTCTGCCTATCTGAAGAGTATGAACTGGTATAGGGATGCTTTAATTTTCATTTTACTAGATGCTGAAAATTGAAGCCATTTGTGTATATTCTAGTCAATTTGTTTTCTCCTTTTGGACATGGCAAAGATCTTCCAGTCTGCCACCTGTTAACCACAGCCATCACGGGAAAGATTCCTGACATTTTTCAAAAAGCAAGCAAGTCCATTAATCCTCTGCCCCAAAGTTTGTGCTTTTGAAGGTCAATATAAGAAACCACTCTATAACTTAAAGTCATAAATCCATTAAAAAAGTTTTAAGTATCAAAGACTTACCTTTAATATGTTTGGAGATTACTTTTATGTATAATGTGAGGCAGAGAGTCAATCTTATCTTTAGATAAGTTTATTATCCATATAATATAAACATCCTAAAATTTTAATTTTATTGTTTATTTTTGCGGTGCTGGGATCTGAACTCAAGGCTTACACCTTGAGCCAATGTACCAGCCCTTTTTTGTGAAAGGCTTTTTTGAGATAGGGTCTTGAGAACAATTTGCTTGGGCTGGCTTCAAACTGCTATCCTCCTGATTTCTGCCTGCTGAGTAGTTAGGATTACAGGGTTGAGCCACTGGTGCCCAGCAGCATTCTAAAAATATTTATAAAATAATACTTTTTGTTCCTCCACAGATTTTTTAATCCTACTGTTATACATACTCTCTCTCTCTGTCTCTCTCTCTCTCTCTCCCAACTCCTGTGTTGTGCTCTCCGTTCTGTTCCATTGGCTAGTTGCTTTTGCATCAGTGCATTGTGTTCATAACCATAATTTTGTAAGATGCCATAATACTTGGTTGAGTGAGTTACCCTATCTGCTCTTTCCTCTCTTTTTCCCTGTTTTTTTCTTTCAAAATTGCTTCTTACATTTTAAAAGCAGTTTGTCAAGTTTTTTTTTACAGAGGCTTGCTGTGGAAAAGTCACTCCCATAGCGTTGGTTGGCCTACTGAAGAAGAAAATGGATAAAAAGTGCACTGTAAACTGTTGGAAAGTTGGTGCAGTGTTGAGATAAGACCAAGGCTTGGGATCTGCCACAACTGGTTTGGAGTCCTTTGGAACTTGGATAAATTACCTGATTTTTCTGAGACTCAGTATCTTTGTGTGAGTGAAGTTGATTTTAACCAGCTCCTGGGTTTGTGAGAGGGGAAAACAATTTTATAGGACATTGGTTATATGGGTACATTGTAGAGTGGAGGCTGGAGAGCTGAGGGTCTGAGCATCATGGGTGATGGAAGAAGAAGAATGAGAAGGCTGAGCCAGTCTTCACACAAAGGATTGGGGCTGCTGTTGACATGGTACAGGCTGCCAGGTTAATGAGATCATTCATCAACACTATGTTCGGGCCATGATGGATTTTCCCATATCCCCTGCCTGAATCTTCTGGGGGGAAGGACATTAATGGTGACATCTGTGAGTATAGGGATGTGTCAGGTTCCTGGAGTGGTGGTGGGGACAGCACTTGCCGCTCTCTTTTCTGCCCTAGAATCAACCAGCTGTGGGAGAAGTGTCTGCCATTAAATGCTCAAACAATACTGGGAGGCAAACTGGTAAAGTGAAAAGGGGACCAGGAGCAGAGGCAAATGCAACTGGGTCTGAGTCTGGGCTCTTCCAGTTTGCAGCTCTGTGACCTTGGGCAAATCATTTTGTCCTAGTAATTAAACCTCCACATAGGATGGGTAGAGAGGATCATGTGATCTACTGAACACCAAAGGTAGTTGATAAATGATAGCATGTCACAGAGATACAAGGCATCACAATCATTTCAAAACTTCATTGTGTAATAAGCAGCACATGATTGTTTCCTTATAAGTTTAACTTCAGCCCTGCCACTCACTAACTGCTGTAATACCTGCCTGGGATTTATTGTGTATCTGAAAATGACTGGGACAATATGATCGAAACATGGCCATAGCTGTACATGTGTGTGAGTGTATTAAGGGGATGGTCTTGTAAGATGAGAGGTTAGCTGGGTTAGGGATAATCAAATTAAGTTGGAATTTTTCCAAATCAAGTACAAGTGCAGTTGAAGATTGTGAATGTGGACTAGCCTCGTGAATATTAGTGATGATCACCAATAACAAGAGCAATCTGATACTTCAATATGTCCCAAATGCTTAAGTGATTAGTGCTTATTTTTTAGTCATCTTTACAACATTCAACAAATCCCTATCATACGGGTGAGGAAACTGAGGCGTCCAGAGTTTACATGATGTGAATGAGAGGTTGTAGGAGCTAGGGTTCAAGCCCACGTCCGTCCAGCCCCAATACCCAGGCTCTTAATAACTTGGAAAAGCCTGTCAGTTATCCTGAGAGATTCATTTGGGGTTCTCATCTCTGCCAAAGGCACAAGGCTCCAACCATGTCACTTCTGAAAACAGCAATTTCTGGAACTGAAACTTCAATTTTTCAGGCTGGAAGGCTGACACTGAGTGGAGTCATCACATAAGGGCATGTCATTCTGCATCACAGTTGTGGAGGGGCCTGTTGCAAAGCGAGCCGGGAGTGAGGCAGCCAGCCAGAAAATCAGAAAAGAAAAACGTGGCTGCCTTTGGCAGCAAATTCGTTATTTTCTTCAGCTCACCAGGGCCTCAATCTCTTTCCTGGTAACTTCTCATTCAATTCCCATGGGAAATCTGCCTCTCTCTTTGGTCTTTGGAGCCTGCAAAGACCCCCTTAGACTTTGGTCAAGGAATAAGTCAGGCTATTTTCAGTTGCTCAAGTGTTTATTTTACTGTTATTAAAATATTTTCATCATCAAAAAAAGAACACAAATATTACAAAGCCTACTGGAGGGTAAAAAGAAGAGGTTAAAATCCATAAATCTTAGCTACCAAAAGGCATCCCAGCTCAAAAGAGAAGCCAAGAATCTTGGAACAAACCAAATAGTCAAATCCATGCTCTGCTGCTCCCCAGAGAATAACCTTAGAGAAGATTCTTTGTCCTTCTGAGAAGGACTAACATTGCACAACTCTAGGGGGCACTACTTATTGCACATTATTGGGGGATGCTTTTAAACAGAATATTCTATTCATGGCTCCTACTGGAGTCATGTGGAGAAATCTCCCAGCCTCTGAGCATCACAGTCTTCAATTATACCATGAAAGAGATATAATCACTTTCTTTGTAAGAGTTGTTTTTATAATTAGATGACATAATCAATGCAAAGAGCCACCTGACATGTAGTAAGTGCCCAACAGTATTCATCTTCTTCCTACATTATTTTTCAGGAAATGGAGATAAATAAGATACAGCACAACCCAGTGCTTGGGAAACTAAGCATAAAGATAAATGATGATATCAAAGTTTGTGAGATGATATAAAACAGGAGATTACAAGGTGATACTTGTCTAAATATTAGATAAGTGGCATAGCGGATAAGCATTATGACTTCCTAAGAGAGAGGTTGTATTAGGTGAGGTTCCCAGAGGCAGATTCTGAGATGAGGATTCATGTGCAAACAATGAAGGAAATGCCTCCAGCATTAACTAGCAAAGGAGTGGAGAAAGCAGGGCAGGGCTGGGACATAACAAAACAGGAAGGTTATTTCATGGAATGTCAAGCATTTGCCTAATCCTTTAGACAAGCTCTGGAAAATAAATGATATCTCTGAGTTTGCCTCTGAATGCAGCAAAGGAAACTTTATTCTGTCCCAGCCAGACATGGGTTAAGGTCATTGCTGGATACTTCTGGATTTCTCTGCAGTTCTCCAAAGGGAGTCATGAGCATCAGTCACTGAAAAGAAAAGGGACATTGAGGTTGGTAAAGAGATTCATGTTCCAAAATGGCATTTTACAAAAATTTTTGTATCAATAGCTCCCATCCCAGAAGCTCTTCAAGGACTTTGATATTCTCCCATTGTGAGGCATAGTCCATTGACTTGAGCCCTTCATAGCTTCCTTGAATAGGTAACAGTGGAAGGAATTCTGTTCACTTACAAGGCTAGCTCATAACAGGTCATGGCTTGCTCCTTTGAAACTCTTGGCCTTGGAACTCAGACACAATTTTTTAAAGAAACTTGGTAGGGGACATATGGTTGATAAATAAATAAATAAATAAAACAGAATAATGAAACCCATTAAAACTGTAAAAAAAAAAAAGGGGAGGTCACATAAGAAAGTAATAGAAGGGGTGAATTTGATCAAAGTACATTATATTCATATATGGAATGGAAATGCTACAATGAAACCTCTTGCACAATTAGTATATGCTAATAAAAATAAAACAGGCTTATGAGGCTAAAACATATAAAGAAACTCAGGCTACACTGGATTAAGGAGGAGCCAAGGACCCAGCCCTGAGCCCTGGCTAAGCTTCCACTGATAGAACTAGTTTGCCAACCATATGAGTGAGCCCTCTTGGAAGTAGATTCTTCACTTTCATTACCTCACTTGATGTTGCATGAAACCAAGATAACCCTCTATGACTGAACTCTACCCAAATTGCAGAGTCAAATAAATGATCATTCTTGTTTAAAACTATTATGTTTTGGAGCAGCAGTGACTGGAAAAGAGTATCCAAAATACTACAAGGAATCTGAGGATTTGGGTTAAGCTTCAACAGTATAGTAGATGCTGTTGGGGTCTTGTTGATTCCATGAATGTTTACCATCCAGATTCCATGAATGTTGGCTGCTATCAGTGCCCTGTTGCCATATTTGGAGAATTTCCCTGCTTCTAATGGGACCCACCTCAACTGGAAGGGACCTCTGTCCCTGGGAAGTCAATGACTGACTTACACAGAGATAGTAAAAGACCTATCTTTTGCTATCTTTTGTCTTGTGGTGGATGGAACCAACTTTGTGGTATAATTTGTGTTCCAAATTTCCTCATGGAATCAGACTAGACTGGCTTCTTCACCTTTGTTTAGATTTTTTTTTTTAATTTCTGTGCTAGGCATTGAACCCAAGACCTCATCTATGCTCAGCAAGAGCTCTTGTCAAATTTTTTGTCCCCTAACTGCAGCTACTTCCTTTCTTCTGGGAGCATTGTTAATAAATTATTCACACAAGAATCTCCCAACCCAGGCTTTGCTCCTAGGAACTTTGCTTAAGACAAACAGCGTTCTCCACAGAAGTGTCACTATAGAACTACAGTATATAAAAATTTGTATACTTTGCATAACGTCTATCACTGCCTTGGATATAATTGGTGCTCAAAAATGATAGTGATGACAATGATGATTATGCTACTGTAATTTGATAAGATGTCTTAGTAGAAATACTTCCCGTGTGTATTTTAAATGCCCCGAAAGGCATAAAACAAGGATGTCTTTCTAGCTGCCATTGGACAATAGTTTTTGTGTCCTAAGTCTGAACTCAGAAACACTTGGATTTAGAGATTTCTGGTTTAACACCAACTTGTGGACAGCACCCCATGGCTTGTGGATGGCACACACACAATTAAAGTTATGTCCAGTTTAGCACCACAACAGGTGAAAAGCAGATGCCTCAATTAAAGGGCAATTGTTTCTAGTAAGCCTTGGTTGTAAGGTCTTATGCCATTTTTCACATATCAAGGCCCTCTCCCCTGACACTATCAGGATATTAGAAAAATCCCAGGGTCTATCAGGGGATTACTCTGTTTATTAAATTTAGCTTCACAAACAGAGATGCTCTGAACTTTGTATCACCCTTGAGAACTTGAGCATTAAAGCATTCTATTGGCTTGAAACCCAGCAATTTCACAAGACAATAAAACAATGTATGTTCTTTTCAATTTTTTTTCCTGTGTACTTTATTTGCTAGGGGGAAGTAAAACATAGTGCAATGATACACCATTATGCAATGTGGAAGCTCTCTGCTGAAATTAAATTTCACCATTACCAGGGTGAATATACAAATCTGTAGTGTTAGCATTTTTACTTTGTGCATGCCAGTGGCTGAGAGTTGATGCTTCACTCCATGATTGTTTTGGTATCTTTTGTTCTCCTCTGGATCTTTGTGAGTAAAGGGAGTGCAGAGCTGAATGTTCCATGAGTCACATAATGCAGAAGTGGAGGAAACTTCAGAGATTCTCAGCTTAGACATTTCCTCCTTAAATATCATGAGAACAATGCTCTGAGAAGCAAAAATGTTTTACCTATAGTCACAGAGCTTATTAGTGAGATTCAATCAGAACCCAGACATTCTGGCTCCAAGTTCCGTTATCTTTCCACTGGTAACAGAGTTTTCTGTCTCTTGTATCCTTTATAGGTTAATAGCTACAATCTGGGGGTTACTTTAATTCATTTATGATATCTGACTATTATTGAAGCCAGGCAAACCATACCTTTGCCATATTAGGTCAAACTGATTGGCTGTATAAGTCCATAGGGAGGTGAGGAGTTTGAACATTGTACAAAGATTTCCTCCAACTGTTATAATATGATCTGCCTTCAAAGATCTCAGTATTCAATGCCAGGCATGAAAGCTAGGGAAAATTTGCTGAAGATGACATTTGGAGACATTGTAATAATGCCATTTTAGCATGGTGACACATGTATTCCTTGTATTTGCAGAGCAAAACTTGCAAGAAATTCACAGTTTTCAAGAGTCTGTCCACATGTAAAAAGCTAACACATGGTCTAATTTGTAGCTCGTTAGTAACAACTCAGGGTGGACCTGTAAACTGGTAGCCATGTTTCTTCATCTGTGTCGGGGATGTACAATGTCATAGTAGGCCAACCCTTAGCTTTGGAGTTTTCACATAGTATTTGAATCCTGGCATGTCACATACTTGTTCTTAGGCAAGACATTTAAGCTGCTTGAGACTCAGTTTCTTATACGTATATTGGGGTGAATTTAGAATGTTTATATCACGTGGTGATTTTATGGAATAAATAAGACCACTGAGACAAAAAGTACAGTGTCCCACATTTCATAGTATTTGATATTATTATGACAAGAGCTAGCAATTAGTAAATATAAGTTATATTCAGGCCAGGTAGTAGATAGCTTATAGTTTCTGGTAGTCCTCCCAGCTAGTGTGAGTTGGAATTATCTCACTTGTATTACATGTAGATATGTAAAAGTATAGAAAGGCAAAACAGCCTGCTCAAACCCATCAGACTTGTCCTAGGTGGTGACAGGTTTTGAATCTAAGCCTGCTAATCCCAAAGCCTGCACTAATGTCACTACATTTCTGGAACTGGAAAGGATCTCGGAAGTCATTGATTCCAGCGATACCAATGAAGAGTACATTGACAAGTACTAGATAATATAAGTATTGCATGGTCAGATAATTTTGAGAAAGAGGACTCAATCTATGTCTATTGAAGAGTCATATTAAAAACAGTGCATTTCAATCTCCATGAGGCTTCATAGGAAATAAGCCTGTGTAAATATGTGACACTCAGAATTTCCACAGGGGATCTCATAGGAGCAGATTTCTATGGGACACTGTTTGTGATATACTAAATAGGAGCAGTGAATCCAGTTTGTGGATGAGGTAAAGACATCAGGAGGATTCAGTAGCAGTTATGAGATGAGTCCTGACTACACCCCAGGGCTCTAGCACTCCAGGCTAATAACCCACTCACTGCAGCACCTTGCCATCTTTCTTTGCCCCATACCCCTCTTAGCATCTATAAGCTAAGGGGTTTGGATGCCTTGTACTATTAGGACCACCTCATCATCAAGACGATTTCCCTTCCTCTTATGACCTCTTCTCCTTCCCCTTTATGACAGCTCCATTTGTTGATGAATCCATCACAGGGTGACAGATTTCTGATTATGTACTCACATAATACATTATCAAAGTGCCAGTCCTGATGGCCCTATGATGCATGAGGCTGAAGTTTGTCAATGCCCTGCAGTTACAACAGAACCATCCATCACAGTAGCATCCTCTAAATGGGGCACTACATGGAGCCTCCATCCTAGGGAAATGAGGAGCTATGGGGAACCAGGCAGCCAGGTGAGTTAAATACTAGAGAGACATCCAGAGAGATGGGCAGAGTGCACACATTAATCCTGAAGAGAAGTGTGCTGTATGGATTATTCGTCTGAGTCTAGCATCATTCAAATTTATCTCTTCTAGGTGTTAGAGAATCATATAATAATACTGATACTGACCAATATTTTGTTACCTCCTCATATGCATCAGGTACTTGGCTAGTGCTGATGCTATTGGATTGAACACTCTCAGCTCTCCCACTTGTAGGATGGCTCCAGTTTTAGAGGAGAAAACAGGCATGGAGACATGAAGCAGTTAGACACCGTTGCTCCAGCATCTAAGCTTTAAATATTGACTTCAGAGTTTAGTCCCTTAACCACTAACAAGGGCACAGGTCCCAATATAAGTACCCATGGTCCTCTTTAATGCTAATGGAAACTTGTAAAAATAGGTTTCGTTAATGACATTTGATGAATGAGAAAATTTAGAGAGTTTGCGGAGCTAGGAAATGTCAGAACTGGGGTTTACCTCAGGTTGATTTGACTCCAGATCCACTCAACTTATATCACAAGGCAGGAAATGTGAGTAGATAGAGTGAATTACAGAACTCCAGATAGACCTGGACTTCAACCCATCTCTACTACTTAGCTATATGGCAGTAGAAAAAAAATAGTGAACCTCTCTTTTCTTGACAAAATGGAGATTAATACTGGTATCTATCTACCTTCTAGGATTGTTGAGGATTTGTCTGAGACAACGTATATATTTACATAAAAAGATTAATACCAGACCTGATTTGGAAAGTGTTTTAGGCAATAATGATTAGCAATTTTACTGGAAGTGGGAAATATATCATAAACTGTTACTAGAAATAGACATTAAAATGTCTATTTAGAACCCAAAGTCTTGGGTTCTAAATACTATTTTCCAACTAACAGAGCCTCTTCTCTACATTTAACATCTCAAAGAAAGCAAGTAGTTTAAAACATAATTAAGATGTTTAAGAATTACCTCTTAAAGGTTTGTATAGGTGATACATACAAAGATAATGAAAACTAATCACATTGCTTAGATTGATGGCAAATTAATAAAAGTAAAATGGGTGGGGAGAAAAATTTGCCTTCAACAATAAATACACAGGTTAGTGACTTTCTTGATTTCAATTACTTGCCACTTTAAGAACAGGATAAGCCGAGAACATAGTGGATATATGACCCAGCAAATGCTATCTTCTTTTTATTTAATGATATAATGAGAAACCTATATAAGTGAATCAAGTAATAGTTGGATCTGGCTGGGTATTCTCATGCTGGGAAAACACAAGCAGTTTGTGAAGAGCTTGTGTTATGACAAAGGATGAGGCCACCAATGGGTGGATTTGGATTGGGTACAAAAACGTGACACTCAGTACTTGTGGCGCTTGGGCATACTGTGGTTTTGCTTCAGGTTTGGTCTTAGTACCAACAAACCCAGTGCTCATGAATCCCTGTTGCCTCCTCGGTTGTTCTGAGTGTCCACAGATTGGACTGGAAAACAGCAGAGCTCATTGTCCTGTGGGTCTGTGGGAGTGGCCAGGGATTAGAGTGAGAATGAGCATCTTGTGGGGATCATAGAGGGAGAAAGAGAGAGAGGAGGGAGGGAGGGAGGGAGAGAGAGAGAGAGAGAGAGAGAGAGAGAGAGAGAGAGAGAGAGAGAGAATAAATGTAGAATGAGTGCTGGATAACAAAATTGTGCTTAGGAGCAAGGATATCTGGGTTCAAATCCAAGCTTTCCCATGCAGTAGTTTCATGAACTTGGGCACATAACTTACCATCTATGGCTCAAATTCATCTGAAAAATGTAAAATTAATAGAGTCTATCTGCTGACAGGATTGCTGTGACAATTGAATGGATGAAAGTGAGTAAACACTCAAATGAGGCTAGTTACTAAGTCACTAGTTCTATTAGTACCATGATTCCTGTGACAGCCCTTATCATCAAACCACTGTTACTTCTAAAACTGTGCAACACCATTTCTATGTAGACTGCTTTGCTGACTAACTAGTTGAGTTATATGTCAAAAATAAAATGAAAACAAAAGAGTTTGTGAACAGAAGGGAAAATTAGGCTTGGGTTGTATTTTCTCACTAAAAAGCAAGCTCTGGTGATAACTTTTCCTCCTGTCATCAGTGTGATCTTTGGATCTGATGCAACAGGGTAGATAAATTTATTTTCCATGAGCCAGATTCTCTTAGCTCCAGTTGGCCAAAAAGGGATTTCTCTGTGTGTAGTAACAAGACAGATCAAATGATAATTTTCAATATAAACAAATCAGATAGAAATTAGACTCTTCTTTCCATTGGGAGTACGTCTGGCAGATAGAATATTTAGACTTTAGTTTCTTTCTTCCCTGGGTCAGCAGGTTACCTACAATACAGAATGCAAATCCCTTTTTGTCAATGATTTGTTCCCTGCCAACCTTATCACAGAGTGGTCCATTATGTGTTAGAGAAGTTTACTCTTGAGATGCTGTTTATGGCGATTTCTCATGATATAGTTAAAAACTTGTCCTCATATGTAAAATTTCACCACTATACGTGCATACTTTTGGGTATTAAAGTTGTGTAATCCTTAAGAATCTCCTTTAAATGTGAATACGTATTAAAAAGACTTTTCAATAATAAGATGCTTAATTTTCAAATAGCATTCATCTCCCTTACCTTTGTTGATCTTCACAATGGGGAAGTTGATGCAGAGAGTTAAGTGATCTGTTCTTAGGTATTGTCTCAGGCGGATTTCAACTTGGGTTTCTTCAACTTCAGAACCTTTCCCATTCTTCCATGTGGATTTGGAGGGAGAGACTTCTGGGAAAGGCTGAGCAGAGTCTTTAATCGTTGAGAATTTGAGGTTATAAAGGGAATAGGTATGAAAGTCAGATTTTCATCTTAGACCTCAGAGTCAGCCCTTACCTGCTATATGACCTTGGTGAGGTTTTTTTACTCTTGGAACTATACTTCCTGTTTGTAAAATGGAGATAAGATTAATCAGTGCATGAGACTGCTGGAGAGATTAAATAGTTTATTATGGGATTGAACTGTTTCTTAGGTCTTGTCCATATGAGGCAGCCATTCACTATTAGTTTCTCCCTCTATCCCCTTTTATTGACTGTCTCCCTGAATTCTAAAGGAAACATTTCTTAATTTGTGCAATAAGTAAATCAGTCTCATGGAGTCCCAAGAAGTAATACTCAGCACTGAGTTGGTGGATGATATGTGTGGCTTCTTTCTATCTGGAGTGAAGACAGAATTGACATGTCATTGTTTATTTCACCTTTTGCTAAAGCCCCCTGGGTCTGCCTGCTTTGAAGTGGTCACAGGTAAGAATCATAGTCTGCCTTCAGAGGGTGAATGGCCTCTAGGAAAGCCTCAAATGTCACAGAGCTATAGCTAATGAGATGCCACTTACCTAGGTGAGGAGGAAGGATTTATCCTTGATCTGTTGGAGGTCACCAGACACCTCAAAGCTAAAGTGAAAGATTAAGAATTGATCCAGATGTAATAACACCCCAGACAAGACATCCAGCCTCTCACTCACCTGGTGCTGATGATGTTCTATGTAGACAGCTGTTTGCTGGCAAAAGGGGTGTGGGGGTACCCTCTGCAGCTGTCCTGGGGTGCATGCAGCATTAGGGCTGAATTATGAGTCCTGGGCTCATTGCATGAGAAAGTGGTATATTTTGAGGTGGTGGGGTCTCCAAAGGGATTATACTCACTTATTAATTTGTTCATATCTATACTGAGAATCACATGCCTGATCTCATGCTAGATTCACAGTCTGGTGTAGAATTCTAAACCTGAAGACCATGGAACTTTGAAAAAGAGATGCTCAGTGACTACACCTCCATATTCCTTCCAAAGTTAAGGCAAAATTAGGCATAGTTTCTAGTCACTGATTCTGCCATCTTGTTCCCTCAGTTCTGATCCTACTTTGGCTTCAATTCCTTAAAGAAACATTTCTCCAAAGAAGATAGATGAATGGCCAAAGGGCATAGGGAAAGGTGTTTACTGTCATTGATCAATAAGAAAATGTGAATCAAAACCAGAGAGATACTACTTCACATCCATTATGATGGTTATGATAATAACAGTAATAATCCCAGAAAATAACAAGTGTTAATAAGAATGTAGAGAAATAGCAACTCTTACACACTGCTTAGAGGGATGTAAAATGGTATAGCCACTGAGGAAAATGGTGCAGTGGTTCTTCAAAAGTTAAACATATGACCAGTGAAACTATCCCCAGATATTTACACAGAAGTTTGTAAATGAATGTTTATAAAAACATGCAAATAGCCAAAAGACAGAAATACTCAAATATCCATAAACAGATGAATGGATTAACAAATTGTGGTATTTTCATAAAATGGAATATTATTCAGCGTTAGGAATGCTCCAACTTGGATGAACCTTGACAACATGGTGCTGAGTGAAAGAATGAAGGCCCAGAGGTCACATGTGGAATGATTCCTTTTATATGAAATATCCAGAATAGGCAAAGCCATAGGGAAAAGAAAGCAGATTACCAGCTGTTAAGAGATGGAGGATGGGGTAGTAGGGAGTGATTACTTGAGTGTACAGAGTGTTCATCTGGTGGGGATGGAAAAAGTTTTGAAACTAGAGATGGTGGTGGCTGCACAACTTTGTACATGTTCTAAATGTCCAGTATAAAATGGTTAGTTGCATGTTATGCAAATTTTGTCTCAATAAAACAGTAATTCTGTGTATAAAATATCTTTATAAAAATTAAATCAATTAATGCATGTACCTTGATAAATATGTACTAACATTATTTTTCCTTTTTATCATTGTGCTGGGTAAGGGTACACTGTGGCATTTTCAAAAGTGCTTACAATATATCAACTATATCAAACTTGAATTCACCCCCTCCACCATTCTCCTTTATCTCTCTATTCCCCCATTGCTGGAATAGTGTCAATAGGTATCATTTTTTCATTTACATACACGTGTATGCAGTATTTGCAATAATTCATACTCTTTCTCCCTTTCCCTACTTCCTCTCCCCTCCTACAGCTACCCCTCCCAGAGGCAGGACCTGTTCTGCCTTCCTGTTCTCTGATTTTGTAGAAGAAAAAAATGACATTTTTGTTTATTCAAGGTAGCTATGCAGGGAGTTTCTTTGTGACATTTTCATGTATATATGTATTAATATTCTTTTTCTTAATATTATTTTAAAATGAATATTATAAAGTCTTCACTTCTTTTTAGAGAAAAGTTTCCAAATATCTCACCAGGTTCTCAACCTTAAGTCCCCAAATATTACAATGAACAAATGAAACATTGATCTAGGAGTATAGATTGGTATAGCCATTCTGGAAAATAGTGGTAACATTTCTTGATTATTCAAAAGTAAAACACATATGCCCCATTTCCTGACATTCATATTTCTGGATATGTATCTTGAAGAAATACTCACCCAGTTCCCCAAAGAGCCATGCACAAAGCTACTCAATCCAACATTGTAGAGGTAGGGGTGGGAGGAAACATGTGTGTAATAATGGGGGAAGGATGTATATGGGGGCATTCTGTGAAGCCTGAGAACAATGAGCAACACAGAATCTTCTTAAAAACCCAAGTCTTGGTGCAAAAAGGAAAGATGCAGAAAGAAACCTGTAGCCCTCTCCATATATGTAATTAAAAATTGCTCATACAATCCAAGCCTATACACTATATAAGACTGCACACAAATAAAAGGATATAGAGTAAACCCAGTAGAATGGTTGCCTAAAGAGAGGGAAGGGAATGATGATAAAACGAGTAACAAAAGTAGTAAATGAAGAAAGCAGAAAAAGGCCTAGAACACTGATGGACTTATGCATGAACTGAAACTAGGAGTAACCCAAGTTCTTCATCTGAAGTCCAACAACACAAAAAAACAAAGCCAAACAAAAAACATTGCAGTAGGTAGGAAACCAACATATTCAAGAGCAATTACAATCTGGCAATGGGTTCGGCCTTCAACCTGGATTGCTAATTTATCTTCACCTGGACTTTCCTGCCCCATGAGATCAGAACCTCTGGGAGGTTGGTCAGGCACTGCCATCTTCAGAAGCGTGTGTGATTCTAATGTATAGTCACAGTGAGGAGCACTAAGTTGAATGTCTTGGGTCATGGTAAGCTTCCAGGTTGGAGCAGAAGGTTAAGTCACAGAAGGAGAGGGAAAGGTGAGGGTGAGTGGTAGGCAGGGGCTACAAGAAGTAGGGTAAGACCTGAACGCTTTTCCTGAAGTTAATGGAGCAAATGTTGGGAGATTTTCCCTTTAGGATATTTTGGCCCACTGTCTAGAACAGATGGAGGTGGGTGAGAGGGGAGGAAGGGATCCTATCGAGGAAGATGTCCAAATGCCCCAGGTAGGATGCTAAGAGTCTGTATTTGGTAGAGGCAGTGTGAGTAGTAAGTGAAAGTTCAAGGCAAAGGATGACTATGGACGAGATGGCAAACAGGAGCAGAGGGGAATAGAGTAGCCACCCTCAGCTACTCCTTGGTTAAAGTAGACTCAGTAAAGGGTTCCTGCCCTTGAGTTTGGTGCAACCTGAGTGGTTGCTCAGTGAGCAGTTTCTCTCTGGTCATGTGCACAGTCCACAGCCAGGAAATGACTAGAATGTTAGTGGTGGGGTCGCCATACAAGATAAAATAGGACCCAAGATAGATTTTGTAGTGGCTCACAATCAAACTGGTGTTGCTGTAACATGAAGATTAAGGGATTCAGGTAGATGGACAACGCACCTTTCTGGTTTCAGAGACCAGCTTATTTGAGTCAGTGTTTGTTGATTTCTATATGCAAATCTATTGATTAAGTTTGGAGATGTAAATTGGAAAGTTAATTACTGAGTCATGGTTGGAGGAGGACGGCTTCATTGCACCTGTTTGAGATGATGGGGTAGTGTAGCTAACATTTATGGGGTGTTTTAAAGAGGCTGGTACTGCGCTTTCCATATGTTACCTCTCCTAGCCATTTCAACAGCTCAGTGATGCAAGCAGGTCTTTTCAAACCCAAAGTCAGTGTGACTCCCAAAGCAAGGCTGGGAAGAGTTAACTGTTTGCTCAAAGTTGATGGCAGAGACGGCACTAGAACTTGGCTCTTTTGCAGCTTAGCCTATTTTTACTAAAGTTCTATTACCAGATATCTATCTATTACCAGATATCGCCAGCTGTTTTAATGTGTTACTCCTTGCAAAGCTTTGTCTCTTTTCTAATCCAGTAGGAGCAACAAGCCTCATCTTCTTCAGGCTCACCAGAGTTTGTCATGGATGTTCTGAGTGCTTTTGAGAACTACTAAGCCAGCTCATCAGGCTGGCAAACCTGGGGATGTGCCATTTGTTCTACTCTGGAATGCGGGCAGAGTAGGGTGCTTGGGGGACAATTTACGAGCTTCCAGAAAAACCAAAAGAACAGTTCCCTTAAGAATGTGGGGGCGCTGGCTGTCACAACGGGGCTGCCCGAAAGACCCCACATTGCTATGGAAACAGCACATTTCTTTCTTTTTTTTTTTATTTTATGGAGCAGGCACATAAAACTCCCAGAATGTGTCATGAAATAAGTTACTACTGTCCCGAGGCTGCCAAAGATGAACACCCTCATTAGGGGAGCGATGTGACAGTTTGGGGCTTATAATGAATGGTTTGCAGGCTCAGAGGTGGAGCTAAGTTTAACCTTGATGGGATCACAGCCTCTTGGTTTTGGGGAACTGTAAGGGAGCCCCTACCTCAAAGTGTCCACAGACACTGTATCGATGCAAGATGGCTAGATGATGCAATTACGGTGTCTGCACATCTCATTTACATGCGACTGGTGACAAAATTCTGGCATTTCCATAAAGACACTCCCGCTGACATCAAGCATTTTATCGCCTGCTTTTCACCTGGAGCCCTTAATTGGGTAGTTCTGCTCCCTTCAAAGTTTTATTTACCTGGTAATATGCAGATGCTTTTTTGGCCAGATTAGAAATGGAGAGGCATTCAAAAAGGAAAGGGAGGGAGGGATCACACAGGTGTGTCTTCCCCTGAACCTGGAGTGAGGCAGTCCTTGATTTTATATCTTATCTTGTGTCCTAAGTCCTCTCTACTGTCTTCTAAACTCCATTGTGTTTCCTGTTGACAGTGCTTCTGGTAGTACTTTTGAGAAAGATGAGCTTGTTTTGGGGAACAATTAGACTGCACAGTGAGGGAGGTGAGAGGAAGGAGACGAGACACTAAAGCTAGAGAACACCTGGACTATTGTTACCAAGCCTTGGATAATCATGAAGCACTTGTCACTGAGAAGGAGGTGACCTTTGCTACACAACACTGATGGAGGCAGGGCCAGAGGCATTAGAAAGAAAGATTTCTGTGGCCTAAAGAAACAGCTGCTTTGATAAAAATAACACCCAGATACCGAAAAGATGGCGATATATGTCTCTCTTGGGGGATTCTCACTAAGCAGGGAAAGTGTGGCTAGGGCATGAACTCTGAAGTTGAAACAGGTGGAATTAATACTCTGCTCCTGCTCCATCAACATGTGGTCAGCATTTTTGAATGCCTGTGTGTAAAGCGTGGAAACACAAATGCTCACCATTGCAATTGATACTTCTGCTTATCACAGTGTTGGCTTGGGAAAGATGTAATGGCACGGTTATTCTCTTTTAATCAACAACAGTGGCTCTGTGATGAAAAACGGGACTTTATAATCTCTAATATGGTTGGGGCCAGTTAGAATATCCAAAGAAGTCCAGCAACACCAAGAGAGAAATAAATAGATAGCAAATCAATTATGGCAATGATTCTACAAATATGGGCTACTGAGAAATGGTTTGATGTCTTGTTCCTGAAGGCTCCTTTAAAAAGTCTTGCCTTCTAGATGACCTTGAATGTGGCTGAGATGATGGAGATGATGGTGATGGTGGTGGTGATGATGGTCATCCATTTATTGAGTACTTACTATGAACTGTGTCAATAACTTTGCATTCTGTATTCTCAATTTTTATAACACTATAATGCAGGTACAATATATTTCCTATTTCATAGGTAACATGTTCAAGGTTGTACAGTTATCCCCTGCTACTAAGAGTTTAAGTTCTAGTTAGCAGCACCATCAAAGCTGGAAGAAGAATTGAGGATCACCTCATCACCCTAACTATGATTTGCCTTCTGAGAATGGTTTAATTTCAGCAGCCTTGAATCTACTGTTGATCTACGTGAAGAAGTATCACTTCTTCCTGGAGGTGCCACACCTATATACTCAATATTAAAAGAAAACAGAGTAAACCTTAACACTCATCCACACAGTAAGAAGAGATAGCTCTGTCATAGCATCCAATGAAGGTTTGTATTGAGTAGGAGAGACCTGCTGTCTATGTAAAAATGTGTCATTTTTACATATGTCTATGTAAAATGTGTCTATGCAAAATGTGACATTTGGCTTTCCATTGACGGCCTTGTGGCATTATACACCCAGGTAATAAAGGCTCACTGAATACTGGGGAAACTAGAAAGTCTACAGAAGTTAAATGAATTTACAATGACACTGAGCAAACTGGTGGACTCAAATCACATCTGTATTTTTAAGCTTTTGGAGTCATACTGTTTGTCATGGGGAAGAATCCTTTGCTCCGATGAGGTCATTGGCAGTACAAAGAGGTAAAAATGTAGAAAATGCAGCTTTTGCCACCACTTCACTGTGACACTGAGCAGCCCATTAACTTCTCTGCCCACAGTTTTATCATCGGTAAAATGCAGAATTATGCATTTACTGTCTTATTATATCATGTTCACAGGATGAGAAAATGACCTGGGTGTGGTGGTGCACACCTGTAATCCTAGCACTCAGGAGGCCAAGGCATTGTGAGTTTGAGGCCAGCCTGGACTATATAGTGAGACCCTGTTTCAAAAAATCCAAACTCAGACTCAACCCAAACCAAACAAAAGCAATAGGAAAATGATAGTGAAAGCACTTTTGCAATCTGCATCAGAATATTTTCAAAGTGTGGCAAATAATTTTAACACAAGGTGGACCCTTCTACTGGTTATATTTCATTCCATTCCCAGCCTCCCACCCATTCCACTTTCTACTTGTCTCTGGGACCTGGGAGGGATAACTTGTAAGGTATTGTTTTAACTGTCTCCTTTGTGCTTCAGATTCTAATTGGTTTTGTCAGTGAGTGGCAATGGCAGGAGAACTGAGGGTGGAGGGGCATGAAGGTGTTATTTCTTTATCTGCTAAGTCATCATAGGTTGACCTTGTGTCTGATAATGAAGGGTAAAGTTCCTATCAGCAAACCTTTCCATGCTATCCTTCAGTTGCAATTTTAGGCTTTGGTTGTAACAGCTTCTAATTATTCTGACTACTGTTTCCATCACCGTTGCCCAGCTTTCGTAACTATTTATTTATTAAATATTCCATGATTTATACAGTTTGGGTGTGCATTGCCTGATGAGACTCTAATTAGTAGTGGCCCTTTATGGTATTAGTGACATTAACTGCATCCCTCCATTCACAGATGACATTTCCCATTTACAACTGACACAGAGGTGAAAAAACTTCCCCAAAGTCACTCCACAAATCAATGGAGGATCCCCAGCACTAGTTCAAGTCTCCTAATTCCAGATTCTATGTATTGCATATCAATCCTCTTTCCAATAGAAAGCTTACAGAGAGAACTGATTACATGCCTGTAGCTATCTCTCTGATGCAATATTGAATACACAAAAGGACAATGCCAGACCCTATATAAAAACAGAATTTTGACTCACAATCTTCAGTGACCAGTCAAGAAGACAAATCTTAGCCTTAGCAGGAAAGAGTCCAAGAAGTTAAAACCCAACTTCTGTAGCAGCCAGCCCCAACTTGAACAATTACTAGCAGTTTTCATATTTTTTGTCCTCTCTTTCAACTTAGGGCCAACTGGAGAAAGCCAAATATGTTCCTCTAATTAATCACATAGGATGGTCCTCTCTAGGTTCCTCACACCAGAAGCCTCCAATCAGGGCATAGATGAAGACTTCCTTTTATTCTACTATAAAGCTTTCCCCTCTTCTGCCTGTCTTTGTGTCTCTGCCAAACACAAGTGATGCTGGCCGTCCCTTGCTGTAGTAATGTCTGAACAAATAGTCTTTCTTCCCCTTATTGGAATGGCCTTCATTTATTTCCACACTGGGATTCATCCCTTTAAAACAAAACTTACTTCATAATGGGCTATTGAACAGGCTGATAGACAAGCTTTGGATTACTCATTAAACTGGTCAACACATTGGAGAGAGAATGCATCATAGGTCACCAGCTCCCATGCTCTGGTTATCTGTAGGATTGGATTATACATATGGTCACACTTCAGTCAGTGTAAGGACGCCAACAGGCGACAGTGAAGACTCTACTGCACAGTCCAAGGAGGGAATGGACTGGCAACTCATTTATAGAGAACTCACTTCATCAGGTACTTTCCCCATGTGATGCTGTTGAAGTCACACACTCCCACCAACTACCACTGTCACCATCATTTCCATTTTAGATGAGGACACTCAGGCTCAGAGAGCTGATGTGAATTATTTAAAGTTACATATAGTTTTCTTAGTGGCTGGGACAAGATTCAAACCCAACTTCAGTTGTCCAATTCACATACCTTCTCTCCTATTTTAGGAATATTCATGAACATCAGATAATATGGGTCAAAG
Organism: Castor canadensis; assembly: GCF_047511655.1. Taxonomy (NCBI): domain Eukaryota; kingdom Metazoa; phylum Chordata; class Mammalia; order Rodentia; family Castoridae; genus Castor; species Castor canadensis. The sequence goes on along the minus strand of NC_133402.1, from coordinate 6,814,625 downwards.
TTAGAGGTGTCCTCCTTGAATCAACTGAACTAGACCAAGTACTAAGTATAGATTAGAGTTTTTGTCTCAATACTTGATGGTACAGTGAATGAACCAGTGAAAGACCATTCTGAGATATTCAGTTGTGTTTTCCTTATGCTGAGGCTTGGTTGTACAGAAAGGTTTTTTTGGCTTTATCAGTGGTTCTCAACTGGGGGTAATTTTTGTACCCCTTTTCGTCTCCTCCTTCTAGATAACATTTGACAAGGCCTGGAGACACTTTTGGTCGTGCCATCTGGGAGTGGGGTGTTACCGGCACTGGAGAAAGAAGTAAGGGATGTATTGATCATGGTTCAACAACAGGATGGTCTCTTATACCACAGAGTTATCCAGCCCTAACTTTCAATAGGGCCAGAGTTTCAAAACACTGGTTTGTGCACTTCTATGGCAAACTTAGTCTTGAACATGACATTTCAGTCTCAGTTTGAGGTTTTCTTTTCATGAAAAAGAATCTTTTCTCTCACTATTAAAAGACAAAAGTAGCATTTAATGTTGAGATAGATGGCTTTATAATTGAAAAACCCTTTTTTTCTGCCTTTTCCAGTTGGGTGTCTTCAGGTAAGTTGCTCAGTCACTCTGAACTTCAGTTTTTCTTATCTATAAAGTGAAGCATTTCGGTGTTTATGTTATTAAGATTACATATGGATTAAATGAAAGGCTGTGTATGGAGACTTCATACAAGGAGTGATATATACTATATCATTAGTCATATTTGCATTTTCTTCCTTCTCTCCTTTGAGGCAGATACCATAACATCCTCCTTTAATTAAAAAAAGGTACAATTCTGCAGAAGGCGCTCGCTAAGTATTTGAATCAAATAAAATTGTAAACTTCAGGCCTAGCTTGGAAAAAGAAAATGAAGTTAAAACACACAGGGTGAAATATAACCGAACTTAAGCCAGGTTCCAACTTGCTCTCATTACATTGTGCCAAATCTTGTGGTAGACTGCATGGAAACAAGGGAGGAAAATAAGTCACAATTATGGTCAGCAGACACCAAGGTGTGAAGGGACATGCAAGCCTAAGGAGAAGCTAGGGAAGGGAAGACTGAGAGGATTCTCGGAATAAGATAGAATCCACCAAGTGGAAAAATCTACCCATTCAGAAACCAGATAGAATGATTTCCCCATGAAAGTCAGTCCATATAATTTATGAATTTCCCTTTTTCTCTTTGTTGGTTACACAACAAAAAGCATCAATGCTGAATGAATTTTAAACCCTACTTGGGCTGAGAATATGACAAAAGCTGAAGGAACCCAATGAGGGTAATGAAAAAGTATTTACCATTTAGTCAATGAGCACAGTCAGACTTCTTGTTGAAATCCTGCCAGTGAGGAGTCTATTTCTAACATTTTGATAAACATCCTAAAAAATCTTTTTTTACATGTACACACACTTAAATATATGTCTAAATGTTTACATGATTTGAATGTTACTCTCCATTTGTTGCCCCCTTTTCACTTCACTGCACATTTTATTATAATGCAAGTTCCATAAGTTACATTCAGCTCTCCTATTGAGAGGTCTTTGGATTATTTCCAATCTGAAGCTATTGTGAATAGTAAGATATGAGCATTCTTTGCATAAATCATTGCTATTCTCTCTTTTTTTATTAGTGCATATTAATTGTGTATTGTGAAGGGCTTCATTGTCTAGTTCTATATATTATAATAAAAAAGTATATTATAGTATGCTTTGACCATATTCATTTCCTCCATTAATTACTCATTCTTACCCCCTCTCCTTTTTTATGTTTCTTGCAATTTTGAAATGGTTTTCATTATGACCTTTATGTAATGAAACCCTGTACCTACATACAATGTACTTCTATTATGTTCTTCCCTCCTTGCCCTTGCAGCCCCTAGAATGGCCATTCATAGTCAGCCTCTGACAGTCATTGCCTTGAAGAACTGGCTTCTAACCAATAGGAGGGGGTGATGTTGAAGGGGTGCCACTGCAGTTATTAGGAACCCAGCAGGCTCCTATTGCTTTTCCAATTTTTCATGTTTTGTTGAAACAAGGAAAGGTCCATGTTGCAAGGAATTAAGGCCTTCAGTCCAATAGTCCTTATGGAACTGAATGCTGACAGGAAACAGTTCCTTCTCCAGTCGAACCTTCCTATGCAACCACTAACCCAGAGCCCACACTGTGGGAGACTGTGGAGCAAAGGACCTGGAGAGGCTGCATCTAGATTCCTGACCCTCAGAAACTGTGCACGGATAAATGCCTATCTCCTATGTTTTGGAATAATTTGTTACAAAGCACTAACTAACTAACTAATACAAGTGACCAGAAATTAAACAGAGAAATTGAGAAAATTGAACAAACAGGTCTACTATAAGATAGGGTGCTATGAAGACAGCAGTTTTAGGAAAAGGGCGTGGGGAGTCTCAGGATCAAAGTGGAACCTTCAGTTCAGAGTTCTGGGAAATCTTAAAAAGTCCTTCACTTACTCAAAAATATAAGATTTTTCTATGTGCCAGGCACTGTGCATAGCTCAGGGGTTAAAATGGTGAAAATGGAAAGGCTGTTTTTCTGTTGCTATTTACCCTCTAGTGAGACAGAGAAAATAAAGAGTAATTGAAAAAAAATGAACAAAATAATTTCTGGTAGGCACAGGTAGCAGAAGAGAGAGAGGGATAAAAAGTGAACCATGAGGCCAGGTGGGTTCTTCATTTCTGGTGGTTGGAGAGGGCCTCTCACCAGGCAGGTGGGCGCTTTAGGTCTACATTCTGAACTGGTGTAGTTTCCACAGAGCCAGAGGGGCCAGAGATCCTGCTCTCTTGCCTTAGTGTTGTCTGCTGTGTTCACTGTCCCCATCTCCCAGGCCACTGGTGACAACAGGAGGTGGCTTGGCCCAACAAAGGCAGCATATTGGTTCAGGCTTCTGCAGTATCTAACTGAGGGATGATGGATGCTGTGGTGGAAAGGGGGACCTGCTTTGATGTGCGAGGCCTGGTTTGATTAATGAGCAGCTCTGCCGGGAGGCTATGCTGGGAGTAAATTACTCTTTTCAGAAATGGCTAGATCGGCACTATTGTACTAATTATTTCACAAGCTTGGGGTCAGTTCCAAATTCCCTGACACACACAAGGGAACAAACACCCGGGCTAACAGAAGCCGACAGAGCTCTAATTAAAGCAGAAATTGTTTGTGACTCCCTCTCCTTCTCCTCTGCACCCCACCAGCTCTCTCTTCTTGAAGGGAGGAAGAAGCTGTCACACGTTTCCTTTCTGCACCCAGCCTGGCCAGCAGGCACAGACCCCCCAAGTTCCTGGAAATAGCCAGCAGCCTGCCCCCTACCTCCCAGGGAATATGCTGAGCAGTGGCAGACAGGAGAGACTCATGGTGGTCCACTGTCCTGGTTTCTCTTGTTTTTTTCCTCATCATATAGACAGGTGTTGTAATTACTCATTTGATCATCCATTCCTCATTCGTCCATTCATGCTTCTGTTTACTTATTTCATACATATTTATTGAATGCATTTTACCAGCTGAACACTGTGCCTGGTCCCAGTCCTCAGGAGACAGACATCAATCAGATAATCACACGGATTAATGTAAAATCACAAGTAGGGGCACTACCATAGAAAGAGGACTGTGGCTTTGAGGGAGTGTTGTGGGGAGGGTGTTTGACTTTGTTGTGGGCTCCCATCCTTGGGAAGGTACCAGAGCAAAGGATTAACTATGTAAACGGTGTGAGATGAGGGGGACTGCTTAGGGTGGTGGGGACAGCACGTGCATAAATCTTGTGGTAGGAATAACAGTGGAGCTCTGAAAGAACAAAAAGAAATGCGGTATCTCCAGGCTTTTGCTATGTGCGTGGCCGTGGAGGACTTTAGCATGTCTGTATCTGTTTCTTCACTTGAAAAATAAGGAGAAAATTTTCTTAAGTCTTTCATGAGCATTGTAGTGGCCTCTGCAGCATTCCCACTCCTTTTCCCTTGGTTTAATTAGGGTTCTGCACTTCCTCCATGAGGTCCAGTGTTGTTAGAGTGAGGTAGAGATGGCAATGGAGGAGACACAGCAGAAGACCAGGCTATGAGGAACTTTGGAGTCCAAGGAAGGGGCCAGTTGCAATCAAGACATTGAGAAATCTTCGATGGTCTTGTCTTTCATCAGCTCTTTTATCCACACTCATTGCTGGATATCCAGGTTCCCCTAAGAGCTACTCACAACCTTGTCTTTTCTGTCCCTATACTTCAACGCAAGAACACTGATGACTCTCCACCTATCTCCCAATCTCAGAAAGGCTGGTGCCTCTTAACCACCTATAGGGGCAAATGACTAGTAGGAGCCTCATCATGGTGGTAAGCACTTATGCTGCTGCTCCTTGGATGCTCACCAAATGCTGGCACATGTTGTTCCATGTTTATATCACTTATTTTTGGTGTTCCTTTGTGAAATGACTGAAATATCTGCCTGAATGCAATCTACGAACTTCAAGTTTTATTGCCAGTAGCTTCCAATGAGCAGGTTATAGACACACAACTTTACGTGTTATTGTATTTAGTCCTTCTGACAACCATTCCTGGTAGGTATGGCCACTGTCATTGTGCAAATGAGTGATCCTCAAATCTATTATGTGTGTATTATAGCTGGGTTTGGATCTTTTATCCAGGCTCTTTTCTTCCTATCAGATCAGGCATTTATTACTATGTTTGTTTTAGAGATGATAACAGTTAATATATATTGAATGCTTGTAACACATAGGTGAATGTCAGATATGTTCCATGTTTTAACTTATACATACTGTGTAAGGTAGAAAACATGATCCCCATTTTAAAGATGAGAAAATTGAGGTACAGGGGGACTCAGTGATTTGTTCAAGATTACTCAGCTAGCAAATGGTGGAGACTGGATTTAGGTCCAGGTATCAGGCACCGGAACCATGTTCTGTGACACTGACAAATCACCTCCCTGTCAATGTTGATAACTAGGCAACAGTTCACCTTTCTTCCTATGTACCACAAAGCTACCTTCTGAAGGTGTCAATGTGGCTGATTATTGTGGGCCCAGAAAGGGCAAAATAACACAGTATCTACTTAGATTCCTTTACTTTGAGAGTTGGGTATTTTTCAGCTCAGGGCTTTTTCATGCAGTCTAAAAAGAATGAGCTAAATGGGAAAATCAATAATGCACACAGATGGCCCTGGTGATGTTTACACAATTTAAGAGAACAAATTATTTTGAAGCACCTGGGATTCATTCTTTCCTATACAAAAGAAGAAAAGTGGGGGGATTACAGGTCATTTTTATCTATTCACTGAAGTTGACTCCCTGAGAGGTAATTATTTAGTATTTATATCAGTTGTATTAGCCATTCTCTACCACTTCCTCTGATGTCAATTAAGAAAGTTTCACTTCACTGCAATTTCCAGCATAGATAATATGTACAAAAGGATAGAATTCATCCACAAACATTTATTGAGTGACTACTGTATGGTAGATACCACCCCAGGGGCTGGGGCTGAGGAGAAATAGCTGTGAATTCACAGCATATGCCAAATGCTTATAAAGCACTGTCCAATGTCAAGTTCTTGTCTAAAAACTCATTTACTCCTTACAAAAGCCCAAGAAGTAGGGTGCCATTATTCTTGCCATTTTGTAAATGCATAAATTGGGGCCCAAGATCACAGATTCGGGATATGAAAAACATGGGATTTAAACCTAGGCAGTGTGATAAAAAAGTGAAATATGGTCCCTGCTCTGGAATTGTTTGCGTGTTAGTGGGGGAGGCAGACAATACATTCACACACACACACACACACACACATCACTGGCATAAGCCACAAAGAGGGCCAGAAGAGTAGGTGGAAATGTCTCTTATAAGTGGTTCTAGGAGACTTCTCAGAGAAGCAATGCTGAAATCAAAAGGATGAGGAAGAGCTGGAGATGGGATATTGATGAAGAGGTTGTGGTAGTGTGAAGAGTGGTATGGGAGTGTGAAAATCCCAGACAGAAGGAGCCAAATGGATCATGGGTGTGAGGTGGGCACAATTCTGGGGAGTCCACAAAACTGAAAGTAAAAGGCCTGTGTGGCTAGGATTTCTTGACTCAGGATGGAGACAGCAGTAGAGTGAGGGTCTTCATTCTGACAGTTTGGAAGGGTGAAATAATCAATATAATTTGCTTATTGCAGTGCCTAGAACATAGAATATGCACGAAGTATGATTATTTTTGTGATTATGTTTATGTCAAATCTTGTTCCATTGATGTTGACTTCCTTCAGGCTAGTTAAAGAAATGAATAAGATTGTTCTCTTAATTTTCCCTCCTATCCACAGAGTTTATGCTTATAAATTATATAATTCACAGGTTAATTACCTGTGTCCACTTGACTGGGCTAAGGGTGCCCAGGTAGCTAGCAAAACATTATGTCTGGGTATACCTGTGAGGGTGATTCTGGAAGAGTTAAGTGTTGTATCAGTGCAATGCGTGAAGAAGAACTGCCCTCTCTGGCATGAATGTAGGAATTGTGCAATCCTCTTGGGGCCTGAATAAAGCAACAAGGTAGAGGAAGGGTGAGTTTGGTTTCTCGGCTGGAGCTGGGATATCCATCTTCTCCAGACAGATTCTCAGGCCTTCAAGTTTGAGCTGAAAATACACCAGCAACTCTCCTGAGTCTCCAGCTTGCAGACCACAGATTATGGGATCCTTAGCTTCCATAATCACATAAGCTGATCTCTTATAACAAATCTCTTCTATCACTTCTCTTTCCCTGGGGAACTCTAATTCACCATCTCTCTCTCACCCAGCCCCCAGCAACCACCATCAACTCTCTGATTTTATGAATTTTGACTATTTTAGATATCTCCTATAAATGAACCTTGGTCTTCTGTGACTGGCATATTTCATTTAGCACAATGCTGTCCAATCCATTCATGTCACCAAAAATGGCTGGATTCCCTTCCTTTTTAAAGCTAAATAGCATTCCATTGTGTGGATATATAATGTATACATCACATAATCATTATATATGATCTTAAAATGCATTTGTCCATCAATGGACATTTAAGTTGCTTCCAGACACACAATCTCAGCTCTCTTTCCATCATGCAGGGTTTTATTGGTCCTGGGATGGAGAGACCAAGGCCTCTTCAGTTGGAATTCTTACAGACTTATATAAGCATATATAATTATATATGCTTATATTCTTATAATTATATATATATTATATATATATATAATATATTATATATAGTTATATATGCTTATATTCTTACAGACTTATATAATTAACCACTGGGTAGTAGCTAATCAATGAACACAAGCTTTTGGTTGAGTACGATGAATAAGTAGAGGTTGTTGGACAGCATTGGCTCTGCAGTACTGTGCACTTGAGCATTTGTTAATAGTGCAGCTCATGTGTTAAGTGTTCTTACCACATGAATCAAACTGAAAAACAAAGCAAAAAGGCATTTCAAGAGTACAGTTGATAGAGAGGAAGGTGAGAGCCACAGAGCCAGGCCAGGGCTGCTTCTCATGCAGACCTGTGTCCTTCCCCTCTCTGCTAAGCCTCTGGGCAGAGAGGACAGGAAGCTTGTGCCGAGGGAAACCTATAGGCTTTATTTTAAGACCTTCTGTCAGGAAAGGCCTTTGGAGCAAATTCAACCACTCCACTGTGTTCCTGAAGGTCAAACAGCAGTGACATGATCTGCTGGATTTGGAGAAACATTTAAAAAAAGAAGAAGAGAAGGAAGAAAACAAATGTCTTCTGAGAGATCATTTTTATTTTTACAGAGAGACAGGGAAAGATGTGAGAGGGTTCTGATAGGGAGGGATTAAAGGAAGATGAAACCCTGCCTCTTCAGCTACTGTTCAAATCGTTCTTAGATCAAGCAGTGGTTCTCAGATTTGGACGGGGCCTTGTAATTGATCATAAATGTTGGAATTTATTTCAATAAGCCCTGTCTTTTCTGAGCAGCTATTCACTTTATAGAAAACCAACAAACAGAGGGTGCTGGGCACAGCTTGTCTTTTCTTTTTCCCTTTGACAACTTTGAATTTTTTGTGTGTCATGCTCTGGGCTGAGGCAGACAGGAAGAAGAGCCCCTGTCTTCTTGCTTCTGCGGAGGGAAAGGGGAGTAGCAAGGGATCCTGAGACATAGAGAAGGGGCATCACTCACTGTGCCTTTGGTTCTAAAACCAGAATGAGGTGACCATATCGGTCTCCCACATTAATCAGCCCAGGGAAGCCATTTATGTCTTCTGTGAGAAAGCCCATCTTCGATCCTCAAACATTATGGCTTGAATTGTAATGTCCCTTGAATGCTCATGCGTTAAAGTCTGGGTTGCTAGCTGAAGGGTTCAAGGGAAGTGACTGAATCATAGGGGCTCTAGCTCCTCATAATTTGATGCTATTATTGGAAGGTGGGGTCTACTTGTAGGAAGGAGTTCTCTGGGGCCTTGCTTGCTACGGCCTATCTTGTTTCTAGATACTTCCTCTCTCATTCTCTGCTCCCCAGTCACCCTGAGGTGAGCAAATTTGCTTCCTCCCACCCTCCCACCATCATGCTCCCTTACCTCAAACCCATCATGATTGGACCAAGTGGCCATGGACTGAAGCCTCTGAAGCTGTGAGCCCAAACAAGCACTTCATCCCTTAAGTTGCTTGTCTCAGGTATTTTGTCACAGCAATGCAAAACTGACTAACACATCATGAAAGCTGTAATGAAGATAGGAAGAATGCTGAATAGAGCGTCAGTCTATTCAGTATAGATGTAGCATCTCTCCTACAGGTTAGGATTGTCTCGTTCTAGAATAGGGCTAATGAGTTGTGGGTCCAGAACTATTGGGAAGATTCATTCATGACTTACAAATGCAAGGATGAGAGCTCAGTTCCTGAGTGCTCAATAAATGTGGAGCTGAATCTCAGTTGAACAGCTACCTTCCATCTGTTCTGGCTTGTGGGCTGTTCTTCCCTTCCACTAAACCTATGTGATGGTGCTGAATGTCTCACTCACTCAGAACTTACCCCCTAGGAACAGTAAAAAGATCTGAGTTTGAGTCCTGCTTCTTCTTCTTCTTTTTTTTTTTTTTTTACATTTTTAAAATTATCATATTGTTGTACTCGGGGTACGTTGTGACATTTACAAAAGTTCTTAAAATATATCCTAGATGAATTCACTCTGTCCATCACTCTCCTTTATTCTCCCAAACCCTCCATTCATGGAATGGTTTCAGCAAGTCCTGCCTCTGACACTTGCCCTTGGACTACCTCCAACTCACAGCTCTCAGGTAATGCATCATCTTGGTTTATTTTCATATCACTGTCAAATTATCTATTGCCATTATTGTGTACATTTTCTTTTCTCTCTCTTCTACCAGAAAGTACGTTGTATGATAGTAGGAACTTTAATTTTTTGATCACTGCATCACTCATGTCTAAAAGAGTTCCTGGTATATAACAGGAACCCAGCAACTGATTACTTCATTAATTAGTTATCTTGTGCACAGAATCTCAGATTTTTCCTGCTCTCAGAAGCCTGTGGCATTGTTTCAGTGTATGTGAATTTCTCATCCTCCATGATTTGCTGCTTTCAGAGTTAAGAATGCCTCAAGATTGGAATCAATTTTCTTTCAAATTCCTTTATATGGGATGGACTGATATGGTCTTATTTTATATTTGAGGCGTACATGGAGAAGGTCTTCAAAAATTTCTGCGTGTTGAGAGAAATCTCTTTGCTTAACTTGGCTGGAGAATAGAAAACAGAGCATTCTGTAGTCTTTGGAAGACAGAGAAGAAAAGGAAGAAGTGAACTGCCTGGCATTTATGCCTTGAGGCTTTCATTTCTGAGCAAATAGTGGATTAATGGGTTAAGATTGTTCACTGATCTGGAAATTAGGAATGATACTTAGAGGTAGGAAAAAGACTGAGGAAAATGAAATATTTGGGAAATATACAAATTAAAAAAATTTATGTTCCATGTTATTTTCTTATTTATCACCCACTTAATTCTTAGAACGTGTACACAAGATTGATATTATTTCCATTTCACAGAAAGGAAACTTGAGGCAGCACTTAAATTGAACCATACTATTCTTTGCCTTTTTTCTATCAAATTTGAGTTTTAGAAAGAGGCTCCCTCCTATTTCAATGGGGGCTCTATCTCTCTAGCCTGTATCTCTGCTAATAACCCTCCTGGGATTTACAGGTGCAGTAGGCAATCTTTTCTTTCTTTTCCAGCCTGGGTGCTGAGATTCATGGGAGCTAACTCAAGGTTCCACAGAGCTCCACTGCCAAATTTGCCATGATAAGTTTAAGTAAATTAAGATTTCTGTATGAAGGGCTTTTGGGAGCCCCTGCTCCTGGAGGTTAATCAACTTTAATGTAGAGAGGAGTTGTCTGGGCTCCCTTTCCTGAGAAATGCATGACAGAAGTCAGATTGTGAGTCTTTGATGAAATGGTGTCTTCATGCAACTAACTCTTTAAAATAGTTCTCTCCCTCCTCCCAACCAGACCAAGCCTCATGAAGGAAACAAGTAATATTTCAAAGTAAGCTAGACAGAGTTTTAACTCACCCCAACCTGGCTGGCAAAGACGATACCAAGAGCAGTTCTCTTAATGTTCCCCTTTTAAGATTCTTAGTGTCCCTGAAGCATAATGACTGTATTCAGGATAATGTATGAATGTAAGGGTCCAAAGACCATAGGAAGAAGTATGATGTAGCAGACCTGCTCTGAAAATTGCTGTGTATATGTGTATTGCTGTGTATAGGATGGGGCTGATGGTACCCTTGTCCACAAACTAATCACGAGGATTCATGAGGGAATGCATACAAAATGCCCAGTGCTGGGCTGCTGCAGAGTAAATGCTCAGTGAATGATTTTTACTAATGATACCCAGTGTTATTGATTACTTAAAATTTGCCCGACACTGCACTAAGCCCAATTAAATTACTGAATCTTTATATCAACTCTCTGAAGTATATATAATGACTATAGTTCATTGACTGGTGGTCCCCAAAGATATATTTGTCCAGTGTCTTGTGAATGTGACCTTATTTGGTAAAAGGGCCTTTGCAGATGTAATTAAGTTAAGGATCTTGAGAAGCGCTTGCTGGATTCTCTGGGTGGGTCCTAAATCTAATGATGGGTGTTGCCATAAGAAATAAAGACACAAAGAGAAGAAGGCCATGTAAACATGTGGCAGAGACTGAAGTCACGTAGTCTTGCATACCAAGGAATGCCTGGGCCCACCAGAATCAGGAAAAGCAAAGAAGGTTTCTTTCCAAGAGTTTTGGTGGGGAGTACAACTCTACTAAGAGCTCGATTTCAGATTTCTGGTCTCCAGAACTATAAGAATTAATTTCTATTTTTTAAAGCCACCAAATTTTGGTAATTCCTAGGAATCTCTAGGAAACTAACACAACCATCATCATCCCAATTTTGCCGATGGACAAGCTGAGAGTCACAGAGAGGTCATGAGCAGTAATTTGCACACAGCCACACACTTAGAATTCAATAAAGTTGGTTGTGGGAACCAGGAAAACTGACTCATAGAGGTAATTGGATTGTTAGGAGCCAGGGAAACTGAAGGTACCAATGCACTCTGCATCTTTGTCCAGATCACTTACCCTCTGTGGCATCTGATGATGTCATGGTGATTCATTGATTGCCTACTGGATGTAGGATTCTAAGACAGTAGTTGAAGAACTATAGACTATGTGCCAAGAATGATTTTCACATTTTTACTTTGTAACATGTGCCACATTCTCAGTCTTGTGATTAAGTTGCTTTTATTTTTTTTCTCTTGGTTTTTACATAAATGGTCACATTTAGTAGTTTTTATTTTACCTTTTGGGCCACAAAACTTCCATCATTTACTAGCTTACCCTTTAAAAAAATTGTCAACCTCTGCTCTAAAAAATGAAGGATAAGGTGCCTGTATCTTCCATTCAAAGATTGGTGGTTGATACACTTTCACTCATCAGCTCATTAAGCACTTATTAGGAACGTACTAGATATCAGGGACTCTTGAAAGGACTGACAATACGAAGATGTCAATTCACTGGAGAGACCAATGTGTAAAGTACACCTGCAGTAACATGTCAGTGAAGTATTGACATGGGTACAGAATGCCATGAATGAAAGAAGGAAGACCCTCAAGTGGGAGCTTCCAAGTGAACAGACTGAATTTCTGTGTCATTTTTAGTCCTTGTCCAAATATAGCCTAGGTCTCCAGTTAGGAAAGAGCTCTATAAACTTTGGTTGAATAAACAAAGAAGGAGCTTTACCTGTAGGACTTACAGAAGTCTCCCCTTCAAAACTGAGTGCGAGAAGTAGTTAGAAGACAAGGTGGGAAGGTGCTCCCAGCACAGGGAGCATCATTTTCAAAGGCTTGTATGTAAAGAGAGCAGGAAGTATCTGAGGACCTTTGCTTGACTTGGCTTAACTCTATGGAATTCCAGAAAGAAGAGAAGAAAGATGCAATGCTCTGAAATCCTGTCCTCAAGAGCCTTCTAAGTTGTGTCAAAGACTTTGAACATTATCCTAGAGGCAATAGGGAGCCTCTGGGAATTTGTACTCTGCCTGCTTCTTCATGTTCCCTTGGCCCACTCCCTACACTATCCCTTTACTCAATTCACTCTAGCCACAGATGGACTTTTCGGATGGTCTTGCTCCTTTTATCCCTACCTACTTTTTCGTACACTTTTTCCTACCTGAAATTTCCTCAGGTAGGAATATATATATATATATATATATATATATATATATATATATATATATATATATATGTTAGTTGACCAATGTTCTCCTTTAGAGTCTAGGGTTGCTTTTTCAACAAAGCCATTCCTGGTCTCATTCCTGGACTGGAGCATCTCTCTCTGATATACCTATCTATAGCCACATCTCAACCTGCATTCACATCTCCAGATAAAAATCAACAGCTTCATTTGTATCCATATCTGTATCTATACAAGTTTTAATATACATCGTCCTCTATAACACTTAGCACTCCTGTAATTACTTTTGTATTTAGGTTTATAATTGTTTGACAAATCACAATCTCCCCCAATCATCACAAGTGCCGTGCATTATATACTAGCTTGGAAAGACTGTCATAACAATGTTCTACAGACTAGATGGTACAAACAACAGAAATTTATTTTCTCACAGTCCTGGAGGCTGGAAGTCTGAAATCAAGCTGTCAGTAGGGTTGGGTCTTTCTGAGGCCTGTCTCTGTGGTTCGTAGATGCTTTTTTTTTTCCTTTTGTGTCTTCGTATCATTGTCCATCTCCGTGTCAGAGGATACCTGGCATATTGTATGAGGGCCATTCAAATGACCTTCTTTTACCTTGATTACCTCTTTAATGGCCCTGTGTCCAAATACAGTCATGTTTTGGGCTAGTGGAAATTCAAATTTCAACGTAAAATTTTGGGGGGAGGGGTTCAAAATTCAGCCCTTCATGGGTAGTGTCTGTCTTTTCTTACAATTTCTTCTCCCAATGTCAGGCGTACTTCCCAGCACATAGTAGGTGCCCCATAAGTACATATTTCAGGAAGATGGAAGATGCTACCACTACAACTCAAGGGAAATGACTTTGAGGCATGCAGTGGGGGAGGTTAGCTGCAGGGAGACAGTGGATGCTAATTAGAGTTCTTGGAATGAGAAGAGGTAATGGAGTAATTGGGGCTATTGGCAGAGTGTAGGTTCTAGAAAGAATACAGTGACAGAGTGAATTGAACCCACTGCAGTGGGTGAGAGAAATGGGGATGCAGAATCGATCACTTGAATTATCACCATATGGAACCAACTAGTGGGCACTTGCTGCATGCACTCCTATTAAGCAAGGAGTAGAGGTGCATTGTCTGCCTGCTAGGTCTGAATTCACACGCAGTGCAGTGCTTCTGATTCTTACAATTCCAGCAAGGCAGGATTTGTCTGCCCATTGATTTCCTTCCTCCCCCTTCTTCCAGCTGCTCTTTCTTAAGAGAGACTTTTACCTGCTGTTAGTTCATCTTAAGCCACTAAGGGAGGAAGCTGTTGGGCTCCAGAGCATTTTATTCTAGAAGAACAGGAGGATAAAAGATGAATGCCAGGGAACACAGGTTCATGGGATTTAAGTAAGAAGTAACTAGACCCTAAAATTTAGATCTCAGAGCAGAGAGGCAGGGAGTCTGAACTTTGACGCTGTCATAGCCAACCTAAGACTTCCAGTCATATCTTGTTAGGCCTAATCTGACTTCCCCTGATCACATTGGCATCTACACATGCTGACTCAGAAATGCAGGCACTGAAGGCTGAAGATTAGGAATGGCTCTGAATGGTGTATTCACCTTTCACAAGTTTAGCTGCTCCAGACGCTTATAAAATAATTTTCGCCTTTATCTAAAGGCAGAAGGGCTTTTCTCCATCCCCCCACCCCCGCCGCCCTCCAGCTAGTGTTCTGGCTTTCTTTTTTTTTGCTTTCCCGCCTAATAAAATCCTCAGTGCAGTGCTTGCCTGTGTAATCAGAGCTGTGCAGGTTGCTCTCAGAGCTGTTTCCAGGCTGCACTGCACATGCACAGCAGAGCAAGGGATAAAACTTTGGGAAGTAATGATGTTTCAAACACCAGCTGGCTCCCGGGGGTCATCCCCTGACTGAGCTCTTCCTGCCCTTCATGTACCCCCAGAAAAGAAGTCTGGCTTATTTACCATTTTAGAAAGTTAGACCTTTTCAAAGAGATGCTCCAGGCAAAACATCCTTCCTTTCCTATCTCTCTGAAACTAATGACTCTTCTCAGAAAGTTTTGACAGCGAGAGTTGTCCGACAGCTGAGGGAGTTTGCTGAGAGTCAGGTTGGCACATAGCCCACAGAAATAACTGGTCTGTGTGTTGTTGGCCCAGGGATGCCTGATTTGAAAATGCAACAAATTTGACTTTCTGGAACAGGACTGTAGGAAAGATGGTCTGAACTGGGGAAGTCCCTGGGCTGGTGTCGTACTCTCAAAGTCAGATGATGGTTGGAGATGTTAGTTTTCAGGTTCCAAAAATATTTGAATGATTGCAAAAATAACAGTAGATAGGATGAAGTCTGAGAATTAAAAGAATGTGAAGGACATTTCTTATATGCACAGTATTCTGTTAAATTATTAAATTGTTGACAATAGGTAAGTCACTTAATGCTTACTTTTATCTTTGAGGAAAAAGAGGCCGAGAGAGGACAATGTGAACAAGATTACCTAGCTTGTGTCCCATCTGGGAGTTAAATTCTTGGCTTTATAACTCTAGCTGCATTGTGCTGACTGTCATTGGCTCCTCAGTACTCACAGTGGATGGGGAAGGGATTTGTAGTTTGGAGATGGAGAATATGGTGACCATGAGGTCTATGACCCTCTTTTGTAGACAAGATGATGCTTACACAGGTCCTCACAGGACAAAGAATACTGAACCTATAATTACATCCAAAGTAACCTATTCCACACCTCTTATTTGCCTAGTTTTCATAAAAATTCTGAGAGTTCATAAGGACAGGAATTACAATAATTTTCATTTCTGAAGATGAGTTTGAAGTTTATACATATCTTCAGAATTGAGCAAAATTGTAATGTTGCAAACAAAGAAACTGCAAAATCCCCAACAACTCTTTGCAGTAGAGGAAGGCAAACTCCTGACTTACCAAATCAGAAAGTCTGGATTTTAAGATAATTCCTCCAGAGGATTTGAATTCAATTGTATGGTTGGAACCAATTCATCCCACCATGATTCTTACATCAAGTTGAAAATAACAATGGCAGATAGGTAGGGAAGGAAAGGAGTCAAGAGATGTTACATTCCTCCTCACTATCTAAGTAAATGCTCATTCTCTTAGTTCCTTGGAGGAATCCCCATTTGTCTCATGAAGTCAACCCCTATTTGGCACTCAGGGAAGTTAGAA
The DNA here is from genome assembly GCF_047511655.1 of Castor canadensis. NCBI lineage: Eukaryota > Metazoa > Chordata > Mammalia > Rodentia > Castoridae > Castor > Castor canadensis. The sequence continues at coordinate 6,798,724 of NC_133402.1, read as the reverse complement.
CCAAGATGGTGGACAGTCCTTCTGTACTATTTGTTCACCACCTATTCTCTAGACATCTCTTGACATTATTGGGAGGTCACAATGGCTACTAAATGAAGGTGCTTCATTGCACAGAATAGGAATCAATCAGTCAGAGTATCTGTGGTCCAATAGAGGCCAATGTTAGACAAAATATAAAAACCATTTTTGCCCTGGATTTCTTCTCCCCTTTCTCAAACCACTGTCCTCAACTCTTTCTATTGAAACTACATTTCCCATTCTCTAAGTCAATTCCCTTATGTCCTTTTCACTATTGTGGTGTTTTCCTCGATAAGTCATCAACAGTGATACAGAACCACACACACACACACACACACACACACACACATGGTACTGCCACAGTTGTCTCTGTGGTGCAGGAGACTTGCAGAGCTCAGGGACCTCTGCTTAGGTTCTCTTCAGGCCTCAGTCAGGTGTTTGATGGGCTAAATACTTGATAGAGAAGAATCTGCATCCATCTATGCTATCCAGGTCATTGGCAGAATTCTTTGCAGCTTTAAGACTGAGGCTTCTTTTTGGCTTCATCATTGCAGTCAATGATGGTCAATAAGACCTTTTCCCTGTGGGATGGGAATTCTTTTACTGCAATAATATAATCATGTTTATAGCGGCAAAGTAATGACCTATAATCTTTGACCGCAGACTACCCTGAAAGTTGACTTCAGTTCCTGCCCCAAGACATTTCTTCAGTTCCAGTCAGAGGCTATTTCTCTACTGCCTGTTAAGTTGCAGTCTTACATAATGAAATACAGTCACAGGATGAAATCTCATCTCCTTTGCCAGTGTGGTAATGTGATCAAGTCATATTTAATTGGCCAGAAGCAAGTCGTAGGTCCATCAGCACTCAATGAGAGGTGACTTCATAAGGTCATGGGTCAGTGGTGCTCATAAATGTGTCTGTCCCAACTTTTTGTTTCAGTAAACTTGGTCTTGCCAAAGTCACCCAAGATCTCCTAACTGGGAAGGCTGATAATTGACTTCTTATGATTTGTTGAAGTCCAGTTAAATGCTAAGCACTGCGGACACTTGGCACTATTAAGTCTTTGAAATTTGTAGGATATAGATATTGTATCAAAATCCCATTCCCCATTGACAGAAGGGATATCTGGGACTTGGGAGACAATTGTCAAACCCAGGCATTCTGATTTCAGAGTGTGCACTTTAGTCATTGTCCTATGCTGTGTCCAGTTCTTTCCAATTGACCTTTTTATAGATGCTTGACCTCTATGCAGAATTTGATGCTACATGGGACGCCTTTCCACCTTAGCTTTATAAAGCCACTACTCTGTTTCTTTTCCTTTGATTATTTTCCATCTTCTTCCATTTTTTATTATAGTTCCATTTTCCATGAGGTTTCGCCAATAGCCCTTTCCCCCCTCACTCCTTAGGAATCACATATTCCCTCCTGTGGTTTCAACACTATAGCTGTTCTCCCTGATCATTCCTGACTTCTTTCTTTCCCAGTTTTTGAGTCAGAGTTTCTTAACCAAGACTGGCCTGGAACTTGCTATGTAGCACAGGCTGGTCTCAAACTTGTGATCCTTCTGCCTCTGCTTCTTAAGTACTGGAATTACAGTGTGTTCCACCATGCCTGGCTTATTTCAAGTTGATTTACAAACTTTGATCTCTAACTACTAGCTTGTCACCTTTACCTGGCACAGCCCCCAAATTAAAAGTGAATAAAATGTACATTTCCTTTGGCTACCAGAGTTAAAGATTCTAGACTTATTTGTGTCTCTTTCCTCTTACTCATCCTCTCTATTCACTTAGTCCCCATCAAGCAATGCAACTTCTGTCACTGATATGCACAAAGCATTCAATTGAATGCTCCAAGGGATGAAAAATGAGAAAGATGTAGTTCTTGCTCTGAGCCAAGCACCAGGTAAGTAAGATAAGTGAGTTTCTCAAGGGCAGAGTAGTATGTAACCATTCCCAATCTTCAGTGTATCACAGAAAGCCTGGACACTGAAGGTGTTTATGAATGTTTATCACATATCCTTGGTAATTTAGTTATAGGAACATCTTAACTCCCACTACTAAAAATGGTGGACTCTTCAAGGACAAAGCTAATTTTCCTTCTTTTCTCTTAGTATCTACCATGGCACCTGATACTTTAGATATATGCCGTCAATTCTCGTATACCCGAGTCAATAAAAAAAAATTTCCCCTTAGCACAGATTGTGATATTGACAAAATAAAGTCAAGCTTTCTGATTCTTCCAAGAGATGTCAAGACTTCAATTACAATGAAGCCATTACTTCACAACTGTAAACATGATTATATTATTGCAGTAAAAGAATTTTCACCCCATAGAGGAAAGATCTTATTGACCATCATTGTCTCCAGGTTCTGTCTGCTTCCCATAAGTAAAACTGATCAGTTTGATGAACACAATTGCAAAATTTATCTTATTATTTGAAAACAAGATGTAGGAATAGAATTATGTATTTTGTGTGCGTATGGATATATATCTGTAGTTCTAGCTCTAATCAAAGGAATACTGCTGGTGTTAGTCTGAAACTTACTTTTCCCCTTAACATTACATCTGGGACATCTTTTCCATGTTGGTTCTTCTAGACCTATCACATTGTCACATGGCTGCATAGTGTTGAAAAGATTGATATGTATTTAGTCATCCCTTCTTGATGGACATTTAGATTATTTTCATTTTTTTCTTGAGCATGTTTGCACTTATATATGTTTCTTTCTAGGCTGGAATCTGGAATCAAATTTTCTGGGTCATGGATATCTATGTACTAGACATTCTCTGAAATTTGTTCTCAAATGATACCACAGTTTTTGCCCTGGTCTTCCTGGTCATTTTCAAAGACAGCCACTTCATCTGAGTTCCAATTGCATCATCTGAGTACAGTTGAGTGCTACAGTTTGGTTTGTCTTCCCAGGCATTTGGTGTTCTGGGAAGAAACTTTCTTATATTATTTGAGATGGAAGTGGCAGGAAGGTACCCACATATTCCACCTTTTTGAGGACACAAATCAGTGTAGGTGCAGGTTTTCTAAACCTGGCTGGTCTTCCTACTTACCCAAGGAGCTCAAAAAAAATAATAATAATATCAGATTCCCAGGAATCTGGGACGCAGTCTCAGGAATGTATTAAAAGGAACCCATACATTTACAAAGCCCCTTGTGATTCTCATGCTGCTGGTTATAGACTACAAATTTAAGAGCCCCCAACAAAGTGAAAGTGCAAATGTCTGTTACAGCACACTATATAAAATGTTTAACCACGAGATCTTTGCAGACAGGTATTCCTGAATTCAATTCCCTAATCAGCCTCTGTCCAAGATGGTGGCTTTGGGCAAGTCCCTTTCATCTCGCTGAATGTCTAGTGGGTGTCCCAAATAGTTGTGGTGGATGCCAACTGTGAATCACTAATTTACATCCAGCCATCTAAATGAAAATAGAGTCAGAACAGAACAAATCATGTAGTTTTTGCCTGTTTCCATGGTATCGTTACTCCAAACTAAGGCTTGGTAAGTTATCTCCCTTGTCATCCCACCATCTGTGAAATCTGAACCAGCATGAAAAAAAAGCACTCAGGTTTCTAAATAACAGATGTAGATTAAACTCTGCTAAGTTGAGAGGTGAGTGGCCATGGTAGACAGGTGAAGGTGGAGTGCAGCCTGGTGGTTAATACATAGGTCGTGGAGTCTGATAGACCAAGGATCTATCTACCGAGCATTTAAAAATGCTGAGACTCACATTTCTGAACTATAATTTCTCCATCTGTAAGATGGGATGGTAATGACTACGTTAGAGTGGGGTTGACAGACTAAAGTGGATAATTAGCATATAAAACATGGTATCTGGCATAAAATATGTTGCAACTTTTTTTTTTTTTGGCTGCACTGGGGTTTGAACTCAGGACCTCATGCTTGCTAGGCAGGTGCTTTTACTGCTTGAGTCACTCTGCCAGCCAACTTTTGTGACTTTTGTTTTTTTGAGATAGGGTCTGTTTGAGCTAGTCTTTTCAGGCTGGCTCTGAACTGCAATCTTACTGATCTCTGCCTCCTGAATAGCTAGGATTATAGGCGTGAGCCACCAGTGCCTGCCATGCATTGCAACTTCTATGGCAACATGGAAATTGAACCTTGATAAGTCACTGGGAATCAGTCAAAAAAAGAGAATAAAACCAACAGGTTAAGCAGGCTGACTGAATTTTGGGAAAAGGTTTGGAGCTACAGATAAAGTAAGTTTGGGACTAGGACCACATTAATGTCCTATGGCCTCTGTAATAAATTAGGTCAAACTTGAAGGTTTAAAACAAGCCAAATTTATTATACTACAGTTCTGAAGGTCAGGAGTCTGAAATGCCTTACTGGGATAAACTCAAGATGTTGGCAGGGCTGTGTTCATTCTGGAGCCTCTTGGGGAGAATCTGTTTTCTTGCCTTTTCTAGTTCCTTAGAAGCTGCTTGCATTTATTGGTTCATGATCCCTTCCCCCATTTTCAAAGTCAGTGATGTCCTACTAAATATACCTCCAGAAGTTTCCTCATGCACATCCTCTTTTTAAACCCCAATTGTGATGACAATTAAATAAGTGCGAAAACATGTTCCAAACCTACCACGATGTATACAGTTTTTCTTTATTAACTCAACCTCCATAAAACTCTTGATTATAATATTAAAAGTCAGTTAGAAGCATAATGTCTTCCCATCTCTTTCTGACCCCAACTCTTCTCCTCCCTCTATCACATATAAAAGTGTGGCCTTCCTGCATAACCAGGCTAATCCCCATCTTAATATCCTCAGCTTAGTCATAGTCACAGAGTCCCCTTTGTCATGTAAGGAGACATATTTACTGCTTTTGGGTTTAGAGTGGACATGTGACAAGGGGCATGATTTTGCTTATCCCAAGGACTTAGAATAAAAACTTGGGTTCTAAGAGATGCCAGAGATATGTTCAAACAACCAAGGACATGTGAAAAATGACTTTTGCTGGGGTGGGGTGGGGGATTCGAACATTCATTTAATGAAATTTAAAATCAAACAATATTATCAGATGAATAAAATTAAGTACTTTCTTATTTCTTTTAAGTCATTTATTCAATAAGCTTTTACTAAGCTTCTACTATGCACCAAGCATTGAGCTGTGAGGACTTTATAACTCATTGGGAACTGTAGACTGGACTAGAGTTGTAATGCAGCAGGAGCAGGGACCCTTTTTTAACTTTGTGGTACTAGGGCTTGAATACAGGGTCTTTTTTCCCTTAGGATATTTTTCAGATAGCATCTCACTTTTTGCCCAGGGCCAGCCTTGGACTCTGATTCTTCTACCTGTGCTTCCTGAGAAGTTGGGAGTATAGGCATATACCACCATGCCTTGTTTGTTTATTGACATGGGAGTCTTGCTAACTTTTTTGCCCAGGCTGGCCTTGAACCACAATCCTCCCATTCTCTGTCTCTTAAGTAGCTGGGATCATAGCCATGAGCCATAGTACCTGGCCAAGCAGGGACTCTTAGAAGGAAGCTGTGCTTGTACACTGACAAAGTATGAGAATAGTAGTTATTTATTTTGGAGTGCGTGGGGATTTGGTAAAAACCACTCACGAGAAGGTAAAATTTTCGCTGACCCTTGAAGAAGGACAAGGAAGTCACTTGGTCAGGAAAAACAGAATAAAAAGATAAACCGCCCAGTCAGCCACTGAATCTACTGACTCACTCCACTGCCACCTTGATGCATGACTGTTAGGCAAAGAAGACACTAATGGTTCTAAGGAAGTAAAATCAGGTCTCCTCCTCTCCCAGAAACCTTTTTCTCTGCCATTGAACTTGACCCAAGAAATAATGGTTGAATCAAAGTCTTTGAGATTCACCTATAAAGTGTCCACTGCAATTTGCCCTCACAGACGGAAACAGAAGTAAAATAGTAGTAGTCTGCAAACCTTCTTGTTTCCCAGAAGAAAAGCAACTTAAGGGCAGAAGCAGTGTTTTGTTCTTCCATAAGGGCAATCAAGAGACATTTACATATTTATAATGGTTTATAATTATGAGATCTGGGACCAGACAACTTACGTTTGAATCCTCAGCCTTAATTAGCTGTGTTACTGTGGGCACCTTGCATAGCCTCTCTGTGCTTGCTTGTTTTCTTGTCCATAAAGGGAGATAATGATAGTATGTTCACCATTGGTTGTCAATAGGGATCGGATGAGTTCTACTGTCAAAATCATTTAGAACCATATGCACGAATCATAGTAAAACTCAATGCTTGTTGGCTGTCATTGTTTTCCATCATTTCTGGCACAAAATAGGTGTTCAGTAAATGTTTAATAACTGAAGATTGTGTGCTGTGTTTGATCATAGAGAACTCTCCATAGAGCCCTGAATAATCTTGCTTTTTTTCTTTATCTTACAGCTACAAATATAGACTCCAGGAGGTTCTGAGGCCGATCTAAGACCACAGGATGGTATAAGATGGTTCAACCCAACACCTAGAATCTTTGAGTTCAGGCCAAAATAAACTGGCCTAGATGAGTGCAAGGGGAAGATAGTGGGGATGTTGTTGGGGGCAGGAATGGGCATGTACAGTGCGCCCCCGGCCCATCTCCACGTGTGCGCCATTGCACACACCAGGAAAACCCATGCACTTTTCTAACAAAGCCACAAGAACCTAGAATCCCAGCCTCCCCATGACCTTGAGAAGCCAGGCAAGATTCTTGCCCGGGCTCTCATCTTTTGCCTTAAGGAAAAATGCTTGAAATTCAGTGAGGCTCCTTTTCTGTGCCCCAGATGGCTTGAAGAAATAAAGAAAGGAAAATTTATAACAGTGACAAGCAGCCCTTGGAATGTGGCCATGTGGCTGGGTAGAAGATGAATACCTTTGCTTCTCTTGGCAAAGATAGGAAAGGAAAACTCATGACTTACTCAGGTTAGGACACAGGTACACATGACAAACCTGTTCTCTTTGACCTTGATAATCATTGTATTTAAGACTCAGTCTGGGATCTATAGAACTTCATGTCCTCCTCCCCATCTTCCAAAATAATAGCAGCAAAAAACTTTGGGAATGTTGGATTTTCTAAAGTGAAAGAGTCAATCCTGAATCCTTCAAGGCAAAAGGCCATCAAAAGAGTAAATGAAAACCACACAATTCATGCATGTTTTTGTTTCAGACCCCAGAAAGGTACTGAACTGCTTGATTCTTTTCACTCTTCAAAATCATGACTCAACCATGATATGTTGAACTGTCAGAGATTGTAAAAGTTTTATTCAGCCATTGGATATTTACTAACCTCCTTACCATAGTTGGGTATCTCTGGACCTCTCCAATCTTATCTGCACACCAGTGAGCATATAGCTCAGAATTGGCCAATCAGAACACTTCACCTCCAGGCCACAATAAGTGGTTGAGTGGGAGGGAATGCCACCTAAGCAGAGCCAACCAGAATCCTGCTCTGTGTAAGATATGTGAAATTTGAAAAAGATTTATTTTTTCCTACTGGGATAGATAGACTGTGACAAAATGGATATAGTGGGATCCAGATCTTTTGAAGAGTGAAATTAGCATAGATGGAAGATGGCTCAGGAGAAAGTGCCCTGGTCTCTTTGAGTTGTGACTATCCTGGTCTTTGAGGCCCTGGCTCTGAAGCTATTTCTGCTAGTTTTGAAGCTACCTAGTATTTGTTCGAAGTGCAGTAAACAAATCCCTTCTTTTAAAATACTAAACTATATCTTTTCCCCACATCTTTCCCCCTCCCCTTACAAATACTATGTACACATGTATGTAAATGGAAAAATGAGAGTTGTTGAAAGGAGAAATAAAGAAGAATGATGGAGGGAGTGAATTCAACTGTGATATATTTGATATACTGTAAGAACTTTTGTAAATGTCACAATGAACTCACCACAGGACAATAATAAAAAATAAAATAAAATACTAAATTGGTCATAGTTTGATTTTTGTCATTTATGACCAAAATTCCCCTGGCTACTCATCTTGATAAATAAGGTCTGGTATGATGAGATTTCTGTTCATCTCTGTATCCTTGTATCCTCCCTTGAAATGTCGCAGACCTTTCTTTGATAGGGCAAAGTCCAGCACAACCTTCAATTATCACTTTGGTATTATCTCCTCTGAGATTCTGTCTCTGACCTCCCAGTATAGAAGGTGTTCCACCTCTGTCCTTCCACGGCATGCTGTCCTCATTTCTAACACCAAGGACTGCCAAGTCCTTGATGACAGGGAGTGTACCTGGTTCTTTGTTGAATCCCAGCGCTCATTGTAACTCATGACATTTGACAGGAGGTCAATGAATGGAGCTGAATGAATGGAGCACAGAGTACCTCTGATATCTGGGGTGAGTGAGCACATGAGAAAAGGTGGAGAGAATGAACACTGGTAGAACATCTGTACGTGTCTGGAATAACAGTTAGCACTTAGCAATTGCTGGCTTCTTTTCTTTCTCGATTGCATGTATCATTTATTAAACACGATGCCATTATGTAGTAGGGATTGTTGCCACAATTTTACAGCAAAGCAAAGGTGAGAAAGAAATGGGGCTCCTTGCTTGGATTGCATGACTAGTGTGTTTGAACTCAGATCTGTGAATTCATCTATGTGAAGCTCCACCATGCACTTTTTAAAAAATCCTTTCTCTGGAGCAATAGATTACAGGTAATGTAATATGAGACCTGAGGGACATAAACCAGGGAGATAGAAGCCCAGAGGTATACAGACTCTGAGTTGAAAGGTATTCTATCTCAGCTTGGATCTATTCAGTTGCCCCAGTGAGAAATATATTTTAGGAGATTAACAAGAATTGCCTAAGAGCAATCCCCAAAGCTGGAATGGACACTGTATATGAACAGCTCCCTGTTCAAGAATAGACTGAAACTCACATTTGGGAAAGAGGCTGTAGAAAGAATTTAAGAGCTCTTTCAACTTGATGGTAAATTAACTGTAGTTTGTTTGAGTCACTTCCTAGATTCAGGGCCCAAAAATTAGGAATTCGTGCCCAGGATATGGTCAAAGAGTTGCATGGAACTTTCTTGAGATCACTTTAAGGAGCCCAGACAGCCCTGGCTTTGTATCCTGGGATGCAAGGCAGGCCAATGAGCAGAGCCTGGCAGGAGCTGACTGCTAGGGGTGAGCGTGTCAAAGAAGGCAAAGGTCCTCAGGGTAAAAAGCTTTCTAAGGAAAGACATGGTGGGATAAAGGGGTGTGGGAATCATTAGGGACTTTACAGTTCCATCAGCACCACTGTGTCCCCTGCATGTGGCTGGGTTTAGGTGACATTTACTGACTGAGACCCAAGGATAGAAAGACATAATGGTTTTACCAAGAGTGCTCTTGATTGTGGAATTTCTTAGCAGTAGCACTTGCTGAAGCCTGAGGTTTTCCCTGGACCAGGGGTAGCTCCTGGTTGTTGTGATTGTCCATTAATACTCTGAGCAAGGAGCCCCCATTTTCTGCTAATGGGATAGTGTGCATGCTCCACTCAACATTCCTGGAGCTAATCTACCATGCCTGACTCTGTGTGTGTGTGTGTGTGTGTGTGTGTGTGTGTTCACACATGCAAAGAAACATGAGAGATGGGGAGAAATAGTTCCCCACATGAGTGAAGAAGAGAGTTGCTTTCCAAGAATCCCATTGCACAAGGGGAAGTCTGGCTGGGTGCAAAAGGCTTTCTGTGTTTTATCTTATTAAATCTTCCATCTGTTTTAGCTAGCATCCTCTTTTTTTTTTCAGGTGAGAAAACTGTAACTTACAGAGGCTGAGAAATGCACTCAGGTAGGGAGACAGATAAGAACATTAGGACCAGTGAAGGAGTCTGGAATTCCTGTTAATGGAAGGGGGCATGGTGAGTTCTGAGCAATATGTGTTGACAGCATGGCTCTTGTTTCCATGTAGGAAAGAGTGGAAGCACAGAGAGGAGTGAAAGAGCTTGGATTAGCATCATGTCAGTGAAGGTAGACTGCTTATAGGAGACGCCTCCCAACTGAACAGTACTCTGAGTTATTCACTGGGTAGGTCAAGTGGTGCATGTGGCCATGAGAAGTTTTAGCTCTTGAAGACTGGGCAAGAATTGTGCATGTGTTGTGGGCCACTCCAAGTCTCCTGTGCAGACAACACATGGTCTCAAAAAACCTCAGGAGGTGCTTCTCTGCAAGGAATCCTCCCAACTTTCAAGAACCATGATTGGTTAGATCATTTTTCTGATGTCCTGAAGTTTCTAAGCTCTTTCTAGATGACTTGGAAGACCAGTAATGAAACTCAACTTTGAGCTCCTTCTACATGTTACTTACTGGTCTAGGTGCTGTCATACATCTTCTCATTTAATCCTCACGTTAGCAAGGTGCTGGTGGCTCATGCCTGCAATCCTAGCTACTTGTGAGACTGAGACCCGGAGGGTCATGGTTTGAAGGTAGTTCAGGCAAAAAGTTAGTGAGATCTCACCTCAACCAATAGCTGGACATGGTTGTACATACCTGTCATCCCAGGCTACCTGGGAGACTGAGATTTGGAAGATGAAAATTACAGGCCAGCTTGGGCAAAAAAGGTTTGCAAGACTATATCTCAATGGAAAAAGTCTGGGTATAGTGGCACCCATTGTTATCCCAGTTATGGGCAGGAAGCACAAATAGGAGGATCATGGTCCAGGCCTGCCTGAACAAAATGCAAGACCATATCTCCAAAATAACCAGAGCAAAAAGGTCTGGAGGCATGGCTCAAGTGGTAGAGCACCTGCTTAACAAGCAGAAAGCCCTGATTCAAACCCTAGTACCACCCAAAGGGAAAAAAATCCTCACACTCTGGTTTTGTGGACTAAGAAAGTGAGACTTGGTGATTCTGAGAATTTTCCTAAACCATATGTCAGACCAAATCACAAGTGGCTATGACCACTCTTTATTGTAAGACGCCATAGGTAAGAACTCAAATGTGGCCATGTGTGTAGGTGCTGGTGAGGGAAAGGGATGTGGGAATAATCAGGTACTTTATAGCTCCACCAGTACCACTGTGTCCCCTGCATGTGGCTGGGTTTAGGCAACATTTATAGACTGAGACCCAGGATAGAAAGACATAATGGTTTTACCAAGAGTTCTCCTGATTGCAGAATTTCTTAGCAATAGCACTTGCTGAAGCCTGAGGTTTTCCCTGGACCAGGGGCAGCTCAGGGGCTTTACTGGGCCTCTGAAAGGGGTGAAAGAAAGATGCTTGGAGCTGATGGTCACCTGAGGAGGGAACTGGGCTGGTCTGAGAGTGCAGCCCTTGTTGAGCTCTAATCAGACATCCGCCCTGCACTGCTTGCAGCCCCTCTTTGGAATTACAGGTAATAAGTAGAGCTGATGTTAATGGTTTATGACACAAATTCATTTTGAGAACTATATGCTTCACCCATCGCTTTTATTTTTCAATTTGGATCTGTTGGGTATTAATAGCTTTGGGACTGTGTTTTCCATTTTAATCTTGCCTTTTCTCATTTCCAAGTAGATTCCTTCTTTCAATTTACACAAACATTAAACCTCCATTTCCTGCAGTACCACATCCCCCTCCCTCTCTCTCATTCTCTCTGTTGACCTTGTGCTAAAACTTTTCTTTAATGTGTATACTTGACTGACACCAGGCCTACCTTCTCAGCCTCTCCAGCCACCACTGCCTTATGCTTCAGCCACACTCTGCTGCAAGGAGTTTCTCATTGACTGTGTTAGTCAGCTTCTTTTTGTTACTGCAATGACTACCTGAGAGAAACAATTTGGAGAGAGGAAGGACTTATTTTATGCTCATGGTTTCAAAGATTCCAGTCCATGGTCATTTGGTTCCACTGTTTCTGGGCCTGGTGAGGCAGACCATCATGGCGGAAGGGTGTGGCAAGCAAAGATGCTCACTGCATGGCAGCCAGGGGACAGGGAGAAGTACACGGAAGATCTGGAGACAAGATGTACCCTACAATTCCTCCAACTATGTTACACTTCCTAACAGCCCACTCAGCTATGAATTCATCAGTGGATTAACTGATTGATGATTTGTCATCCTCATGATCCAATCACCTCTCATTAAGTACCACCAGTTGGGGACCAAACCTTCAGCTCATGAGCCTTCACTGTATACTTCATATCCAAGCTATAGCATGGACATTGTGACACTTTAGGCTTCAAGGAAGATATGAGTCAAAGCAACAGATTCTTAAAATACATGGGTCCTTAATGTTTCACATGACATAAAGTCCAGACGTTGTGAGTTCTGGGATTGGTTCGTCTGGAGGCACCATGACTTAACAAGGATTCAGACTCTTTCCATCTTCCTGTTCTCTATTCTTAGATATGTTCTTCTGTGTCCCCGGCATGTCTTCTCTCATCTTAAGGATCTGGACAGCTCAGGCATCCTGCCCTTCACAGTTATGTCCATAGGAAGGAAGGGGGCTTTTTCTCCTTGTCATTTTTATAGTTAGAGTATTTTTACCAGAGCCTCCCCAAGGCTTTCCTTCTTTCCCATTAGTTACAATTGAACCACATGCCTCAACACATCACTGTATGATCTAATCTCGATTGGTCTGAACAAGTCACATTTCACTTTCTAGGGCCAGGACTGCCTTCTCTGATTGCCTGTTGATTGATATGTAGGCAAAAGCTGAAGGGAGGTTGACAATTTTACCAGCAGAAGCTTCTCTACATGATGGGATTTCCTTATACATGTGGCTTTTCTCATGCTGCATGCTTCCTGGTCCATCTTCTTCTGTTGATCCTTGATCTCAAGCAGAGGTAATGCCTGGCTTACCTGGTCAGATGCAATACAGGTTTTGTACTGAATGACTCTGGTTAAGTTACTTCCCTCTGTCATATGTCCCCAGGCATATGTCAAGTATGGAATTTGCTTTGCTGCTTGTATCATAATCGGGTCATCCCTTTAGACTGTGAATTCTGATGGGAGAGCCTGGATTCCTGCTTTGAAACATGTCTCCCATCGAATATGGGCACCAGTAACATAGAGATAGGTATAGTTCTCCCAACTAGCATGAATGTCTTAGGGTTTTTGTTTCTACTGCTTGCATACTTTCATCTGGCTTCCATTTCCACTGCTTAATCATTGTCTTAGCAGTCTTTCTCCATTTAAAAAACTCATATCCAATATGACCAGAGCCTTTTCTGGAAACTTCTCTCAACTTTGGACAGTATTTCCTTTACATTCCTACTGCACTTTCCATGTACTTCCATGGACTAAGGAAACACTTAAAAGTCTTTCTGTGCTTAAACCTTTTTATCTGATGGAAATGGATGATGTCTTAGTTCTGGCTGCTATAACAGGATATCATATTCTGGGTGTATTAAACAACTTACATTTATTTCTCAGAATGCTAGAGGTTGAAAATTTTGAGATCAGGTTGCCACCAAGGTCAGGTTGCGGTGAGGGCTCTTTTTTTTTTTTTGGTTTGTAGACAGCCACTTTCACTTTCTTGCTGGGGGTGGGGGAAGGGAGAAGGAAAGGGGAAGAGAGGGAGAGGGAAGAGAAGAGAAGAGAAGGAGAGAGAAGAGAAGAGAAGGAGAGAGAAGAGAAGAAAAGAGAAGAGAGAATGCTGCCATGGTCCTTTTATGATAAGGGTGTCAATCCCATCATGGGGGATCCACTTCCAAGACCTCATCCCTACTTAATTACCTCCAGATGACCCACTTCCAAAATCTATAATATGTGGGATTAGAGTTTCAACATGAGAATTTCAAGGGAACACAATCATTTAGTTGACAGCAAATGATAAATTGTTCATCTCTTTTTGAGGAGTGAATGGGTTGATGAGTTCCTAACTCTCAAAACCCCATTTGATGCAAATTGAGCATAAGATGCATGTTGGTGGTGGCTTGACAGGCACCCTTATCTGATTATAATTCTTTGTTCCTTAATGAGCTATGAGAAGTGGGTAAATAAAGACTATATTTTGCCCATCACCAATGTCCTGGTTCCCAGCATGAGGTGGGGCATGAAGATGATTCTCTGACAGTTTGCTGAGGACTGAGTGAGTTTCCTCCTTGAGAACAGGTTCCAGCAACTCTCTATCTGTGTCTCTGGAAAGAGTGATGATGAGGAGACAGAACTGTAGGAAAGGCATGCAAATTGAACAGAAGGAAGTAGTTCTTAGACCTTCCAATTCTCTTCTCCTAATCACAAAACCAACACAGAAAAATCAGTGTCTGTGTATATTTCAGATTGATTTTAAAATAGGAGAAGAGATACCTGTAATGCATGGGATACAGTTCTAGTCTTGAGTAGCCTAGTGTGAGTTCCCAAACACAAGGCTTTAGTTTCTCAATTCACTAAATGCAAGATGATGAGTTGAATGGTGTCACAGGTTCTTAGCATCTCAGACTTAAAAATAAATAAATACGTGATAGAGTAGACATTAGATATCCTTGGTTCAAAGAACTTAATACTCTTCCTTGGTGTAATAGATATGAGAGGACAGTCTCTAAAGGCTGTAGTGAAGCTCCAGAGGGAAGGACTGATTCCAGGGCAGATGGAGGCCTAGATCTGAAAGATGTTTGGATCAGTAAGCTCTGGATCCAGTCATGCCTGTTGTGTAGGCTGTAACCTATCACATGAGAGCCATGAACTCCTTGGCAAGCTATGAAAATTCTCCAAGCCTCAATGTTCTCATCTATAAAGTGGAGGAGAGAGAGAGAACCTACCCATTGGGTGACTGTAAGAGTCATGTATGGACCTGGTGCATGGTACCCCCTCCCCACCAATATGACTATTAATGGAGAGATTTCTTGTTGACCACAGTTCTCTAGATGTGGGATCTGAGGTAGAACTTGAAAGAAGATGAATACTGATCAGCAAGGCTCAGAGAGTTGAGGAATGAGACGAATTTAAGGCTTGGAAATGATAATGATGATGACAATGATGACATAATGTTGATGGTGGCTAGTAATTGATTCTATGAACAACTTTATAAGGCAAGTGCTATGATTCATTCCTTTCTACACAGGAGAGGCTAAGGCTCAGAGAAGTTAATGCCTAAAGAGCACACAGCCAGTATGTGACCAAGATGAGATCAGAGTCCACGTAGTTCCATTCCCTAGCCATGTTTGTAACTCCCATGTTCTTCTACCTGGACAAGCTAACATCCTTGCACTGGCATGATTTGGCCACCTTTAAAGGATAACTAACATTGTCTAAGGTCAGAACCAGGCTCTGGAAGCCTGACTTGACTTGTGGAAGGGCAGTTTGGCCCTCCCAGCTCACTCTCTGCTCCAACAAGCCTTCACAATGCCCAGGTTGCCTCATGGCTGAGTCACAGCTTTCATGATCCTGGCTGGCAAATTGGAGACACCCTTAATTGGATGTTGAAAAAACTCTGCCTGCTGCACAATAGCTCCAGCAGAAGAGTTATAGCTGTTTACTGTAACACACAGACAGTCCCATTAACAAGAATGATGGGAGGCTGCTCCATGGCATTACTTTTAGCAAAAGACTTGACAAATATGCTTTGTAAATGAAGGCGCTCCAACAGAGAAAACATATAACACTCACTCCCCACCCCCACCCGCCCCTCCCTTTCCTAGGGAGACTTTGCATGTTGGATCCTTTATACATTATTCAAGGCTCTGTATTCTGACGACGTTCATCAATAGTGGTGCCTATGGCAGGGAGAAGCTTGTATCAACTGACAAATGTAGACAAAGCAAGCTGCTTAACCCAGGAACAGTGGGTCAGAGAACAAACAGGGAAATTGATGGTGCCCACCATATTTCTGCAGGAATGGAAGAGTAAATGAACACTATACGTCACAGCTTATCACATAAGGTAGAAGGGGATTGTGAATGTCTCAGCATGGCCTACTTAAGGAACACTGATGGATCATTCACAGACAGGTTTTGTTCCAAGCTGGGGTTTGTCTTGTCTACAAAGAGCCTGAGGTATCTTCAGGGTGACAGGCGTAGGAAGCACATTGTCCCTAGTCACAAGCATTGGAGGTAGACTCTACTGGATGGAGACTGATGGAGTTGTCCAAGTCACCATAGCCAAGGGACCCAAGGCTGGGTGTACCCATTAGACTCTCATGGGTCTCTGTAGGGATGCAGTCCCTCAGAGGAAAGAAGGTGCCTGTCTTTAGCATCAGTAATATCAGACACTGGTCTCTCACTTACTAGTGGATTTAGTAGTGACTCAAGTCTCCAATACTTCACTGGGGAAAGAGGACAGTAATTTTGTCTGTCTCACAGGACTGGTTGGAATTGGATTTATATGAAGAGAAAACTTATAAGAGAATGTGACATCCAGTAAGCACTCAATAAATGCTAAGTAGTAAATGTCTAAAGTAGTGAGTTAAGCAAAGGGCAAACTACTTTCCTGAGAAATTTCTGAGATGAGGAATGGAATGTTCAGAAAATCTGCTTTGAAGTCTCTGCTTTGCTATGGGAACTTGGCAAGTCACACAATCTCTGTGTGGAGAAATTAATAGTTAATATATATGAAACACAAAACACAGTGACCTTACCATAAAAATCCATTGTAGAGTTTTGGTCTGTGGTATTTTCTGAATTATGAGTGGAGTTTTGGGGGCAAGACACACCCTTTGAGTCATCTTCTGAGCTGAGTGTCTGTGATGCTATGAGGGAGCAGAGTGGTAATCCTCATGGGAACTAGTTGACTTTCTGGATTGATCAGAGATGAATTTAACTACCCTCCCAAATGAAAAAAAATAGAGAAATATCACTAAGATAAGATAAGTCTAAAACCAAAATGGGTTGAGTATCTATTGTGCATTGGCACTTTTGATCATGTTATTAAAATCTTACAACACCCTGTCAGTTTTATCATTGTGTCCATTTTGCAGGCATCACTAGCATCAAAAGCTCTTAAGCAAGATAAAGAGTGGAGACCTGGTAGAGGTGACTCTGCATTCATGCAAAAGTCACTAGGGAGAGCTGATGTCCACGGAGAAGGTCTTGAAGGGTCTCTCTGGAGACCAGCAAGTGCAGATTGGCCATTTCCAATTCGCTTCCCAGCCAGACATCAGTATGCCAGGAAAACTGAAGTATCTGGGAGAAAAATTGGTTTTTCTCTTTTCCAGTGAGCTCATTTAATAAGAACTACAGCAGCTGAGAAAAAGAGGTGCTAGTAGGGGAGGCAAAGCCCAGAGAGTCAGCACATGTCTGTTCCTGGCAGGTGCTGGTAAAGAGGAAAGGGTACACACATATGTCTGTACTCTGAGGGCAGATGAGCTTGCATTGAAGGAAGATCAGCAGAGTGGTGTGTGTGTGTGTGTGTGTGTGTGTATGCATGCATGTGCTCTGGGGATTGAGCCCAGGATTTTGTATATGCCAAACACTTGCTTTACCTCTGAGCTACCTTCCAGCCCTCAGCAGAGTGCCTAAAACCAGGATCCAATCTTTAGAAGGAAGAAGTACATCAAAGGTCAAAGTAGCCATAAGACACCCAGTCTATTTCATTATCATGTGGTGGATAGGATGGAATCCTTAGTGCAAACTGTCTCACACATTCCTTTACTTTTATTTCATAAGTAAAGAATGTATATATTTACAGCAGAACACAATGTGGACATGTGGATAACACTGTGGAATGGTTAAATCAAGCTATTTAACATATTGTTACCTCACAAACTGAGCACTTTTCAAGTAGACAATATATTGCTTTTAACCACAGTCATCGTAATGTATGTACAGTAACATCTCTTGAACTATTTCTTCTAACTAAAAATTTGTGTCTTTTGACTAACATCTCCCCAATCCCCACCCCCACATGCTAGCAACCACTATTTTATTAATTTATTTTTCTTGTGGGGGTACTGGGTGGGGTACATTTTGGTATACTACAGTTTATTGTCTGTTTCTATGAGTTTGACATTATTAGATTTCACATATAAGTGAGCTCAGATGACATTGGTCTTTCTGCGCCTGGTTGATTATCATGACTAACTTACATAATGTCTTCTGGGGTCATCCCTGTTGACAGAAATGATGGGATTATTGTCTTTTTTTTAAGACTGAATACTATTCTATTGTGTATATGCACCATATTTTCTTTATCCTACCATCCTCTGATGGACACTTAGGTTGACTCCATATGTTGGACACCTGAATGGTGCCTCAGTGAACATGGGAGTGCAGATGTCTCTTCCAGGAATTGACTTCATTTTCTTTGGATATATATATATATATATCCAGGAATGGGATTGCTGTGTCATATGATCATTTTACTTTCAACTTTTTGAGGAACTTCCATTTTGTTTCCAAAATGATGACACTAATTTACATTCCCACCAACAGTATGCAAGGAGTCTTTTTTCCCTACATCCCCACCAGTACTTGCTATCTTTAGTGGGTTTTTTTTTTTGATAATAGTTATTCTAATAAGTTCCTCACATATTCCTTTCAATGTCAGAAGAAAGTGACATTAACATTCTTTTTGCCACCAAAACCCAATGTACCAACACTTTCTTTACTTTTTAGATTTTAAGCCTTTGCTCTTGATCTTCTGTCTGACTGAAAATTGGCATCTGGTGGAAGTAGCATGTGTTTCCCACTGTGAGACACACAGACAATTTTACATTTTGTAGTACCTGTATTTAAAAAGTTAATTTTGACAACATACTTAATTTAATCCTGTTATCCCAGATATTGTCATGTTAATGTTAGATCAATATTTAAAAATTATTAATGAGGATATCTGGTATTAATCCTACATTGATGGCATCCCCTTTTCAGACTGGCCATATTTCAAATTTTCAAAGGCTATGTGCAGCTAGCGGTGCTTGTGTTGGGGTGCAGGCTGGAGGGTGACCTCTCAGCACACAAATCACTCCCTCGGGCAGTACTCCACTGCCCTCCTATGTCACATGTCCCTTATTCAACTCTCCTGTATCATACCATTTATCATCATGTATGTGCATAACATGTATCTCTGCCTGCTAGTCTTGTTATTGTCATTTGCAAATTTTTATTGTTTATGTCTCCCACAGAATATAAATTCCCAAAGGATTTCACTGCTGCATCTTCAGCATTTAGAACAATGCCCAGGACCCAAAAAGAGCTCAGAAAACAGTTATGTGTTGAAATGGGAAATGAATGGTCATCTGAATAAAGATGTCTGAATCCAAGGCTATAATAATGAGGCTTATGTTGGGGACTCAAAGGACACAAGAGGACTATTACCCACCACCCCATTGAGTACTTCCTCTGCCTCCCCCAGGCAGCATCTCCCCACTGTGGTCATTTGCAAACTTGGGGTACCCTTCTCCAGTAGCCTTTATATTTCAGGAGTTGGTGATATGTCTTCTATCCTGAGTTCTTCCAGTGTAAGTACTTAATGAAAAAAAGAAAGATCCAGGGTCTGTGCGTATCTATTCCTCATCTATGCTAATTTGCCTGTTCTTATGTAATTTGTAAGGTGGCAAAGCCTGACATACTATTGCAGCCTGGGAAGCCGGAGCTGTTCATCAGCTGCTGCCTGCTGCAACCATTGAATAATTCTCGGTCGCCTGCAAACAGCAATCTGCCATATTCATTAAGTCTGATACATGCTGCCATTGGCCAGAGAAAACTTGGTATAGCCTTCTGGGATGCAGAATCTTACATGTTTGGGATTCCTGGCACCACTCTTTGTCCTGTAGACCAGATGAAAGGATGGGTAAACTTCCTCAGGGAAATGATAACCTTTATTAGTCAAAGCTTGAGTTTTGAGAACCAGTGAGATATATCCCATCATGGCATGAGCTCAGTGTGTTGGTAACTATACAATATGTATACCTTTTGGGGTTCCTTGTAGCCTAGAAACTTGCATTAGATATGTCTCTTTTCTATATTGGACACGGAACTCCAATGGGAGATGGAAACATATCTGCTTCACCTTGCTAACTCAGCATCAGGCTCACGACCTAAAGAATGGTATATGTTTTAGTTGAAAGAAGAAATAAACCAGGTGAGTTTGCAAATCATTCATTCAGAATTCTTTATTGTGCTTTTATCATGTGCTGAATCCTGCTGAAGTCACCTGAGACAAGTCAGGGACAAAGACCCTTGACCTCTTGGAGTGTTTCTGCTAGCAGAAGGCTGGACATTTTTTTCTGTTTTCCAAAGAGTATTGAAAGCTTATTATTGTTCTTCAGACTCCCACAACAGTGTTAAGAACAGGGCCTCAGGAGACAGGTGTCCTTGGGGTCAATCCTCACTCTGCCCATTGGCTCCTGGTGTATTTCTCTGTCTGTGCACACAGAGGGTGGTTGTAGGGATTAAAGGAGGTGGAGCACAGTACCTGATCCATACCTCATAAGCATGTTGTGTTTCTGGCACTAGGGAGTTATGTGCTTTTGTTGAAAGAATAAATAAGTCAAGTGAGTTTTGCAGACCATTCATTCAAAGTTCGTTATTGATTATCTAGTATGTGCTGAACCCTGCTCCAGGCAGCAGTGAACAAAATGGACAAAGATCCATGCCCTGAAGAGAGGTTTGGGGCTAAGCCAAAGGAACTATGGGCCAGCCTTGCTGAGTTGTTTCCAGAGGCTGGAATCACTGTGAGGGTCTTGTATGACTATGGGCAGAGACAGAGAGGCCTGTGAGGTACCATGGCAACAGCTGCCATGATTTCTGGTGTTAAGCAATTAAAAGTTGGATGCCATGAAGATGCAGAATTGCCAAGAAACAGGAGGCAGTCCCCTGTGAGCAGAGAATCACAGGAAAAGCTGCTACCTCTATGTTCCCAGGGATGGATGCAGGCTTCTGGTGGGGGAAGGAAGAAGATCGGGACCACCCAGTTATGGTGTGGCCATCTTCCTCCCTAATTTCTAGAAGCCTGAATTTCTGGAACTGAGATGGGATGATGGAGAAAGCAAAGGTTTCTGAGTAAGAATGCGACGTGGCTTGGAATGTTCCAGAGTGTTCTGGATCCTTCACAGACTGTGAACTGGAGTCAAATTATCCAGGTGCAATTCCTGGCTCTGTCATCTGGGTGATGTTGGCATGACACAACCTCAGTCAACCTTAGTTTTCCCATCTGTAAAATGGAGATATCGTTAGTACCAATTTCTTGGTATCTGAGTAAGGTTCAAATGGGGCATGTTGTGTCAGGCTCTTAGGACAGTGCATGGTACATAGAAATTCTCTAATAAATCCTCCACATCTGTAGTCTCTTTTTCCCTAATATCTTGCCTCCAGGTGTTCCTGCCTTTCTTGGGTCCCCACTTTATCCTGACATCATACATTGGATTCATGCCAACCATCTCATTGTTGTGGGTCTTTAGAGCTTCTCCAGAGAGCTGCAAACACAAGACAAATGAATCTTTATCTCACTAACACTGGAAATTGCTCATAGCGTAACCTGGTTGTATTAGTGGGCTGTAAGCTTGCCTTTTCCACCAGGGGGAAAAAGGGGAAGAAGACCTGAAGGAAAAGACAGGGAAAAACTGAAAAACAAAACCTCTATTTCAAAAACAAAAAAAATTTGCAACACCCCCTCTTATTATTTAGGGCTATACAGTTGCTTACAGTGTAGGTCAAACCAGAATCGCAGGTGATGTATGTGGGTATTCTTCTTAATAAATTATTTTTGAAACATTCTAAATAACACGTTTAAGGGAAGCAAAAAAAAAAGTGTATGAGTGAGAAGTTCCAGGGAGAAATTTCAATCAAATGTTATGAATCTATTTTTTTTAATTAAGGGAGAATAGTAAAGACATTTAAAAAAAATAGTGAGCCTGGCACCTTGAAATAAAAGGGAATGATAAACTCTTTGCCGGCAAAGTTGCAATTTCTCTGTTGGGTTTTCGATCTGGCTTTTATTATTAAGGCTGGTGCTGAAAACTGGCATTTTGACAGGAACATGGGGCGTTTGTCACTATTTGGGAGAGAGATAGATGTTGAATGACATTTTGGAAGAAATGTATACATTTGAGGTGTAAGTGCTCTTTCTCCTTCCCAGGAAAATTCCACTAGCAAATAACTGATTGGTAATCTTAATTCTCAATTCTCATGGCTATTTAAATGAAAACAGAATTAGAAGGGTTTTTTCTCCTTAATTTTTGGGGAAAATGGAAAGAACTTATCTCAGTAGGTAGCCTCTTTTCCAGATAAGGGTATCAATCTTGGCTGGAAGAACCTAGTGGAGACTCTTTGTCCTCAGTGGTGAAGTAACTGGGGGTCCACAGAACATCCCTTGCATACTCGCTGAGGTCCACCATGTGGGAGAAGAGTGTATTGCCTCTAAGCTCCACCTACTAATGAAGGCAACTCAAGGGAGGGAGAGGAAGAGGAATGCCACTTGTGAGACTTGGGTTGTGCTTCCCCGCTGGCTCTGACTCTGACCATCTGTGTGACATGGGTCAAGTTACTTTCCATCTCTGGCTTCTTTAGTAAAAGCAGGGACTGTGGAATAATATTCCTTTTTCACTGTAAGGACCCAGGATGATAAAATCCTGGGACCCCTTTTTCGCAGTACTGGAGTTTGAACTCAAAGCTTCACTCTTGCTAGATGGGTGCTCCACTGCTTGAGCTATGCGTCCAGCAGGAAAACTCTTGAATGCTACCAAGCTATATGCTACCATAAACCATGAGGCTGAATTTGTGGTCCTGTGGGAGCAAGAGAAGGTGCTGCAGAGCGGGAAACAACAGGATAAAGATAAATGGGAGGTGCAGGTTGGAGAACGCCTCCTTTATATAGGTAGAGGGGCCTCCTACCTAGAGTGCCAAATGGCTAGAAAATACTACTTTCCTGCCATGAACAAGAAGTCAAGATTTCTTCTTAGAGAGGTACAAGTTCAAGCTATAGCAGCCTAACTTCAGTGAGTGTTTTGCATTATAGCCATTCATACTCCTTAATGCATAATCTTTCCTTTATGGTCCTGGATTTCTTTCCCCTTATCTGTAGCTCCCAGTTGGACCCCAGCGCTACTGAAATATGGAGAGCTTTATTGCCCTTAACAAGTTTTTAAAGAAATAACTAACTGAAAGTGCATGAGACCAAAGAAAAAGGGAGACAGATCCAGAATTACAGAATGCAGTTTATTGGAGACTTACTGATGGAAGTATGGCTAAGTATGATGGGAAAACAAAAGGAATCTTGAGATTTGGGGCAGAGGAAAGGAGCCAATATATCCATCAGGGCAAAGGTGGCTTTCTTCCAAGCTAGAATGTACTTAGTTTATCTCAAGCTAACGTCAAGGGTGTCAGGCACATCCTGAATTTATGGTGCCAGGGTCCAGCCAGTAAGTTCCACATGCTACTCGGATGGTTTCATTTACTTATAGTATGTTGGGAAGCAATGTGAGTAAAAGAGACCAGGGTTATCCAGGCATAATCCTGATGGTGGCAACTGAAGATGGTTCCAGTCAGGTCAAGCTGGATTTCTGTACCAAGACAAGAATTTCTAGGGAAGATGTCAAGTGACAAATTCTTCCTAAAGAAGGAGGATTTGGCTCCGGTCTGTACAGATCAGAGAAACTGCTTCTCTACCATATACAGAAATAGTTTGAATGCTTAGATGTCAATATTTTCGGGATTGAATATCCATGGCAAAATTCCTCTCAATGTTCTTTGTAATCATTTCCCATTTTGGGGGACTAATAATTTCTGTACCATGCTTATGAGAACCCAGACAGTGTTAACTTTTATCTAAGTCCACACTTCCTGGAAAACAGTGATTACAAAGTACCCCTTTTTGTTTTCTAGAGAAATTCCTGATCACAGAGGACCACCCTGCTCTTTCATGTTCTTCGAAAAGACCACTTGCACTTTGTCCTCAATGATTCTGATAAGACCGTTTCCATCCTTTTTCATGATGTCGGCTGGACCTGTGAATGGCTTTCTTGCTTACCTATAAAACTCCAGGACCCCTTAGTTTACATTGGGATGTTGTCATTAATGAATGTTCTCCCTATAGCACTAGCCTGAATAAAGTCATTTCCTTAATTTTCTGGTGCATATTGTTTTTGACAATCCCACACTGAAAAAAAATTTTAAACCAGATCAGAGGGAAATTCAGGTCTCCAGCAAGGCCATAAAGGACAAAAGACAAGAAGGTTATGAGGAATCAGCAGGAATGTCCTAAAAAATTAGCTAAGGAAGGAACAAAAGGAAAATTTGTATGCAAATGAATAGGTGTTCAAAGCGTTCTGCTTTAAAGCAAGCCTTGTGTCTTCTGTAACAAGAAGAGTAAGGATATTGGGAAATATAAGATGTCCTTGTTGGTCCATAAGTTTCCTTTATTTTATTACAACCTTAAATCCTGTATGTCAATATTCTGCAAGCTTTAGACTTCAATATGGACCTGTGTAAAGACTGAGACAAGAGCATCAGATTAGGAATTGAAGGAATATCTCTAATTTTCTGTTTTGCTGTGGGAGGAATGTCCTAGACTGCTGGAGTTTCCTAAGATTCAATTCTGAAAGGTGGAAGTGCATGGAAAATTCATTCCTCACCCTGGCTACTGCTGCCAGTGACTGGTGGGAAAGGACAGAAACCCAGTGGGTTTGCCTCATGGTCTGACAAACTCGGGGCAATATTTGGTCGAGGGATGGCAACAAAGTGAAGCTGAGTTTGGCATATGGCTGTCCCTCTTTTCCCATATTCTCCCTTATTGGTTTCTCCTGGACCCCTTACCCAGTAAATCAGTTACACCTGAATACTTTTTTCAGGGTTTGCACCTGAGAGGTCAGACTCAAGACACTATTGCCTCACTGTGATGAAGGAAGAAAGAAGGAAGAAGGAAGGAAAGGAGGATGGGAGAGAGACAGAGAGAGGGAGGAAGGAAGGGAGGAAGGGAAGGAGAAAAGGATGGGAGGAAGACACAGAGGAAATGCTAAGTGCTTTCTTTGTAGAAAACCAATTGAAAGCTCATAAAAAGCACCCTTGATTTTCTACTGACAGTGCTGCAGTTCAAACTCCAGCTCTGCTACGTTCCAACTTTTAATTTTGAATGTGTTACTTGCATGATTTGAGTTTCAAATTTCTTCTCAGTAAAAACTATCACTGACTCAAGGTTGTTGCAATAATTCAGTTAATGCTTTTTGGTGGTCACTCTTCAGACACACCATGGTATTTCAATCTGTAAGAAAGGTGTGTTCTCCAGTGTGAGTTGATCTAGCATTTTCCCTCTTATTCTGAAGATAAGTGCTTACCTACATCTTCTTTCATCCTCAACTATTGCCCATGGCTCTAAGTAATACATACTGAAGAAGGAGAAAAACAGTGTGGTCTTAGTTTAGTAGATTTCAATTTCTCAGGAGCTCAAAAATCTTGGAGGCTTTGTTTAAAATACAGGTTTCCTGAATCTATTAAGATACCCTGTTCAGTGGATATGGAATGGCTTCATAAATCAAAGTTTAAAATATCAGCTCTGTGAGCCTAAGGCTGGGAGTCCACAGACTTTATTTTTGGAAGCACAGCCCTGGGTTCAGAGTCTAGCACCATCCACCAGTGCTGTTCTTGCTATGTCAACGTTCTGTACTCTGTTTGCCTGTGTGTATCACAGTCCCTATCAGCTCTTTCCATCCCCGGCTGGACAGTTAGTGTTATTCTCCAGGTCTCTGATGATTAGCTGAGCTCCCAAACCCATATGGCCTCTTGGTCTATGTTGCCCCATTGGGTTGACACTTTGCTCTGCACATCAATGAGTTCATTCATGGATGTCAATGAGCACTTGTCCATTTAGTGCAAAAAAATGGACTGATGTTGCTGAGAAATCCTGAGATGACACCAACGATCAATCAAATGCTCCATGGGTCCACCAGGCACTGGAGAGCAGTAGATCCATTACAGCCGATTAAGACCATGAATGACAAGGAGCTGAGGTCCTGCTTCATCTGCAGCTCCCGAGACAATGAGGCAGAGGTCAGTGTGTGACTTTGACCAAGGACTCTGTCACTGATGATCATCACATTCCTGTTTTTAGCCACACCTGGATCAATGCATTGGTTCATGATCTTCAGTGCTAAGCACAGCTTAGTCCAAGGTACCTCTCCAGGTCACCCCAACAGCTCCCCCTTAATCCCCATGTGCCTCACGTCCATAGAACCTCTAGAACCCAGATTCTTTCTCTATCTGCATCATCCTGCTAAACACAGGGTCGACATAGGAGGGAATACAACTATGGCTCATGAGACCTTCCTGTTCTCATGATGCTTAGTCTACCTTGAGATACACTGAAATTTTGACCAAGGATATAAAACTTTCTGTAAAGGGCCAGACAGTAAATATTTTAACTTCTGTAGTCCAGATGATCTCATGGCAGTGACTCAGGTCTTCCATTGTAGCATGAAAGTAGCACAGACAATAAGTAGACAAAAATGGATGTGGCCATATCCTATAAAACTTTATTGGCAAAAAAAGTCAGTAGACTGGATTTAATTCACAGCTATACTGTATAACAGCTAGCCTATCCACCTTTATCAATGCATTCATTCAACAAATGTTTGTTGTATATCTCCATGTGCCAGACACTGTGGGGAGCACAAGGGATACAGCAGTGAGGCAGGACAGATAGAGTCCCTACCCTCATGGAGCCTAGGGTTTAATAGTGGAGAATGGATTAACTAAGCATGCAGCTAAATGTTTAATTGCTACCATTACAAGTGCAATGAAGGAGAAAGAGAACGTGTGATGGATGTGAACAACAGGGGAAATGAATGCTAGAGAAGCGGATGTGATGGGTGGGCAGGAAGGGGATGGGCCACTGATCAGCAGGAGTAACACTGGATGTTCTGAGTAGAGGGGAACTTGGTAAATAAGAGACTCAGGGTTACTGCCACCCAGAGAAGGAAGACGAGGGAGGCATTAGCTTGAATTTAGTAATTCTAGGTAAGTATTTTATATTCTTCCAGAAGCAATGGGGAGTCTCCACTGTGTTTTAAAGCAGGAGACAAGCACAGGCAGATTTAGGTTTCAGAACAATTTATCTAGCTGCAGTTTGGGGAATAGACAGGGGGGCAATAATAAATCCAAGGACTGGCTAGATGGTTCCAGCAGCACTTTATCAATTTTGGCATTATAAAGTCTCTCATTCTACCTCCCTTTTTTTTCTGCCAACCTCACCCACAAAGTCAAGGATTTGATTAAATGTCCACACCTGAGGTCACCATATTGAGGCCAAAGCTGCCCACATACTACCATGAAACTATCTCGATAGTAATGATTTCATTCTAGGGAACAGTATTTCAGTTGGGATGGAACACAGGTTCTTGGGAGAGGTGGGAAGAAGGTGGGTGCTGAGGCTGGATCATCAAGCTAGGGTCAGACTGTGTGGAGCCTGTCAATAATAAGGGACACAGACTTTTGAAAACCAGTCCTTCCCTCTTGCCATCATGAGGCTGAATGTTTCAAGGCCACCTGGATCTTCTGAAGCTTTACTTATAGCCAATTCAAGTAATGATCATTTTGCTGATAGATTTTGAAGATGCTATAACATTGCAGAGTGTCTTCATATTTTCAGGCATTTAATACCTCCACTTGGAATGCATTGATATGTAGATCATTAAGCAGAGCAGACCTTCTCAGTGAAAGGAGTAGTAATTGCAGTTTTCAAATGCTATTTTCATTTGCTATTTGGCAGGAATACCACAGTCATGGTCTTCTATTTCTTTTCACCACAAGGACTGTGACAAAGTCATCCTACTTTTCCTCTGGCAAGCCTTCATTTCAGACTCTCTGCAATTTGGCTATTTAGGTAATAAAGACAGATGTGTCTCCAGCTTCTGAGATAGTCCCTAATGTCCATACTTCCTGGTTTTCACACTTTTGAAGAGTCCTCTTCCAACTCCTACCGGGGTGGATCTGTGTGAATAATAGCACACAGTGAAAGTAATGGATTGTCTATTCCTAGGTTAGGTCATAAAAGGCACTGGTGGCAGCCATCTTGGGAACCTTCTCTCTGTTGGATCACTCACTCAGGGAGAAACTGGCTTCTATGTTGTGACCAGCTCTGTAGAGGGGTTGCTATGGCAAGTTACTGGAGCCTTTTGCCAACAGCCACATTGATGAACTTGGACATGGGTTCCAGCCTCAGTTAAGCCTTCAGATGACTACAGTATCACCATGAGAAGTTCCAAGCTAGGGGCAACCAGATCAGCTGCACCTGGAGTCTTGACCCTCTGAAAATGTGAGATAATAAATAATTTTGATTTCAGTTCTAAGTTTCAGGGAACTCAATAAACATGACAAGAAGGACTCCATTGTCTGGAAAGTGGAGACAGAGGCAGGACCTGGCTGGGATATAGAAGTCCTTACAAGGACTACAAGTGGCTACAGCCACTAACAAGTTTTGTTGTCCAGGGAAAGTGGCTTTTGATTTCTGGACCTTATTTTTCTTGCTATTAGAAACAAAAGGTTAGACTAGATGAGCTGAAGTATGCTGAGGCCATTTGTTGATGCTTGGGTGTTTGGTGATGGATCTTACAAACACCTGTTATCCCACATTGGCACATATGCATGCATGTGCACACAGGCCACATGCATGTAAAATGTGAAGAGTCCAGCTAGCAATTAATGAGGGTTGAACTATAGGTTAGGCACTGTGTTAAACTTTCTCATTGCTGTGACAAAATACCTGACAAAAACAATGTAAAAGGAAAGAGGATTTATTTTGGCTCATTGTTTCAGAGGTGTCAGTCCATCAGGGTACAGAGGGTGTGGCAGAGCAGAAAAGCTCATTACATGGTGGCCAGAAAGCAGATGGAGAGAGAGACAGACAGAGAGAGAGAGAGAGAGAGAGAGAGAGAGAGAGACAGAGACAGAGAGAGAATGCCTGTGCTAGCTGGCTTTCTCCTTTCCCCTTTCATCTCAGCCAGGCCCCTACCCTAGGGTATGGTGCTACCCACGTTGAGACCAAGTTTTAACCCCTTAGTTGTTCATCTCTGGAAACACCATCACAGGCACACACCAAAGTATGCTATACTAATCTCATAGGCATCTCTCAAGATTAAACATTACAGGCACTGAATCATATAAGAGTTGCCCATAAATTCTTACAACAGCCACTATGAGTAGGTGCTTCTACAACCACTCTCAGGGGCTTAAGTCATATCCTTTCTGGATTGTGTTAGTCATTTTAGTCAGATTTCCATTTATGTGATAAAATCAGCTTAAACATAGGAAAGTTTATTTTGGCTTATGGTCTCAGAGGCTTGTGTCTATGGTCGCTTGGCCCAGTTGCTTTTAGGACTTTGCCAGGGTCATACAGCATGGTGGAAGTATTGGTGGAGAAAGTTGCTCCTTTCTTAGTGGCCAGGAAGCAAAGAGCACAATTTCTTTTATAACAAAACCCCTCTTCTTACACCTATGAATCCATCAATGGATTAATCCATTCATGATATCAGAACCTTCATGATCCACCCACCTCCCAAAGGCTCCACCTCTGCTGTATTGGGGATCACACATTCAACACATGAGGTTTAAACCGTAACATGATTTCAAACTGGATTGTACTGGTCCACCTGGGTCACATGTCCACTCTTTGGTGGGGATGGGATAGAGGACATCATGCCTAACAGCTTCCCTGGGACAATGTCAAATCTATAAAGTGTTATTCCTGAACGAAAAGTTGGGCACTGTGACCAAAAGGAAGAAGTGATGGTCAGCTGATAAGAGCATTTTATATGCTGAAAAATCTGAAGATAAAGTCTAAATGTCTAAAGACAAATCTCTTCAGCCTTCTGCATCAGGCAGCTTATATAGAAACCTTTGTGTGTATATGAAGACGTACCCTTCAAGTGTACAGCACTGAGAAAGTTTATGCGAATTCTTCCTTCTGTCTTCAGTTCTCAAACATCCAATTACTGAGGTGGGGAGGGGCTGGATTTAATGCATTGAGTGAATAAATGATGCCCTACCTAGAACTAATTATTTCTGAAACTTAGGAGGTGAGTTCAATGGTTGAGATTTGGATCTGCTAACCTTATCTTAGCCTGGGGAACTTTCTCCACAGTAATCCACATTTAAATGAGTTTACCTCCAGGCGAGCTACATTAGTGCAGATCTTCCCCCTTACGGTGGCCTCACCCCAAGGAGCTAATACAACTTAATAGTATGGTTTGAAAAAGGTGGAAGATATCCTTAGGAGGAGACTAACCTTTACTTTATGAGCATTTCAATAAAGGAACAGAAAGATGCATTGAAGAGGGCTGATGGCAGAGTTGGGATACTAAATCCTCTCTGCACTGGGGGAGACTTCCTTCTGGGAAGTACCCGCCCTGAATTTCTGGAAAGCATCTCCTTTCTGTCATTTTGCTTGCATGCCTCTCTGTGTGTCTGCATTTCCTCTCTACACAAATCTGTTGGATATTTTATGACTTTACTCTCCAAAGCTTTTGACCTCATTTTGGATGCTTTTAAAGTCTTGCATCAAGAATCTTTCTAAGGGAGGGACTCAGGCTCCTCTAAGACCTTGTCTAGGAAGGAATCAACAGCTGTAAAAATTCAGAAATCTTTCCATCCTTTGCTTCTATGGGGAGAGGGTGGTGGAGACATGCCGAGCTCTCTAGGAACTTTAATTTTCTAGGTGGTGACTCTATCTTGCAGATATGCATGGAGAAAATAGGCAATGTGAAATGCCGACATGTTATAAGAACAACCTGTTTTTACCAGTCCCTTGTTAGTCATCCAAAGCCCACTGTCCCTTTTCTCCTGCTATACCCATTTTCCCAATGTTGCTTCCCTCATCCTATCCCAAAGACTTAATAAATGAGAATAGATGGAAAAGAATCAAATATGCAATAAAAATGGAAGAACCTCAAAGAATGAGCTGCCTCTGTTAACAAGCAGACCCAATGGGCTTGATAGGGGCTTTTTCATCTTCCCTGGTGTAGAGGTAGATAGCCATTAAGTTTGTCCCTCATGATCTCTACATCCTGGTATTTATGCCCTTATTTTGTAACCTTTTCCCTCTCAGTTGTCTCTAGCTCTTGACAATTGAACCAGCCAGCTCCAAGGTCTATGACTTCCCTGCCTCCTGAACTCTAAGAAATAAATTTCTCTTCAGTTTAGAGACCATTTCTTTTGATGAACAGAAGCTTTTTAGCTTTATGAGGTCCCATTTATCTATGCTATCTCTTAGTTGCTGTGCTGCTGGGGTTTCATTGAGAAAGTTCTTACCTATACCTACTAACTCCAGAGTATTTCCTACTCTTTCCTGTACCAACTTTAGAGTTTGGGGTCTGATATTAAGATCCTTGATCCATTTTGAGTTAATCTTGGTATAGGGTGATATACATGGATCTAGTTTCAGTTTTTTGCAGACTGCTAACCAGTTTTCCCAGCAGTTTTTGTTGAAGAGGCTGCTTTTTCTCCATCGTATATTTTTAGTACCTTTGTCAAAGACAAGTTGGTTATAGTTGTGTGGCTTCATATCTGGGTCCTCTATTCTGTTCCACTGGTCTTCATGTCTGTTTTTGTGCCAGTACCATGCAGTTTTTATTGTTATTGCTTTGTAATATAGTTTGAAGTCAGGTATTGTGATACCTCCAGCATTGTTCTTTTGACTGAGTATTGCCTTGGCTATTCGTGGCCTCGTGTTTCCATATAAATTTAACAGTAGATTTTTCAATCTCTTTAATGAATGTCATTGGAATTTTGATGGGAATTGCATTAAACATGTAGATTGCTTTAGGGAGTATCGACATTTTTACTATGTTGATTCTACCAATCCATGAACATGGGAGATCTCTCCACTTTCTATAGTCTTCCTCAATCTCTTTCTTCAGAAGTTTATAGTTTTCCTTGTAGAGGTCTTTCACATCTTTTGTTAGGTTTACACCTAGGTATTTGATTTTTTTGAGGCTATTGTAAATGGAATTGTTTTCATACATTCTTTTTCAGTTTGTTCATTATTAGTGTATAGAAATGCTAATGATTTTTCTATGTTGATTTTATATCCTGCTACCTTGCTATAGCTATTGATGATGTCTAGAAGCTTCTGAGTAGAGTTTTTTGGGTCTTTAAGGTATAGGATCATGTCGTCTGCAAATAGGGATATTTTGACAGTTTCTTTACCTATTTGTATTCCTTTTATTCCTTCTTCTTGCTTAATTGCTCTGGCTAGGAATTCCAGTACTATGTTGAATAGGAGTGGAGATAGTGGGCATCCTTGTCTGCTTCCTGATTTTAGAGGGAATGGTTTCAGTTTTTCTCCATTAAGTATAATGCTGGTTGTAGGTTTGTCATATATAGCTTTTATAATGTTGAGGTACTTTCCTTCTATTCCTAGTTTTCTTAGAGCTTTTATCATGAAGTGGTGTTGGATCTTATCAAAGGCTTTTTCTGCATCTATTGAGATGATCAAGTGGTTTTTGTCTTTGCTTCTGTTAATGTGGTTTATTACGTTTATTGATTTTCGTATGTTGAACCACCCCTGCATCCCTGGGATGAAGCCTACTTGGTCGTGGTGAATAATCTTTTTGATGTGTTGTTGAATTCGGTTTGCCATTATTTTGTTGAGGATTTTTGCGTCAATGTTCATTAAGGAGATTGGCTTATAGTTCTCCTTTTTGGAGGTGTCTTTGCCTGGTTTTGGGACAAGTGTAATACTGGCTTCATAAAATGTGTTAGGCAGGTTTCCTTCCCTTTCTATTTCATGGAACAGTTTAAGAAGGGTTGGTATCAGTTCTTCTTCAAAGGTCTGATAGAATTCAGCAGAGAATCCATCAGGTCCTGGACTTTTCTTTTTTGGGAGACTCTTGATTGCTGCTTCAATTTCATTTTGTGTTATAGGTCTATTCAGGTGATTAATATCCTCTTGGGTCAGTTTTAGATGATCATATGTATCTAGAAATCTGTCCATTTCTTTTAGATTTTCAAATTTATTTGAATATAGGTTCTCAAAGTAGTCTCTGATGATTTCCTGGACTTCCATGGTGTTTGTTGTTATCTCCCCTTTTGCATTCCTGATTCTACTAATTTGGGTTTTTTTCTCTCCTCATTTTAGTCAGGTTTGCCAGGGGTCTATTGATCTTGTTTAATTTTTCAGAGAACCAACTTTTTGTTTCATTAATTCTTTGTATTTTTTTTTTTTTGGTTTCTATTTCGTTGATTTCAGCTCTTATTTTTATTATTTCTCTCCTTCTCTTTGTTTTGGGATTTGCTTGTTCTTGTTTTTCTAGGAGTTTGAGATGTATCATTAGGTCATTGATTTGGGATCTTTCAGTCTTTTTAATATATGCACTCATGGCTATAAACTTTCCTCTCAGTACTGCCTTAGCTGTGTCCCATAGGTTCTGGTAGGTTGTGTTTTCATTTTCATTGACTTCTAGGAACTTTTTAATTTCCTCTTTTATTTCATCGATGATCCATTTTTCGTTAAGTAATGAGTTATTTAGTTTCCAGCTGTTTGCATGTTTTTTGTCTTTACTTTTGTTGTTGAGTCCTACTTTTACTGCATTGTGATCAGATAGTATGCACGGTATAATTTCTATTTTCTTATATTTGCTGAGACTTGCTTTGTGCCCTAGGATATGATCTATTTTGGAGAAGGTTCCATGGGCTGCTGAGAAGAATGTATATTGTGTAGAAGTTGTATGAAATGTTCTATAGACATCAACTAGGTCCATTTGATCTATTGCATATTTTAGATCTTGGATTTCTTTATTGATTTTTTGTTTGGATGACCTATCTATTGTTGATAATGGGGTATTAAAATCTCCCACATCCACTGTGTTGGCGTTTATATATGCTTTTAGGTCTTTCAGGGTATGTTTGATGAAATTGGGTGCGTTGACATTGGGTGCATACAGGTTGATAATTATTATTTCCTTTTGGTCTATTTCCCCTTTTATTAGTATGGAATGTCCTTCTTTATCTCGTTTGATCAATGTAGGTTTGAAGTCTACTTTGTCAGAGATAAGTTTTGCTACTCCTGCCTGTTTTCGGGGGCCATTGCTTGGTAAATCTTCTTCCAGCCTTTCATCCTAAGCCTATGCTTATTTCTTTCGGTGAGATGGGTCTCCTGTAAGCAACACATTGTTGGATCTTCCTTTTTAATCCATTTTGTCAAGCGGTGCCTTTTGATGGGTGAATTAAGTCCATTAACATTAAGTGTTAGTACTGATAGGTATGTGGTGATTCCTGTCATTTAGTTGTCTTAGTTGTTTGAAGGTTTGGTTGTGTGTACCTAAGTTGAGGTTACTCTCTACTGTCTTGCTTTTTCTTTTCCTGTGGTTTGGTGCTGCCTGTCCTTTCATGGTTAAGTTGGGTTTCACTTTCTGTGTGCAGAATCCTTTGCAGAATCTTTTGTAGTGGTGGCTTTGTGGTCATATATTGTTTTAGTTTCTGCTTATCATGGAAGACTTTTATTGCTCCATCTATTTTGAATGATAGTTTTGCTGGGTAGAGTATCCTGGGGTTGAAGTTTTCATTCAGTGCCTGGAAGATCTCACCCCACGCTCTTCTTGCTTTTAATGTTTCTGTTGAGAAGTCTGCTGTGATTTTGATGGGTTTAACTTTGTATGTTACTTGTTTTTTCTCTCTTATAGCCTTCAATATTCTTTCCTTAGTTTCTGAACTTGTTTTAATGATGATATGTTGTGGGGTAGTTTTATTTTGGTCTGGTCTGTTTGGTGTCCTGGAGGCCTCTTGCATCTGTATGAGGAATATCTTTCCCTAGATTTGGGAAATTTTCCATTATTATTTTGTTGAATATATTATGCATTCCCTTCGCTTGCACCTCTTCTTCTTCGATGGCATAATTTTTCTTATAAATGGACTCCAGATCTAAAAAAATGACATGAAGGGGGACTTTGAGGTGGATACCAGTGAGAGGAGGGAGAGTGAAAGGAGGAAATGATGGTGGAGTGAATATGATTAAAATACTTTATATACATGTATGAAAATAGAACAATGAAACCCACTAAAATTATTAAAAAAAGGTGGGTAAGAAAGAAATAGAGGAGATGAATTTGATCAAAGTACATTATATTCATGTACAGACATATCACAATGAAACCCCTTTGTGCAATTAATGTATGCTAATAAAGGGAAAATTTTGACATCTGTCTGACATCTTTTTCAGGAAATGCCTCTGAGGCATGTCATTAGGAGAGTTTCTCAGAGAGGGTGTATTTGGTCCCTTAGGAAGACCATTGTTCCACAAAGAGCAAGTGCCAGAGGAGTTGGAATTCCTGGAGGCAGACATTCCTCAGACAAAAACAAAAGCAACTTTAACAAATAGAAGTCCCTGCAGATCAACTTGCACCTCACTGCAGCTGAGCAGACATGGTACAAGTAATGGATTTACTTCCAAATCTCAGTTCACATTAAGTGCTAGATGTCTACCATGTACCCATCCTTGGGTGGATGGAAGATAGTCTGCCTTCTGGTAGAGGGCAGCCAGCAGAGGCACATGGTGGCAATTCAACATAACGCACTCCAGCGCTACAAGGTAAGTAGATAGAAACTAAGTCTATTCCATATTGTTTCCTTTCTTATCTCCCCATCAAGTAACTGGGATGCTGTCCACCTTTTTGATGCAAGGGGGCACAGGAGATTTTTGTTTAAGTGGTTGTTCACCTAGGAGCTTGAGCTGGTTTCTCTTTTTTACTTCGTTTTAGGTTCTCTAGTTTCCATGAAGGGAACCAAGGCCTTCATGTGATTACCTGCATCATAGGTGTAGTGATTTCCTGACGGAAGCAGTGGTAGTAATAAATGCTATCTCCTCAATGGCTCAGCTGCATCAACTTTGGAAAACAGCTTCATTAGTTGTAGCATCTCTGCATTAGTTACCTTCATCTTATTGTGACAAAATAACTGAGACACTCAACTTAATTAGGGAAAAGGTTTATGTTGGCTCATGAATTCAGAGGTTTCAGTCCCTAGTCACTTGGCCCTGTATGTCATGGTATAGACACATAGTAGAGGAGGCATTTTCATCTTATGGTGACTAAGGGGGGAGAGAGAAAGAGAGAGAGAGAGAGAGAGAGAGAGAGAGAGAGAGAGAGAGAGAGAGAGAGAGAGAGATCAGGGATTCCATTTCAATCAGAGATCCAATACCTTCTTCAAGGGCATGTTCTGGCCCTTTAGGAAAGATTCTTTATGTATCCGTTTTCTTGGAAAGAACCCATCATAAAGTTGGGTTTGGGAAATAAATGTTGGTGTTATATATGCAATATTATAGGAAGGCTGAAGGTGGTTTGAAAGACAGAATAGGGACACATATGCAAGCTGACGAGTTAGCAAAACTACTAGAGAGCAAGTGATGCTGATTCAAGAGTGGTAGAGAGGTTTGTAAGGTACAGAGAGCAGGGAGAGGTACTGAGGAAAATGGAGCAGTGTGCTCAAAGTTTCAGAGGATCCAGGTGCCAGAAGCTCATGCCTGTAATCTTAGTTACTTAGGAGGCAGGTATCAGGAGGATCACGGTTTGAAGCCAGCCCAGACAAATAGTTCGTGAGAACTTATTTCAAAAAACCCATTGCAAAAAAGGGCTGGTGGAGTGGCTCAAGGTGTAGGCCCTGAGTTCAAACATCGGTACAGCAAAAAAAAAAAAAAAAAAAAAAAGGTTCGGAGGAGGAAGACAGCTAATGGTTTTAAAACAATGCTTCATGTGATTGGAATCGTGATCAGATCTTATTCATGCTGCAGAAAAATCATTGTGTTGATTATTTAAAGCATGAGGGAAGACTGAAGAGGGAGAGAGGTCCAGACATATGTCTATTACAGTTGAGAGATGATATTAGGGGAATTTAAGAGATTTTGCTGGCACAGTTGACCTAACTTGATTGACATCCTGAGTTTTGAGGCTATGGTTTTCTTGTCGATAGTCATATTCTCTTTCTACATCCAATAAGAGCTCAACATAGATGTAGTAAATGGATGAATGAATGTTGGAGCCATGAATAGGTAGCTCTTTAGGTTGGAGATGCAGATGGAGAGTAGTCATAGGTCAGTAACATAAGGAACCACAATGGCTTAAGAAAATCTGCCCCTCTTGGGTTCCATACTTATTAAATAACTTGCTGATTCTTATTTTAACCTAACATTTAGCATTCAGTGTTGAAGGGTGGAAGGTTTTTATTTCTACTTATATAATAATACATTGACATCTGGTTTCTACATTGAGCCCCAAAAATTCTGGTTGTTGGGAACCTGGCATCTTTGGATGTCTTCATAGACCACTCTTTGGACTTAGAAATACCAGGCCTATTTGTGACATATTTCTGCTATTTATGTGATATTCAAATGGAATCACTATGTTATATTTACTTTGCAACTCAGAAACATAGATTATATTAACCCTAGGAAGAACCACTGTTAGGATTTTATGAATGATGGAGTTTAGACATAGCAGTGGGAAGAGCAAAGGGACATGCCTGAGGGAGTGATTCTTTTCACATATCCCCTTTCAGGAACATTTGATAATGTCTGGAGACATTTTGGGTTGTCAAAACTGGGATGAAGGCCAGGTGTGGTGGGTATGTCTGCAATTCTAGTGTTTAGGAGGTGGAGGCAGGAGGATCCTGAGTTAGAGGCAAGCCTGGGTTACAAAATGAGACCATGCCTCAAGAAAAGCAAGCAAGCAAACAAAGCCCCCCAAAACTGGGATGGAAGACTACTGGAATCTAGTGGGTGAAGGCCAAAGATGGCTGCTAAATATCTATGATGAAAGGGACAGACCCCCCAACTTGGAATTTCTGGTTCCAAGTGTCAATAATGCAAAGATTGAGAGGCTATGATCTAGACATTTATCTGAGAAAGAGGAATGGTGTATATGTACTACAAAAAAATGTGTACTGAGACTGAATTCTAGTTAACTCTGACATTCACTCTCTGACTTTGGCTAAGTCAATGAACTTTGGGGGCCCCACCCATCACCTAAGAGGACTGGAGTAAGAAGATCACCGATTCTCTCCATCATTCTAAAATGTTATGAGTCTGTGACTGCCCCCAAGGTCTTCTCATCATCTCTAAGAAATTTGTTTTCAGTCTTGCTTACAGATTTTTTTGGGGGAAGAGATCAAGCCATGCTCTTCCCTTATAGTTGTCTTGACCCTCAAAATTATTTTGAAAAGTTTTCTATCCTGCAGAAAGACATTGGGTGAAGGGTTAGAAGTTCTTTCTTTGGAGAAAGTATCATTTCACATATTTTTTTCTTCCAAAATTCAATAGCTCGAGTTCAACCTTACCACTCAGGAGACAAGGAGGGAAGGAGATGAGCAGCCAAAACAAAAAATCTGAGAATGGAGGTGTGAAAATCCAAAGACTTTTCAATCTTTTCTTTTATGTAAAATGGAAAATTTACCCTTTTCTGTGTCTACCACCACTTAATGTTTCTTAAATGAGATGTCCATTAAATAGTTTTGTTAAAAGTTTTAACAAACCATTGGTCAGGTGCTGAGTCTCAGGTATGAACTATATTTTGAAAGTACCTTGTATGGGGAAAGTGTGGTGTAATATGGGAATCATTACTAACAGTTCATGAAATAACATGCAAGGTGGGTAAGGAAATACCAACTGATGGGCAAATTAGTTAGAGTGCAATTTACAAAGTCCTCTGGTTTTCCTGGTGTCATTTCACTCTGGGATACAGGATCATTAAATATAACCCTCGAAGGCTCTATGTCTAGAGGTTGGGAAATTAGTAAATTTTAAGACAAGATTTTAAACAAGGGCCAAACCATTTTATCTACTTGAATTTGGGTCACTAATTACACCTACTGATCTTCAAGTAATGAATCTAACAGTGACCTCATAAATTGTGCAATGACAATGAGTATTTTTCTTGTTCTTTTTCATCATAAAATGAGACTGATGCTGCTTCTAATTAGTAATGGAAATTATATGTCTACCAAAGGGATGAGACAAAGGAGAGCAGGAAGAGTGGTGTGTACTAGGGAGACTTAAGTTAGTGTCTCTGTTGTGCTGATGCTGTGTATATTTAAGCCTT
The DNA here is from genome assembly GCF_047511655.1 of Castor canadensis. Taxonomy (NCBI): domain Eukaryota; kingdom Metazoa; phylum Chordata; class Mammalia; order Rodentia; family Castoridae; genus Castor; species Castor canadensis. The sequence goes on along the minus strand of NC_133402.1, from coordinate 6,759,863 downwards.
CCCTGATCCAACTTTCTCATTTTAATAGAGTCTGATGTTGCCTCATGTGATTTTTCAAGTCTTCACCAGCTCTCAAATTCCAGGATTCTAAGTAAAATTTATTTGTGACATTGAGGTAAGGACACTATTAAAATAATCAAGCCCTGAATTTTCCCCAAAGGCAGATTATGTTTCAACATGTCCCCAAATGAGGTTGTATAATTAAGTTATGTCTAATTTATGGCTATTATGAATAAGAAAATAGGTTTAAATAATAGCATAGGAAATTTTGGATAGCAAAAAAAGGCTGTCTTAATGGTACAAGTTGAGCATCACTGATCTGAGAATCTGGAATCTGAAATATTCCAAAATCATAAGTCTTTTGAGCATTGACACGATACTTCATGTGGAAAATTCACAGTTAAAATAGGAGTTCACTAAAATGTTACAAAAATTACTACCAGGCTAAGACACAAATAAATTTCATGCTTACACTTGGGTCTCATCCCCAAGATATCTCATATGTACATGCAAATATTCTAAAATTTAAAAATCTGAAATCTGAAACACTTCTAGTCTCAAGCATTTAAAATAAGGGATACTCAACCCATAATTGTTTGGCAGATCAGTTTTTCATTGCTGTGATATAATGCCTGAGAGAAACAACTTTAAAAGTAGGAAAGGTTTATTTTGGCTTACAGTTTCAGAGATTTCAGTCCTTGGTCCACTGGTTCCATTGGTGTGTGCCTGAGGTGAGGCAGAACATCATGGCTATGAAGGCATGTGGTAGAGGAGACTGCTTAACTCTTGGCAGCCAGGAAGTAAAAAGGGAGAGAAGGGTTTGGGGATAATAATACATATCCTTCAATGTCATACTCCCAATGACTGTCTTTCCCCAACCAGCCCCCACCTCTTGATAGGTGGGGATTAATCCATTGATGAAATTGTCACCCTCAGGACTCAATCACCTCTCAATAGTGTCACCAGCTGGGAACCAAGCCTCCAACACATGAGTGTCCTGGGGGACATTCCAGATCCAAACCATAAGGGAAGAAAGGTTAAGAAGTTGAACATCTTTGGAAAGATGTTGTGTGGTTTTTACTAGTTGCGGTCACGGAAGGGAAGCTAGAAGCTTTTTTATTATCCATTTGGCTATGTGCATCCATTTCTGGGAGGAAGATTGTTCATAGGATAGAATGTGGGAATCTTCAGCGGTGCAGAACAACCCAAGGACCACTAAATTGGCTCATGGTACCAGCTGAGCTGTGTCTGAGAGGCAGACCTTGCTTGGTCCCTACCTGTGTTTATTTTCTCCAAGCCTTGCCTCTGTGACAGTGAGCTATATTCCTATTTCTCACCTTCTCCAGAGTTGCTCTTTCTGGAATCTAAACCTACTGTTTATGGGACCTTGTTCTTTTTATGTCTCTAATTCCTGCCTTAGCAAGTGGAATTAGTATACCTGCCTTGGATGCCTACCGTCACACTAACATTCCTGACATAAGTTCACAGAGAAAAGCAGAGCCGCCATAAATGGCTCAGAACCACCCTGGAGTAAAGTCATCCCCTGTCATAAACCCTTCTTTATAAAAGTTTTCAACTTGCCTTTTGAAGCTCTCTCCATTCCCATTTGGGAATTCCTCTTTAATTTCATACCAGAAGTTGGTGGGAAAATGTCTTCATCTGCACATAACTTCCTGTGAACATCTCTATTCTGAAACGCAGGATCAAGACAATTCTAAAGTTGGATTTATTTTATTAAGCAAAAAGCATTTAAAATTGGAACAGTAGGTTACATTAATATATATTACATATTGAAAGGTAAGTAGGTAAGTGAACTGCCCAATGTGATGATATATTTCTTTATGAGTAACAGGCATTATGTTAAACAGGAAAAATGGAGAAAGAACAAAAAGTTATAGCAAAATAGCTACATTTCACAACTCTCTTGACAACCCCACTGTTTTGGCCTCTCCTCCCTTATTCTTTCCTCTCCTCTCCTCTGCTCCTTTCCTCTGCCTCCATTATGAGACACTAATTGGAGGGGAAGCAGGGAGACCAATTAAGAGCCCATCAAAGATGTCCAGGTGAAAGATGAAGGTACTGTGGCCTGGGGAGGCAGCAGTGGAGTGGGAAAGAAGTGGATGGATTTGGGTGAGTTTTAAGATTAAATTAGGAACACTTGGTAATTGGTTAGATGGGGGAGGGGAGTCAGAGGGAAACAGGTATTGAAGCCAAACTGTTGTTTCTCATCCTGGAACCCCAGAGTGAGTTCTCATTGCTGGTACCCAGGACCAGCGAGGGCTCTCAGGTCCCTGCCCTCATGCCAGAAGCTCTGTGTAATACAATCCCTACTGAGGGACACTTGGTAGCATAGGGCCACTTTCAGAACTACCTTCCAATTCTCCCCTTTTTTGAGAGTGGTTTGCTTTATCTTAAGAGGGAAGTCAATTACTTCTCAAAGGCAGAAAGGGAGAGAAGTAGGAAAGAGGGAGAAGAAGAGAGGAGATAATTCACCTGTTGTCTCTCTCTCTGTAACACACACACACACACACACACACACACACACACTCTCAAAAATTCTCCTAAAGAAAAACCTGCTTAAAACCTAGTGGTTTCTCATAGGGATTTTCCATAGCCTGCAAGACAATGAGTTGACCACTTAGAATTTGGTAGCTTTTCCACTAATTTCCTGAGTATTTTAATTCAGTGTGAATGTATATAACATATAGTATGTATCAGATATTGAGATTACATTGTTGAGCAGGGTGTAACACACTCCTTGTATGTGTTTCTAGTTTTGTAATGTGGGTAGATATGCAAATTGGTTATACTGGAGAGTAATACTTGTACAAAATGACTTACACATTATTGTAATTGTGATTAATTTTGTCATGACATAGCAATTGGCAAATTAAGGTGAACTTTAGAGAGGTGGTGACATATGAAGTGGTATGGATATTGTTAAATTTTATCCCTTGACTGTGAAATCCACTTGGAGATTATCTTCAATGAAATAAAAATTGTACAAATGTGCAAAGAGTTGCCTAAAGATGTTCTTTGAAGTGTTTTTTATAATGAAAAATTAGAAACAACTTAAAATGCCCGTGAATAGGTGTAGGGATAAGTATAAGCTATAGTATGTATACTAGTCAAATATCAATTTAGAAATAAATAGATTGACATTCAGTGTGGTGAAAACAATGACAACAGGGTTCAGCTGACTGAGGGGTATGAATGATGTGAGGCCATAAGTATCATGGTTTACTCATTTCTTGCTTGTTTGTTTTTTGGTGGTACTGGCGTTTGAACTTACCATCAACCCTGGTTTAGCCATTTCTTCATGTCTTCTTGTACTAGGGAATGGAGAATGCCTGGGTAGTGGTGCAGGCTTTTCAAGGACTTCTGAATTCCTAAGGGCAGAGGATGAAGGCCCAGTTCATCTTCCAGAAACTTAGGATGAAAAGATGACAAATAGGTTGCAAAAATCAATAGAATTGGAAAGCAATTAACTGATTTTGGTTGTTTTTCAGGTCTGAATCTGTCCTCGACTGCAGCTTGAGGAAACAACCTAGGTTGGCTCAGCATTTAATCCCAGATGAAGTCTTTCAAAGTGGAAAATTTCACTGTGATTTATTTTTTTCCAGATGTAAATATATAGCAATAATGCAGTTATAAAACTGGCATTGTATTAAACCATAAATTATATTTGACACATAATAATGTTGAATTACTATGGAAGTCCATGAATGTGCAGTGGCATTGCCAACAAACAGGTCGTAGCGGCTTGCACCAGCTTCCTGCTTGCTCTGCAATGAATTAAGTGTGGGGATCTTTGTTGTCAGGGTCAAAGTGAAAAAAAAAACAACTGCATCTGACAATACATCAGAGTCAAGCCAGGTTGGAGGGGTTCCAAGCATATCAATTCATTCCTTTGCTACTTAGTCATTCAGTATATATTTACTGAAGACCTACTTTGTGCAGTGCTGGGCTCTGGTGTGGATCTGAAAGACATGGTTAGCCTTTGAGAAGAGAACACAGGGATTTAAAAGTTAAATGCACAACGCATTATATAATGACTGTGAATTTATATAGTGATTCTTTGGAGATTTGTTCTCTTCTTAGTGGTACCACCCAGACCAAAGGAAACTTAGGTTTTAGAGGGCAGCCTAGACAGAGAAGGGATATTAACTAGAATAGATAGAACTGAACTTTACACAAGGGAACTCTTTCTACAGAGTTGGACATATGGTCAGGTTAAAGAAGTTGAACTGGTCAATAGGTTCAAAGAGTTAAGATGAAGCCAGACAAAAAGTGGCTCCAGGCAAGGCACTGGTGGCTCACACCTATAATACTGGCTACTCAGGAAGCAGAGATCAAGAGGCTCTTGATTCGAAGCCAGCCTGGGAAAATAGTTTGTGAAACCCTATCTCAACAATACCCAACCCTAAAACGAGATGGCAGACTGGCTCAAGTGGTAGAGCACCTTCTTAGCAGGCAGTTTTCAGTTCAAACCCACAGTACCACCAAAACAAAAAAAGAAAGAAAGAAAGATAGAAAGAAAGAAATGATTCTAGACCAAGAATTTATTAAGCAGTTCTTCATAGCAGGGAATCCATGGGCCCATAAACCTCTTCTTACTTTATGTTGTTTTAATTCTTCATTGTCAATGCCAATGTTTTATTTGGAGTCAACATTCAATAAATACTTGTTGAATGAATGAATGAATGCACCAAAACACAGTAACCTGGGGATATGTTGCATTATTGTCAATATATAAGGTAATAATGGGGTTTTCCTCTGCATGAAGCTTACTATCATCTAGAGTCCCATTTGTCTTAGACTCTCCCTCAGCTTCCTGGGGGGCAGACTGTGGGAGCTGGTATTTGGAGTTTCTAGCAGGCTAATGAATATCACTGCAAAAGAGAACCAAAGGACCCCTGTTTCCTGTGAGGGGATGGGATGAACATTTACACTAAAGGAGGGGAATCATGAGACAGATTTGATGCCATTTGTGGACAGTGAGTGGCAGAAGGGACATTTTGAAGAATCGTTACCTTTATGGGGAAAACCATTTTTGTTCCTGAGAAAGATATAATTGTGACATAGAAGATTCAAGGCTGCCTTTTGGAGAAAGTAAGTACAAGCAAATGTAGAGGAATCTCTTTCTCCTCTCTGACTCTTTCTTCAAAAGCAGAAGACTGAAGTAACCCTAAGGGACATGATCCCCAATTCCCAAAGAGAGGAACCATAGAGGCACAAGGTAGATTGGGAAGCTGATGTGGGGGCCTGGATTGCACACCAGCAAGGTGGGAGGTGCTGGGGAGACAGAAATGCACAAGGCAGGAGGTCCCTGCCTTTGAGTCAGTTGTGGTCCTATGTCACTGGGATGTGCTTAGAGTGTCATAGAATGAGAGGCCCTAGCTCAACATGGTGGCTAGGGCTGTGGAAGGAGGTGGTAGAAAGGCATTAAAGGATTAGCAAATGCTCCTTGAAGAGGCAGGGAGGTTAGATTTTAAAATAGGGTAGGGGATTCATAACAAGCATTATTAATAAAACTAAAAGACGGACATTGATTGACAAATGAATGGTAAACAAAATGAGGTCTAGTCACATAGATTATTAGGGAATTCAGATACATGCTGCAACGTGGGTGAACCTTGAAGACATTATGCTGAGTGAAATAAGCCAGATACAAGAGGACAGAGACTCATCAGTATTTGTCCACTTGTCCACTTACATGGGATACTTAGAGTAGTCAAATTTAGTAGTCAAAATTATAGGGACAGAAAATAGAAGGGTGGCTATCAGGGCCTGTGTAATGTGAATTATTATTTTAATGGATAGAGAGTTTCAGTTTTATGACTCAAAAGGAGTTTTGGAGGTGGGTGGTGCTGATGGTGGCACAACAATGGAAACGAATTTAATGCTGCTTAGCTTTTGTTTAACAATGATTATGGTAAATTTTATACGTATTTTAACACAATAAAAGAATTAGAAAAAAATGGAGATGGTGGGTAAGAATCAGTATGGTTTGTGGGAGGAATGATAACAGTTGGTATTGTTCAGAATAAAATGGGAAGTAGAAAGAAGAGGTAAGGCTCAGGAGAGAGCATGGTCCAGTTTATTCAGTCTGCAAACACTCATTTTGCCCATGTGCTTTTCTAGGAACTGGGATACTGTTGGAGCTTAGACTCCAAAGGAAGTTGAACCCATGTTTAAGAGCTTGAGTTTTCTCATTGGGAGAATAGGGAATCATTGATGGTTTTAGTAAATTACAAATTTACATTTTATAATTATTCCTGTGGAGAATGAATTGGAATGGGAAAAATGGAGGTGGAGCCACAGTTACAAGTAATCAAAGAGAGATGTGATAAGGGCTTGAGCCAGGGGCAAGGTCCTCCTACATTCCTGTTTGCCTGAAGTGGGGTGGATCTGGGAAGAGGAGCTGTTAGGATTGCTATGGGTGGAGGGATGAAGTCTCACCCTTCAGTCCTGTAGGAGCAGCAATCAGGTGCCATGGAAAAGGGCAAACATTTATCTGCTCCATCTCCTCAGAGGTGCCTTCGTGCAGTGAAAATTGTGAAGTCGATAAGTGGGAGGTGTGATTGATTTCATCTGGTACTCCCCAAACCAAGGGTGGTCCAGGCAGCCATGCAGACCACAAGCTGGCTCCAGGAGATGAGAAAACCAACCCCAATTTGGGAGGCAGGCCGTTCCTAATTGAACTGTTGAGGGAATTTTGATAAATGACCCCGCCAAAGCAGTGAAATTAATAAATCATGCTTGAGGCTGAAAGACTGTTTCCTGTGGGACAACAGCAGTGCTCAATCCTGCAGACACTGGTGATTTGGAAGGTGGCTGGAGCACAGAGTGGGAAACACATGGTCTTTCTGGGCAGTCCAGGAGGGGCGGAAGAGCCATAACCCCAGTTAGTGTGGTCACCATTCAGTTCTTTTCAAATCAGGAGGAAGTTGTATTCTGTGAGTGAGATCCAAGCTGCTACCTAAAAGGAAAGGTTAAAGACATCCTTTTCAGATTTAGCAATGGGTGAGTGGGTTCTGATTGAGAAGAAGAAACTTGCATTGTGGCCAAATCACCAGCTAACAGGGGAGGAGAGGCAGGGCATTTTGATCTTTAGAAGGAAAATAGTCTTTTGCATCTGAGGGCTAACATCCTAGGATCATCATCTTTTCAAATACCCTCTTCCCAGATTCCTAGGCTTTGAATTGCTGTACTCTGTCCCACTGAGTCAAAAGTATTTTCAAAGAAAAATTAGTTTCAATTTGGCATATGACCTTTTGTAGGTCTTTGGGGGAACCTTTTCCAACTTCTCACTTTGAGCATCTATCTTTTAGTGAAGAGCATAATGAGTTTTCTGGGAAACAGAAATGGGATGTAATCCTCACAAAGTTCGTATCCCGTGCCCATTTGACAAATGAGGAAATGAGGATAAGAGTGGATTTGAAATGTTGGCCAGGGCACCAGGTTGGTAACTTCAGGCACTTTGTACTGTTGTACTGAATTATGGTTTGGAAGGCAAGGGGACCTCAGTATTCCTCTCTCCATCTCTGCTAGGAAAGTAACTATCTCTTTCACAAAATATGGGGACATCTTTTTCCATCCCTTTTTGGCAAAACCATCAAGACCCTGTGGCAAGGCAAACTCTAAGAGGAGTTTTTGACATAAAAATATTAATGAGTACTGTCTATGTGCTCAGAAAATTCCTTGATGATTTTGGTTTGGGGTTAGAAAGGATCTGAGTGTTGGAAAAACTTCTATAAGGGAAGAATTTTCATTCTTGTCAGAATAGAAGTGGTGAATACAGGAGGACAGGAGTGGTGATAGAGGGTTGGTTTGTTATTTTGGACAGATATGGTGATGAGCTGATCTTCATTGTGTACCAAGTCCCCCATTTCTCAGCTGTCATGAGTGTGGGATACGTACAAAGTAAATTTGCTTGTGGTTCTTCAAAGTCACACAGGGAGGAGACAGAGAAGCATTAAGAAGTGAGGTCAAGAAGTCTCAGAAATCAAAGCAGAGGGTTGTGTGTGAATTATCTATCCTAGGTGATGGTATTGGGGATTCATCCCAATTTAAACACTCCTCAGGGGCCAGATTCATTAAAAACACTAATGCCAACTCTAATTGCTTAAAGTTATCATCCCACCATGTTGCCCCATCAACATTTCAAATCCACAAGAGGCTTAAAATCTCCTCACTTAGCTTCACATGGGAATGGAGATGTTAGATTTATGTGGATTACATTCCATTTCTGTTTCTAAGAGAATGCATTCTGCCTTTCATTAAAAGACAAATGCTTAAAGTGAAATCGAAAATGGTCCGTAAGACCTATGAAAGGTCATGTATCAAGTTGGACCTGGTTTTTCTTTGAAAATGTCTTCACCCAAATCTGGGGTTATATAAGTTATTAAATTCATCATTATTTTGAAGCACGGTAGGTAAGCAAGATGGTAAATTTTATGTCAACTTGACTGGGAAAGGGGGTACCAGAGAGCAAGGTAAGTTTTTACTTCTGGGTGTGTCTGTGGGAGTATTGCCAGAAAAGATTAACATTTTTATCAATGAGGTGAGCATCCTCTAATCTGTTGACATCTCAAATAGAACAAAAAAGTAGAAGCAAGGTGAGTTCTCTCTTCTGAAGCTTGGCTGTCCATCTTCTCCTGACCATAGACATCACAGATCCTGAATCTTGGGCCCCCAGCTCAGGGCTGAATTAAACCCTTAGCTTTCCTGGCTCTCCACTTTGAAAATGACATAAGTTGGAACTTCTGGGTCTCTACAATGGGGCGAGACACAGTGGCCTCCTCTTACATATGTTCTATTGTTTCTATTTCTCTGGAGAATCCTGACCGACTCAGCAGACAGGTTATATATAACTAGGGATCTGACTTGGTCTTGCGATAGAGTTCAGAAAGTTTTCTGATGCTGGAAACTTCAAGTGAAGTATGGTGAATAAAAGTTAGGTGAAGAGGAGCAGGGCTGAGGAGCAGTGACACAACAGAAGATGAAAGCCCCGTTCTAGGAACTCTGAACAAAAACAAGGAAACATAAAACTTGCCTTCAGCCCACACTCGTCTCCTTTCTTTCTGCAAATCAAGTTATATGCAAGGCCAGATACATTAGTGCTCAAGATGTGGGAGGATGTGTGCCATCAATTAACACCTCCATGCATAAGGATAAAGGGTAGATAATTTAATGTAATTGTGTGGGCTAAAGCCAGGGTACCTTTGGGGATGTGTGTGTGTGTATGTGTGTGTGTGTGTTACAAGAAGTCTATGCACGTAATATTTATAAATTACATTTTCAGAATTCTCTGAAGCATTATCAGGGAACAAACATACCAGATAAACAGTATTTGTATTGTCATGTTTAAGAATTAGTGACTATTTTGGTTCATAATTTTTTTTGCTTGGGTAGGAATACTCGATTTTCAAAAAGGGATTGGGATGCAAGTGACAATATGTTGATTATATCCATGTAATAGTCTCAAAGTATTGTCTTGTGAAATTTTGTTGGCAGTCCTGTGAGATAGGTAATTCATTAATGCATGCATTCATTCACTTATTCATTCAACAACTGTTCTTTGAGTGCCCGCCTCATGTCAGACATACTAAATTCCGAGATGAGATGTATATAATATAAAAGTCCTTGTCTTTGCAGAACTAAAATTCTAGGTCTGTAGAATGGTAGACAATAAAAACAAACAGGTAAATAAGGTAGTGAGTAAATCAGTGATAATTGAAGAGGGAGGAGGATGATGGCATCTCTGATGAGGTGACCTGTAAGCTGACACTTAAACAATGAGGAAGAGTCAGCCATGGAGAGCTAGAAAAAGTTGGATTGTTCCAGCAAGAATGTTCCAGGTGAAGACAATAAAGATGGGAAAACCTAGAGTGGTTGAATGACTCATGTAAAGCCACATAGGCAAGGAATGTGTATGTAGAGATTCTTCAGTAAGACTTTGCCTCTGAGTCAAGGGCTCTTTTCATGTCCCGATTCCCAATGCTGTCTGGCTAAATATTGATTACAGAGTAGGACTCAGAGTACAGTAATATTTATTCTATCTTTTATTATTTAAGCATCGGTGGTGGCCACTTCATGTAGTGCAACTGATAAGCACATAGATCATTGAAAGATTCTTTAATGGTAACCAATGGGGACAGGGATATGAAGACTCCTCTTTCTCCCAGAGGGGCTTTCAACTTCCAAGACCCTCAAAAGTTCTTTGCAGGAGATTATGGCAGCATGAGAACCCCCCCTTTCCATTTTCAGATAGTTTACTTTTATCCTTCTTTCTGACCTGACTTTTGTGGAAAGCCTGGACACCCTTCCGTTGAAAGAACCCAGTACAATCAAACATTAGCAAGCTCCAGAGTGTTTTCTGGGAGACTGGCTGATGCAAAGGCAAAATTTTCAGAGCATCTTAAATCACTGGTTAGCAAACTCTGTCTATAAAAAGTTGAATAAAAAATACTTTCAGTTTTGCAGGACATTCATTCTTTATAGTTACTATTCAACTCTGCCTTGTAGTGGAAAAGTAGCCACAGACAATTTGTAAGTGAGTGGGTGTGACTGTGTTCCAATAAAACTTTATTTACACAAAAGGTGGCAGGCTGAGCTTACCCTTTGGACTATAGTTTGCTGACCCTTGCTTTTAGTAATTCTCATAGCAACCCAGTGGGACAGGTGTGGATGAAGACATTGAGTAGTCAGGAGCCTAAAGCATGAGCTAAAATTTTGATCACCTGTAATATTCTAGAAAATGTATTGAGTTAATGATCAGGAGACTGGCTTCCAGAGGCTGCTCAGCCGTTGATGTGTTACATGGCCTTGTGTAAATCTCTTCATCTCTCTGGTCCTGTCACCACTGGCAACAAGGGTGTGGGGCTAGCTGAATTCTAGTGACTGCAGAAAAAATGCAGTTATTATATACTTGAGATTTGCTAAGATGGTGGCTCTCAGTGTTCTCTTCACACAGACAGATGACAGACAGACAGACGCACACAAATGAAAAGAATAACTATCTGAGATGATGGATATGTTCATTAGTATGAGTGTGGTGATTCTTTCACAATGTTTGGATGTATTAAAATCATCAAATTGTGCCCCTGAAATGAAATTTTTTAATCATCAAATATATCTAGAAAAATAACAAATGACGGAAGTCCTCTTATGCTGTGTTGTCCCTCAGCACACTTCACAGGGATGGAAGCAGGTCTCGGAGGGAAATTTGCATCATCAAAACACCTGTCTGCATTCAGCAGCCAACACTTTGTCAATTTGGTGTGGTTTAGTCCCAGAAAATATGCCATGGGGATAAGTGTATGCAGATGCTGCTGTGAGGATCAAGATGCAAAGCTGTTTAAACATTTGCAGAATTCATGATAACCTTGTGGCATATGTATTTCTCAGTCAATAGACATCAGAAGTACAGCTATTCTACATGAGGGTCAGCTCAATGTTCATTGTGAAAGAGGGGTGCTCCCTCTCCCAGTTCAGGCCTTAGGGGAAGGATAAAAAACTCTTGTAACCAGGAACACCTGGCCTGGACATTTAGCAATGGCCTGGGAAGGCTATCCATCCCTTCCCAGCCTCCATATGTCATTAGTGAATAGGGGTCATGGTAAATAGTTCTTAGTTTTTTATTTTTTTTTTGGCAGTACTGGAATTTGAACTCAGGGTTTCATGCTTACTAGGCAGGTGCTCTATCATTCAAGCCTTTTCACCAGCCCAAGTAGTTCTTAGTTTTATTATAAAAACTAAATGGCAGACTACAGGCAAAGCAATTAATGCAGTGCCTGACATGTAGGAGGCTCACATTAGTTAATGCTCATTATGAAATGATTAATATTTTTACAGTTATTACTTAGTATCAACAGCAGTAGTAGTAGTGATAAAATTAGCAGCACCCAGAGCTGCCCAAAACGATGACCATTGTGATGTGTTAGGTGATTGAGTGAGATTCCATCCACCCAATGTAGCTTTCTTAAGATAATTTCCTTAAACATTTGAACTCAGACTTCTATGGGACCTCTTTCAAATTCCTTTCACATTATGTTGAAATCTGTTATTTGGAGGATAGTTGAGTTTAATTCCATTTATGCAGTACCGCTTGGCCAGAAGAAATCTACGAACTGATTTTTAAGCAAAAAGTGAGTTTATTAAGGCCTGGGCTGTTGCTCAGTGGTAGAGAGCTTGACCAGCACGTATGAGTTCCTGGGTTTGATCTCCACCAGTGAAGAAAACGTGTATTAACTTACAGTCCAACATAGTGATCAGGAAGGGCATCCCAACAGCTGCCTAGTGACTTTTTGAGGATGCAAAGGGTATAAATCATGGACGATGGTGGTAAATGATCAATAGGGTTGCCCAGGCATCTCTGCATGGGGTGCTGGGGGAGCAAGATTGGCTCAGAGTCATTCCTCTGAAGACTAGGGGACTGGACTCTGTCTTGAGCTATTTTTTTAACCTGTATAGAATGATGGCAATATGATTTTATTGTGTATTCCAAATAAACAAAATGTTTATTTATTGTCTGCTTTCCCTCTCCCAAGTCCTTGGTAACTACCATTTCACTCTTTGATTCTATGAATTCAAACATTTGAGATACTTCATATAAGTGGACTCATGCAACATTTGGCTTTCTGTGACTGTCTTATTTCACTTATTGCAATGTCCTCCAGTTTCATCCATGCTGTTGCATGAATTCCTTCTTTGTAAAGGCTGAATCACATTCCACTATGTCCATACCACATTTTCTTTATCCATTTATCCATCAATGGGCATTTAGGTTGTCAACACACTTTGGCTATTGTAATTAGTGCTGCAATGAACATAGGAGTGTTAATAGCTTCAAAATCTGGATGTCATGTCTATTGCATAAATACCCATAATGTGGGATTTCTAGATCAAATGGCAATTGCATTTTTATTTTGGGGGGGAATCTCTACTGTTTTCCATGGCAATGGTGCCAGTTTGAATTCCCACCAACAATGTGCAAGGGTTGAAATTCCTCCACGCCCTTATCAACACTTGTCTCATTGTTTGTTATGTAATATTCCTTTTCGGGATGATTTAAAAATATTTAGGATTCATTAATAATACAAAACCCAGTTTTTGATAATTTCCTTCCTCTGATAGTTGTGAAGCCATATCTCATTGTGATTTTGGCATTGAGATTCTTTTCATATGCATGCTAGCCACTTGTATGTATTCTTTAGAGAAATATTTATTCAGGTCTACCAGTTTTAATTAGGTTATCAGGTTTTTTTACTATTGAAGAATTTCTTATGTGTTTGTGAGATTGAGCCCTTATTAGATGTATGGCTTGAAAATGTATTCTCTCACTTAGTCAACTGCCTTTTCACAATGTTGATTCTGTGTTTATTGACATTTCATTTGGTGACCATTTGCATTAAACACCCCTGATTTCTGGCAAAAATGAAGATTACCACACCTCCATCTTGGACTTGCCAATTATTATAAATATGCTCTAGCAATCAGTATTTTCAGTAACCTTCCCAGGAGATTCTTATATATACTAATCCGTGAGCATGGCTACATGAGACTTCTTTATTTATTGACATTCTCCTTAGCCAGCATTGTCACCCTGTGTGTAGGCATCCAAGAACTGGCAGACTTCCCTAGGTTCTCAATTATTAATCTTCCTCCAACTCATGATAGCTCTTCTTTGGAGTATTCTTAACTATATTATATCTATAGATCTATTGCACCATGTGGCCAAACGTATTCTAATATATCGCTCTAAGAAATCAAATCTCCTATAGATCACTAAAAATGTTTCAACTTGGAGCTAATTTCACAATGGTAGGGGGTTCTTTAGGACTGGTTTGAAGTCAAATTATTAAATCAATTGGATGTTAAATTTTGGTGTTTACAATTTTCCCTTAATTACATACTATGTTTATAATCCAAGTGACTTGCCACTAGGGGCCAGGAATGTCTTCTTTGTTTATAATTTGATGGTCAGATACAGGTTTTCCCCCTGATAAGTTAAAGTGAGAAGCATAGTTTGAATAGAACCATAGGTGGTTAGAGCTTAATGATAGCAAAGAACCAAATCAAAGATGATGAAGACGTGCAAACAGCAAATGACGAGTGAGTTGAATACCTTTTAATGAGTCTTAAATCTGTGGAATCTATTGCATAAGCAGACAAAAGGGTTGACTCTTGGCTAAGAGGGACTTCAACATTTAGTCAGGGTTTTCTTTCAGTGTTGTTTTTCTTTCTGCTTTCCCTCTTTGAGTGAGTTTCTCTGAATCTCTTTGTTTACCCTGTCTGAAATAGGCTGAATTCATATGTTGGAACACCCAGTTCTTCAGAATGTGACTATAGTTGGAGATAAGGTCTGCAGAGGTAGTTAAATTAAAGTGAGGTCACTAGGGTGGGACTCAATCCAACATGACTGTGTTCTCATTCTTTCTTTTTTTCTTTTTGGCGGGGGGGATGAGGTACTGGGGTTTGAACTCAGAGCTTCACACTTGCTAGGCAGGCACTTTACAGCTTGAGCCACAACTTCAGTCAACTGTGTTCTCATAAGAAAAGGAAATTTCACACACATACACAATCTCACACATACAAATCATACTCACACACATACGAACAACCTTGGCTGTGTGAACACACAGGAAGAAGAGAGTTTCTAAAAACCAAGGAGAGAACCTTCCCTAACTGCTGCCCAAAGAAACCAACCTTGCACACACCTTTTAGCCTCCAGAACTATGATGAAATAAATTTCTCTTATTTAGGCCACCCAATTTGTAGTACATTGTTATGGCAACCCTAGACAATGAACTCAGTATTTCTCTTTGTGTTTATATGGGTTTTAGTTTTGCTCTGTACTTTTCTAAATATTACTGCGTATTGTTCTCTGACTCTGTACTTCTCTTTCTTTCTGTCTTTTTTTTAATCTCTCTCTCTTTCTCTCTCCTCTCTATATATCTTTTTCTGTCTCTCCCTTTCCGTCTATGTATATATCTGTTTATCACATACTTCTGTCTCTATTTTTCTGTCTCTTGTCTCTTTTTCCCTCTCTATGGATGTCTATTTATCACATACTTTCAATCTCTATTTCTCTGTGTGTGTGTGTCTCTGTCTTTCATCTTGTCTTCTGTCATTCTCTTGCTTCTTCAGATAAAATACAATAATCCATCTAAAATGTTTACAATAGCATCTGTTACATAGAAGTTAGTCAAAGCAGCTAATCCTCTGTTTTCTCTCTTTTCTTTCCTTCTTCACTATTTCCCTTCCATCCTATTTCACTCACTCCCTAACAGGACATAAAATAAAACTGGAATTTATTTTTCAGGATTTATTGTCTTTACTGAATAAAGTTTTATGGCCCCCAATCCTAATTTTAAAGCAAGTCACTTGACTGTTTTACATTCCTCAAAGCAGGGTAGAAAGGGAAAGTAAATTGAATTGCCTTTTGTAAGTGACCCCTGTTAGATTTTGTTTGTTTGTTTCTTTGGGATAAAAATCTTTAGATAAGTTGCCCTCAAACTTTACCAGGTCTAGAATCAACCAAAGGGGCTAGTTACAAATGTACATTTTACTCTCTCATCTCAGCTTTTCAGTCAGTTCATCATATTGGAGCCTGGAATTATATAATTTAAAAGACATTTCAGGTAGTTGTAATGCTGAAGAAATTTCCTACATACCCTGTGAATCACAGTCTTGGCAGAAAATGAAAAGGGACATCCCTCTGAAGTCTTCTAAACAGAGAGTAAAATGAAGGTGAGCTTCATTTCTATGAGAAGTTTTAAAATGATCCTGCTGAGTGTCAAGTTGTGGGCCCGCTTCACCATCTTTTTTTTCCTTTCTTGATGTCTCTAATGGGCCAAGCAGGGAGCCAACATTCATTTCCAAACAATCTAGGTCAGTGAAAAGGAAGAGCAGTGCTTGAAAAATTAACAGTCATAGATTTACTTCCTTGGTACCTGTTTTGATTATTGAATTAAGAAAGTTCTGGCAGCTACAACTGACTCTGCCAGATGTTGAAGAGTACGTTTCAGGGAGGATGTAAAGAATGTCAGAAAGATGTAAGGATCATTCATTTAAAGAATAAACTGTCCAGATCAAGCTCTGTTTAGGCTGTCAGGGCTGATCGCCAGTGTAATGAAACATCAAGAACAAAGGGGCGAGGAGACATTGATGAAGCCCAAACACACCGTGAAATATAAAAATGTGCTGAGTTCTAAGTCAACACCCCTGAGCGTCAGTCCATCAGCTTGTAGAAACCACCGACACACAGAAAGGAGACTATTTTTCCCGCAGTTTTGTGCAGATTCATCCACAGCTTCCAAAGGGGTGTAAAAAAGTGTTCGTGGGAGATGCATCTGTCAACATCAGGACAAAGGGAGAGCCATAGCCCCCAAGAGAGATCTCTGGGAGAGGGACAGTGATGGAGAGGAGGCAAGCACCTGTCAGTGATGGTGTCAGTCAGCATCGATCTTGAATAACAGGAGCACCTGCTTCTGCAAAGCCTGAGCATCTGTCACACACACGCCTGAAACATGCACACGCACAGACATATGTGAATACACACGTATGCATATCACCCACCTACATGTTCCTCCATTATACATAGCAAACAAAATCTCACATTTGCACACACAGCAACGTTCATGGATAATGTCAGATACAACATCAGCATCCATCAAACACTTTTCCCACTCATGGGCACAGCTTGCTAGAGAGATGTGGAAGATGGGAAAGCCTAACCAGATTCTAATGTTGGTGAGAGCCATTGGGCACATCTTCTCTTAGGATCCTAGGGGAGATTATCCCACTAAAAATCAGCTCTACTAGTATAGCGTGAATATCTAATTCTTGATGTCACCTTTCAGGGAAAACTATACTAATCATACCCTGCAAAGATGAATTCATGCCCAGGAAGCATATTTTATAGTGTGGGGACCAGGAGGCCTGTTATGAGACTGCTAAGAATTTAGCAAGGTTCAAAGGGCTGAAATTTGCTAGCAATGTCTGTAGTCATCCTGATGACATTGAGTCTGTTTATCTGTGGAGGGAGGCTGTTGGTTTACCAAAGATTATGCTGGCCTGCAGAATGAGGACAAGGGCTCTCCTAAAACATGAGCAATTGTATGTGGAATTGGATAATTTAAAACAACATTCTACCTGAAAGGCTGAGACAGGGAGGATCAAAGTTCGAGGCCAGCCCAAGCAAACAGTTCGCGAGACCCTATCTCCAAAATAACCAGAGCAAAATGGACTGGAGGTGTGGCTCATGTGGTAGAATGCCTGCTTCATAAGCTCAAAGTCTTGAGTTTAAACCCTAGTCCTATAAAAAAAAAAAAAACAAAGCAAAACACCAACCACCATTTTATAGTTAAGCTAATCAAACTGTTTAATCAACTGTTTATATTATGCGGCAGAATGTAAGATGTGTGTTCATTGTTAGTTGTAAAATCAGTGACCTGAATATTAACAGAGCCTGGTGACTTTTTTCTTTTTTCAAGTAGTGGTTCTTTGAAAATCATTTAAGTTTTCTGTTATTAACTTTTCTATCTGTTCTAGAAGCAATTTGAATTATTTACAATTTTAAAGCAAATGCTTGTCTATAATTCAAATTGTCTTACAGATATTGATTGATCGCATTCCTCAACTCTTACCTTTTTTGTTGTTTTCTGTTTCATTAATTTGTTTTTTGGGGGGGGGAATTTTTTGAGATAGGGTCTCACCATGTAGCTCAGGCTGGTCTTAAATTTACAATCCTCCTCCCTTAGCCTCCTGGGTATTAGATTACAGGTATGCACCTCCTTGCCTCTATGCCTAGCTTACTTCACTAGTTTCTGATTTTAAAATTATTGTTATTATATTTCTTCAGTGATTCCTCTTTTTATTTATTCTTTTCCTAGCTTCTTGAATTGTAAGCTAGTACATCTATTTTCAATCTTCTCTTTTAACTAAATAAATTCACTTAAGCTTATATACTTTCTCTTTAGTGAATGATTTGATTCTATTCCACACATTTGCATGTGGAAATTGCATTTATTTAATTCAAACACTGTAAGAAATTAAATAGATGAGTTTCTTTTATTTTGACCTATTTTGGATTCTTATTTTTAGCTTTTCATTTTGTTTTCCTGGCATTGACAATTTGTGTATTCTTGATCAGTCTTACTACATGCTTATTAATTTTTATAATCTTTTTAAAAGATCAGTTTTAGGATGTGTCTATTTTCTCTTTTATGCTTTCTACTTTGCTGTTTATGTTTAATTTTTTCTTTTGTTGTTTTTGAATTTCTTCTGCTTGTTTTGCACTTAAGTTCCTCCTCTTTTTCTAGCTTCTTCATGTGGAAGATTATTGATTTTCTGAATTGCTTCTAATATGCTGAAAGAAATCTCGCTAGGGATTGACCTCGTTCCCTCAGGAAGTGATCCAGGCTTCTGCTCTTAGGTCTTGTTCTCAGCCTATGCAGGTGAGACTCAATCTCTGTGCTTTCAGCTCTGTCTGGGCAACCTTGACACACTTTGTGTCCTGAACAGGAAGGAATATCTGAGAGTCTCTGGAAGGGTCATTAGAAGCATTTGTTCTGTGCTGTCATATTTAGTCTTTACAATCCAAATGAAAAGCACATATATATTTGACAGCACTGGAGTTTGAACTCAGGGAGGGTTTCACACTGGCTAGTTAGGCACTAACTAGCCACTCTACCAGCTCATTTATTTTGTGTTGAGTATTTTCGAGATAGGGACTCCTGAATTATTTGCCTGGGGCTGGCTTCAAACTGCCATCCTGATCTCTGTCTCCTGAGTAGCTAGGGTTACAAGCATGAGCCATCAGCTTTTTAAAGATGTTGAAAAGAAATAATGATATTAAATTATTTATCCAAGACCCATGCATAGCTGAGATTTATATTTAGTCCTGTTTGACTCTGAAGTCCAAGTAAATTTCTAGCTATATGCTTTTCTTTCCATGGCAACCTGATCACTTGATCATGATGATCCACTTGGTTCACCATGCCATATGGGCCATTGACACTCCATTGTTTAGTACCACATGGCACTCTATGAGGTAGGTACAATTCTAGCCATTTAAAATGAGACAGTGTTAAAGAGTTGAGTTGTTGATACTGAGTATGACAAGTCTAGGATCCAATATCAGGTTAAAAATTCCAAACCCCATTCTCTAGACCATTATGCTTCCCACACCAAAAAGTCATTCTTGCAATATCAGACATTGTGAATTCATCAAGTGACCTGTCCCTTTACAGACAGGCAGAAAGATGAAATTTCACATCTTGTAGCATGGAGAATTTGTGCTTCACATAGATTCAAACAACTTAACTTAAACTTGATTCCCAGGGTCTTTCAAATGAAAAAATATCAAGGAATGCTTTCTCCCTCATGCTGGAGACTGGTGGGAATTTTTGAGACCCAGTGATCAGTTTCTGATATCCTAACAGTGCTAACCACACTTTCTCAGCATTGTGTAGAGATAGGAGGCATAGCAAGGGTGGTTTATGCTCAGAAATATTTCCTCCAGGAATTCATGTGATCATTCTGTCAGAGCAAACTAGATCTGGGGGAAAGTGAAGTCATGTAGTTTAGCCTCTTCTGTCTATGGTAGAAGACACTGAAGCTTTGGTTTGAGGTCCTCCCCCTAGGGACATTCAATGGTCAGATTAATAGTTTCTTAAGTTTTGATGGACTCTCTTAGAAGCATCTGTGACCTTTCATTTCTGTTCTCATAAGAACCATCTAAGGAGAGTACGGAAGACACATTTACCCCTAATTTATGGTGGGAACACTATGACCATGAGAAATGAAATAACAAGCACATGCCCTAATGGCATAGCAATGTCTGAACTCAAACTCAGGACATCTGAATTCACATTCACAGACTTCAGAACAAAGCAGGGGAGTGGAGGCCAGAGAAGGAGAGAATCACATTAAATAGATCTCTGAAAATTTGATCATGAGCAAAGCAGGCAAGTTTAACACTTAACCCGCCTTGTTTTTGGCTTGTTTTCCACTTGAGGAAAAACCAAGCAAGACTGTAGAGCTTCCTCACAGCTGTTTATGTCTTCCAAAAACTTTTTCTAACCTTTTCCCCATCTGCTTTTGCAGTGGGAAAAATCATTTTCTCTGTGTGATGGGTCTTCAATATCCCCTTCCTACCTCCTTGATACTGTACTTGAAGATACTATACTAAATTACAGTGATTCATTATTCCTATTAAAACAAACAATATCCTCAAATTACCTAGCAAACGAAACAATTGTGAACAGTAAATTCAAACAGTAAAACATGGGCACATATTGGGTAAATGTTATTTTCCTGAACAAGAAAAGCTTTCGGCAAAGTGCTTAACTTGAATACAACAAAAGGCAATTTAATTTAGTAATACAGCTGGGTGAAAAATGGAGACCTCGTGTTTAATAAGAAGGGGAGAAAGACACGCATATATCATCCAAAAGGATAATTATGAGAAACTATTTTGTATGATCTAGCTAAATCAAAGCATCTAAAGCTTTCTTATTCCTGTCAAAATAGGGAGATTTAAGGCCTTAAAAATGGGAATTTTGCAGACTTCACTGCCAAGAAAAAATGATTTGTCTCTTGATAAATTACTATTGGGCTTTATACTTGGGAAAAAATACACTTACATTGAAATAAATGCCAAGGAATGGCTAGAGAATTTATATTATTCGTTCATATCTGTCACTGGATTGGTGGGAAGACAGCAGTCCCATTTAAAACATATCCCAGCTGGTTGACAACATGCCACAGAGGCAAGATGAAAGCCTCCAGTGAGTGGGGGCGGGCACAAACCCCCACGAGGCTGAACAAATCTAGCAGTGTGCTGTTCTTATTTTTCTTCCCTGGAATACAAACTTTCTGTGCTTTCTGTGTTTCTCCTTCCAGACAAATCCCCAAATATGGCACTCATTTTTCACTGAGTCTGAGTATTTCTATGAGACCTTTTAACTATTCTAGACAAATTTGCCTTCAACACAGAAGGGAGACAAGAAAACCAGAGAAAAATTTTGGTGAGCACAAAGCATTTGTGCTATTGCCAGTTGTAATGGGTCTGGTTAGGACCTTGAAAGCATGACACTTTGATGCTTATATCAAGGGTTCGCCCAAAAAGAATATGGTAAGAGCACTAGAGAGAACACTGGCCATGGGGACAGGGACCCAGGTTCCAGTGTCATTTCTTTAAAACCCATGTAAGTTTCAGCAAATCAGGTAACAAATCCAGACCTCACTTTCCTCACCTGTAAAATGGCTGGTTTAGACAATAGTATTTTTCCTTGCATTTATTTCTACAAAATACTCATTTCAGTAAACTTTGACATACAATTACGTCCTATACTATACATTAAAGAGAAGAAGCCCTGGTTAAAGCAGTGTTTCTCCCTTCTTCCTCTTCTCTGTCTCTAAATCACTCTGTAGAGCAGCAGGGTTTCAGTGGAAATACTTTGATAATTACTAAACTGGGTAAGTTCTAAGGATCCTTCTAGTTTGAATGCCCCAAGACTCTGAGGCTGCCCAGTTCCTGACACAAGTTGAAATTAAGAAGTACCCTAGTGCTCTTTTCCTCCATGATGGTGTTGTGTGGGTCTTCCTGACAACTCCAGGTTCCAAGAGGCTCACTATGGTGTGCGTTGTCCTCATAGGCTAAGACAAAACAAAAACAAAAAACAATCCAGGGAGCTTTTTCAAAATTCCAAATGTGAATCACTGTTTGAATATTTATCTTCAGAAATTTGGAATGAGAAGGAGTATGTAGCTAAAGGTTGGTTGATTGGTGTTTACTGAGCCCATATTCCAGGCAGTTCTAGGGCTGGTTATTTGCCAAAGGGGACAACATAAAAACATAATATTTGATCTTCACTGTAGCTGGGCAGGACTGACAGGACTCAAGCATCACAAAAATAAATAATAAAGCAAATACTCTGAGGAAGGGAGGTTCAGGCTAATTCAATTTGTGGTGCGGAAGAAGAAGGTCTTTCTTAATTCTAAAGGGCATCTTCAGTTTTAAGTTCAAAATCTTGTAAAAATGTTCAGGTCAATTTTCCATGCAAGTAATACCAATTAGAAACATTTTCATCCTAAATCTTTTAGAATTTTGTAATTTAGAAAGTACTTCATGTTCCACAAAGCACTTTACAGTTTACAATAGACTTCATAGTTTATAAATTGCATTTTCCAAGGTGGTGAATAGCTTACAAGGAGTTTCCTACTTTTCACATTCCTCTGTGTAAAGTGCTTTATCATCTTAAAAGTATTTGGCATTTTATAAAGCTCTCTTCATATTACAAAACACTTTGCAGCCTAACAAATGCCTTCTAATTTGTAAAATGACTCCAAGCCCATAACCATGTTAAGTTTTAGCAGACTCTGTGACATAATCGCATCTTTCTCTGATGATTGTCAGAATCATGCTGGGCTTGAAAATCACAATTGTGGTCTTGCTTTTACTGAGCACAGACCGAGTGTCCTGCAGATGTGTGTTGTTGCTTGACTGACTCAATATTATGGCTGTAAACTGATGAAGGACTAGAATTTGGGTCTTAATCAGTAGCTATCGATGGGAGGGATTTTATTCCTTAGGGACATATGGAGAAATATGTATTTGTCACAAGTGTTGGAGGAGATGCCACTGGCATCCACTGGGTAAAGGCCAAGGGTGTATTTAAACATTCTACAATGTGTATCACTGCCCTCACAAGAAAGAAATAACCAGCCCATGATACAGTGATCCAAGTTTGAGAACACCTGGTCTCCATCTAGGTCAAACATGGTAGCTTCAGGTCTCTGGCATTAGAAGACTTTCCAATCAAAATATGGTAAGAGCATTGGTAGATAACACTGGCTGGGGAGACAGGGACTCAGGCTCCAGCCTCACTTCTCTAAAACCCTGTAACCTTTAGTTGTTTTTGGTAATAACTCCAGGCCATCTGTAAAATGGCAAGTAACAGAAAATGACCTCCAGTTGGATTCAACATTATGTATACTTATCATCTCACCTAAGTGGGGGTCAAGAGGAATGTCACACTACTACAGGGCTGCTTGATTTAGATACTGACTCCTGGCATCCAGGATGCTGATTTTTTTCTCTCTCTCAGACTCTGCTCAGTCCCAACCCATTTGAAGCTTAGTTCATGGCCATAGAATGGCTTTCAGCGGTGACTGAGAACCTGCCATTGTTCATCTCCAAAGGCAACAAAGATGGCTTTCTTTTCCCAGCATCACAGAAATAGCCTTTGTGTGTGAATAAAGACCCACATCATAAGGTGGCTTGCTTAATTGAAGAACGTATGCAAAATACTAAAGAAAGAGCTATTTAAATAGTGGATGCTCATTAAATGTTCTTCTTCCATCTCTGCCCTTCCTTAGGCACTAACTTTCAACTGATGATTTGGATTTCTGTGAGAACAAAAACATAATAAAATCACCTATTGGTCCCACAAGAAATGGCTCCTGTGAAAGAGCTGAGCAGATTTATGCATAGAAATTCACACTGCTTCCCAGCCTGGAATTCTGAACAATAAATCCTTTCCTAACATATTACACATGCACACATACACACACTCTACCTCTTGCAAATTAAAAGTCATATATATGTTGCCAAAGCATTTCTGACATGCAGCTCCTGCATGAAAAGCCTTAGGCAAGCTCTGTGTCTACCATAGTGATGTATAACTGGCCAGGGAGGTTAGCAAAGCCTAGTATTCAATGACTAATCAACAAACCTTCAGATATTCTGTGCAAATCCCACTTTCCCTTGTCTGAAAGACTTCATCAGTGGGGGCACCTTACCTAGGGATGAAAGGCTGAGTCCAATATCCTACATTAAAGGCAAAAAATAGTTTTTATTGAAGAAGCCTCATGACCTAACCAGAAGCTCTGTTTCTTATTTAGCTGGTTCTGTGTTTGCTTTGGGGATACTGCTAAATTTTAGGAGCCAGTTACCAGGTCATCTTCGTAATAACTACTGTGATGTAGAAAGGGGGGGCTATTATATATTGATTTTTAACAACTTTCAATGGTTCCCAATTCCATATAGGGGAAATTCAAACCCCTAAACATTCTAAACATTTTTCTTCATTATCTCTTAGATTACTATTCCCCTCCAAGTCCATTCAGACTGATCTGTTAGTTTTATTTCAAATGAACTTTATGTATAACTGAATTATAGATGTGGAATGTAGCAAGGCATTAAAAACAACAGACTTGGGTATTAATATTGACGCAACCACAGTTATATACAGGACATGTGTAGGGAAAAATGTTTATTTAGTGAGACTCTGGGAAATGTTGATATTATTTTGTGGGATAGATCTGAGCATTAAATAATTAATTTTTAATATGGTTATCCAATGCCTGCCATATACAGAGTATTTAATAAAGTTGTTATTTTTCTTTAGCTTCTTACCTACTCATATTGACTTTCCTTATAGATTTACATTTCTGCAGTATTTTAAGGAAGATGAATTTTATTTTTCTTGTCAATCCCTCCAAATCCATGGTACATGGGTAAACCACAAGGTGCCTAAAAGTAGATACTGTGTCTGTCTTACTTACCTCTATATTTCAGAATTCAGGATCATATTCTGATACACAGCAAGTGATGGATAAATATTAAATGGATGAATGATTGAGTGGACAATTAAGATGAATTGAGTACTTATAACCCCAGGCATTGTGCTAAATTCTTTAAAATTGTTATCACCCAGAAACTTAATACCATAGGAACTATCACCCTCATCCCTATTTTTTTTAATGAATAGCTTGGGACATGAGGAGAAGAATTTGAACTTTGTGATCTGACTCCAAGAACAACTTCTTATCCATTGCCATGACACCTTCTCTTCAAAGATGGCAGATGGTGGAAGGTGGCAATGGGTTCAAAGCTTGTGTGATGTAAGTATTATACAACTCTACTTTAAATCAGGGTGAACTGCCCAAAGGTATTTAGAAAATCTGAATCCCCTCTCTCTTTTCAACAGCTTTTCCTGTCATGACATCCTTTGATCTTCTCCTGAGACTTGCTCTGTTGATGAAAATGCTGGACAGTGTGGGTAAGCAATTTTCTCAGGGTTGCTCATCAAACCACTGATGTGGAAACACAGAGCCGGGGATGCTTAGAACAATCAGTGGAGTAATCACATCAGGTCACTACTGTCAGGGAGGCCTCCCCTCACACTGTTTTGGAGGGGAGACTAGTGTCTGCCTGGTCCCCAGAGATAGCTAAGGATAAACCAGGAGCAATGAAAAAAGCTCCATACCTATAGCCAGGAAGTCTGGGTTCTAAGATAGCCATACCACATGAACCTGAACTTGTGGTTCCTATTCTCTGAGCTTTTGTTTTTCATTTGAACAATGAGAGGGTTAGATTGGTATTTTATGAAAACCTTAATGGGATGTATTAATGTAACAATTATGTATTGAGAGCCCATTAAGTCTATCTTACCTCCATATTCTACACACCTAAAACAGATTTTGGTATAATATGTGCTTAACATTTATGGGGTGAGTGAGTTATTGGGAATGAGCGTGTAAGACGAGGGGAGGTGCGTGGTCCCTGACCTAATAGTCATGCAGTTTGTTGAACACTTGAATTGAAATAAGTGACAAGGGCTTTGGGAGATCTGGGAAGGTATAATTTCTCCAGTCTTAGCACTGGATGGGCATTTAGGGAGAGCTTCTAGAAGCTCACATCCACTCACCAATATTACAAGTTTGAACAGAGATGAACAGAAAAAGGTGTTTTAGGGTGTGTGGGCAAAGTTGCGAGATGGAGATGAAGTCAGAAAGTTTGGTCGATTGCTCTAGCAGAAGAAAAAATTAGGGGAACTAAACATAGCTCAGTTAGGCCTGAGGTTTAAACTTCAGGAGGGCAGAAGTTGGAGGCTGGTCTGGAAAGGCAGGTAGAAAAAAGCTGAAGGATAAAGCTATGTTAAATGACCAAAGCTTTCTGGTTTCTATGTGTGAAATTCTTTGGAAAAGTAGAGTGTAGAAGTAGGAAGGCCTCTTTTAATATTGTTATTTTGTCCAGGAGAGGGATAATGTGCTCAAGAGAAGGACACTTGTGTTTATTTATGGTTTCTAGCAGGAGTGTACACATAGAGATGAAGACTGAATGAAATACAGGAACAGGTTGACTTTTAGCCTTTGGGTCTCACTTGCTATATTCAAAGCTTACAGAAACCTAGGAAGAGGGGCAGAAAGGATTTATCAGAGCCTGGGAGCAGATTCAGTGTTCTGAGTTTTGGTCACTCTATTCCTATCTACAGCAGTGGGAAAGAGTACCTGGGGGAGGCAGGTGGATTTTGCACACCTCTCTTCTCTCCCCATCCCCATCCTGAGCTGCAGCTGGCATTTTGTGCACCTGTTGTTGTCAAGGCCTCATTATGTGCTGATGTCTGCAGAGTCCAAGGCCCCTCTTGCTCTCACAGTGCTGCAGTGACATGGATCATCATATCACTGCCACTCTGATCTCTCATTATTTCCTTAAGTGGTGTCTTTGCTATTTAATTTATTTCTCTGGCCCCTCCAGGTGTGAGACAAACTCTCTGTCAATAGAGATCATTCCCAGGGACTAGCTCTGGCTCTTCTTCATTATCAGTTTGGAAACAAAAGGTTCCAAAACTTTTTCAACAGTAGAAAACATGGTAAAGGGCTCTGGGGTGGCAGGATGGATGCTCAGTGAACCTGTGACCTTGGGCAAATCACTCAAGCCTCATCCATTCCATGGGGCAGGCGTAGAGCATTCACTGACCCCTTCTATGTAGTCTGTGCTATGTGTTTTTCTCTGTATTCTTGTTGACTCCCAAACACGGTTCTGTCATAGAACTCACTCATTCTTCATTCAATAGACATATAAGATCAATTCATCTGTAGTTTCCTGAGTCCTTTAGTCATTTCTAGACACTTTAAGGATTAAGACTTAAAAAAGTATTCATTATACTCCTGGAACAAAAGGTAGTACCTGGAGGTTACCTAATGTGGATTAGGTAAATAAATATTTCACTAGGTCCTGTTCTGTGGAGTCTAACAGGCTGGAATCAGAGACTCTGTTACTTTTTAATTCCTGGATGTCAGACAAGACCCTTAACTTCTCTAAGCCTCAATTTCCTTACCTGTAAAAAAGAGCTACAAATGGCGCCAACTCATATGCAAGGCAAAACAGCTTAATTTCTGCCAGATTGGTGGGGAGAGAAAGGACATTTAACACTATAATACAGGGGGTCATGTTACGAAAGTTGGTCAGATTTGAGAAGATAAAACTTTGCTAGTAGAATTTCCATTATGAAGAGATGGTGAGAGCCAGCCATGCTCCTACTGAGGATTGTGAGGTGCTCCGTGCTTAGCGAGAATTCTCTTCTAGGTAGTAGAAGCTACCATTTGTTTGTTCCCTTGGTGTGCAGTGTTAAAATAGCCAGTATCCTGGCATGGTGAATACAAGAAGAGAGAAAGAGGAAAAAGGGGCATTTCTCTTTGGAGTCTGGTTCTCTGTGGGCTAAAAGAAGCTTTCAGAGAGAAGGAGAGAGATGGTGCAATCAGTCACTGAATTGAGAGTGTATTTATGAACTGCTCATTGGTCTTTATTCCCATCCCTCCTCTTTTCTTACTGGAAAGGACGGCATCCACTCTAAGAAGTCTCTAATTGGAGTACTATACACAGAAAACACTTAGAACTGTGTCATAAAACTACTACTCTTGTTATCCTTACTGTCCTAAGTTATGGTGAGCATCTTAGTGGGCCTCTTAGTGCAAACACATGCAAACACTCTCAAAGACATCCTCTATTGTTTTATCGTTTTCTGTTGCTATAACAGAGTAGCTGGTGCTAGGTAATGTGTAAAGACACGAACTCAAGTCTAAACAGCACAGAGCTAGCATCTGGGGAGGGTCCCATGGTTGTGTTATGACACTGCAGATAAATGGAAGTGGAAGCAGGTGTTTGCAAAAGAGAGTGAGGAAAGTAAAATGCTAAAAATAAAGCTACAGTATGATCCTGCCATACATTTGTCAGCATATAACTGAAGGAATGCAATTCAGCATACAATAGAAACACCTGCACAACCATGTTTATTGTGCCCCAATTCACCACAGTCAAGTTATTGAATCATCCTAGGTGCCCAACAACCAATGAATGGATGATGAAAATGTGGTATCCATACACAGTGGGGTATTATTCAGTGATAAAGAAGAGTGAAATTATGTCATTTACAGGAAAATGGATGGAACTGGAGATCATCAGGTTAAGTGAAATAAGACCGACTCAGAAAGAAAAATATTGTATGTTTTCTCTCATGTGTGGAATCTAGACCTAAAAATGTGACATGAATGTAAAAGGGACACTGTTGGAGAAAGACCAGTGGAAATGGGGAAGGGAAAAGATGATAGAGGGTGAAATTGATCAAAGTACATTAAAGGTATGTAAGAAATAATATAATGAAACTCCTTTGTGCAATTAATATATGCTAGCAAAATAAATAAATAGATAAATCACTAATTAGAAAAATAGGACCTATAAAAAGAGAATGAGGGAAGTGAATGGCTTTTTTTTTTAATCACAACCCACTTTTGGGATAACCAATCTAGTCCCTTGAGAACAACAGCTACTCTCTCAAGAAAAGTATTAACCTGCCCCCTTAAAGACTCCAGTACCTCTCAAAGGCACTATCTCTCAACTCCTCATCATTGGGAACCAAGCTTCAGCATGAATTTTGTTGGGGTCAAACCATACTCAAATCATAGCATCCATGTTGGGATAACTTTAGATACCTAAGCCCTTCCTAAGGAAGACAGCAGGATTATTTGCAGGACAACAAAAAGACACGAGCATGTATATTCAGAAACACACATTCTGCAAAGTTAGTTCTTTTGTCACATTGGGTTGGTGTTCAGGGGAGGGCAGAAGAGTGAGCACATGGTGAAAAACAAGAAACAGTTAGACCTTTCCCAATTTGCATCAGCCCTTTGGAAGAACACCTAGCCCTCCTCCTGGAGCATTCTTCATTGTTATCTTAAATGACATACATACAGCAACGTCAAAGCAGAGAGAAACTTCTCTGTGGCTGACACATTTCACAGGGAGAAATGGATTTTAAAACTATTTTCAACTAACAAATTGACAGTCTTAGTCTTCCCTCACCCAGGATGCACTCCCTGGTGTAAAATATGGGGAGGAGGGATGAGCATTGATAAAATCTTATCCATTGCTTACAGGATTTGAGAGAGAGTTTTTCTAATCATCCACTAGAGGTTCCCTTCCTGACCCAATTTCCTCCTAAATCACATACTAGAGGTCAGAGAAAGGGGTGATAAGCTGTCCACCATGAGGTGGGTTGAAAAGGCCTAATTCTATTCCATCAGTGTTCTGTCGGAGTTTATAAATTGTCGTGTCTGTGTCTACAAAAAGGGATAAAGGCTACAGTCTCACAAAAAGAAATGCATGTTTTCAACTTAGATTTATCATCTTTAACATTGTTGAAGAGTGGGAGAGGGTCAGAGCTAGAGAAAGGTGCATGGCAGGGAATGGGAGTGTGGTGGGAGAAGTGAATGAGGACAACTGACAGGTATAAAATAAGGAATGTCTTTTCTTCTGCAGAGCAGAGACCAGGGAGAGGAAAAGGGAGCTGCTAAAAGGAAGCACAGAGTTTCAGAGTCAGGATTTGATGCCTGTCTGGTTAGGTTCAAATTCAGCATTTACCAGCATACAAAGTTAACTGAGTTGCTTCATCTCTCTGGATTTCCTCATCTTGGTAATCAGGACATGGTTAGGACATACCTTTGTAGAGTGTTTAGGAGTTACATGAACTAATGTCACCAAGTATTTAGCAAAGTGTCCAGCACATAGAAAGCACACATTCAGGGTTGGTTTGGTTGCACTAAGCAGACTTCAGTAAATGCAGCATCATGGTAAAGAATGAGGATTAGCGGTCTTCCATGGACAGAATTTAAGGCAGGAAATTATGCCATGTTTTACTAAGAACTACTGACTGGAAACTGTTAGCTATACTGGAAATCAAGGTGTTTGCTCTTTGTGTACTCTCCCTCTCTTCTTGCTCATGCCTCTCTCTTTATCTCTCTCTTAATCACCATCATTTCTATTTCTTTCTAATCTGCATTATTTTCCTTTCCCAGAATATTAACCATTTCCCCTTCTGCTCCATTGATATAACTCATTGTAATGGTTCCAAAATGGTACCCATGGCCAACTAACTAGGTTAAGATATCTTATCCCAAATTCTCAGGCGAAATAGTTTGATCACCTTAGCTGAAGTCAGCTGTCCACTCCTGAAGAGATCTCAAATCCCAGAAACAAATATCAAGAATTAAGGCCTATGGCTAACTTATAGCCTATCGTTGTCCTCAGAACTCTTATTCTTGCCCAGAGTTCTTGACACTTTAGTAAACCTGATGCAAATAAGACATCAGGCAGATGAAGACCACAAGCTTTAGTGACAGACTGTGTGGGTTCCAGTCTCACTTCTATTGTTCCCTAAATGTGTGTCCTGGAGATGGATGACGTCTCTGTTCCTCACTTTCTGTATTTATATAAGACATCTGATGGAAATGCCTATCTTATTGTCTTATGCTTTCGGTTAAGTGGGATAGATACTATGTACAACAAACTATCAATAGCAAGCATTTAATGACTACTCAGATTTTTCTTGTTCCTACTGAAGCAAGGTAGCTGGGAAAGGTAGGTCTGTGCTGCAACACATCTCTCTGCAAAGAGGTGCTACATCCATTGCAGAAACCATCTTGCCCATTCTTCTGGGCAGGGGTTGGATTTATGCCTGTGCTAAATCTGAGTTTCCTGTTGATGTACACCCAGAGAGCCTTTTCCCTCTGGGGGCACGTGTGGTGCTAGGATACATCCTCAATCTGTCCTAACCACATGCAGTCAGATGCCACCCTGTTCTCCCTCCCTACCCCCTTTTTCCTGCTGTGGTATATGTTTCAGTGGTGGGTTGGTGATGGAAAATCAGGAGAGCCAGAACCCATTAGACAGAACTGCAGGCGGATAAGGTTTGCCAATTATGTTTTGTTTCTTTCTGTGAATTTTAGGACATACAGATTCTTTCTGGCACTCCCTCTGGTTCTGCGCCTATAAAATAAGTTTAATGGCTGAATTTTCTTTAAGATAATCAGAGGCGGTGTAATTTATGCATATGAATAGTATTGTAGCCAGATGTAATTTTGCTCGAAGTTGTGGCATTACAGTTAGAAATGGCTCTGCTGGCTGTGTTTTGTAGAATTTGCAATTTATTTAACAGTTGACTGAGCACTGACCTCAGATAAAATAACCATAATCAAAGAGTATTTTTTTTGTAGAAAAAACAAAGATACAAAAAACAAAGGTGGGAAACAGGCTTGGAGAAAGACTTGGATTCAGTGTTGATAGAGAGAAAAGCAGGTGACAGATGAATACTGTTTAGTTAGTGTAGATGGCAGAATAATCTTTAATGAAGGGAGGGGCAGGCATATTTGATTTGGAAATTCCTCTCTACTCCAGGGCTTTGTCTTTGGAGATTTATCCTCCTTTGATTGAAAAGGAGATTGTTTTCTGCATTGCTCATAGAAGCTGTGATGTCTAAAGGAGAATGATGGAGGGAGGGGGTGAATTCAAGTAAGATATATTTGATATATTGTAAGAACTTTTGTAAATGCCACAGTGTACCCCAGCACAATAATAAAAATAAATAAAAACTAGAATTAAAATAAAAGAAACTGTGATGTCCCTGATTCTTGGTGTTGCAGGGTTGTACAGAACTCTGTGGGACACTTGGGGAAAAGTTTGGACTGGAAGCAAGGAAAGTTGTGGTTTCTCTAAGGAGAAACTCTTGCCTTTCCAAAAACCCAACCCTTCTGTTGTTAGCTTTATTCCACAGGAGAGAGGAAAAGCTCTCTCTCTCTCTGTACAAAAGCCCTCTTATGTCCAACCCTCTGCCTCTACTCCCACCTTTGAGTCCTTTAAAAATGGAAGAATGTTTGGTGAAAGTCCAGGACGCTGATGGACCCATTCTAATAGAGGATGCTGTTAGTGTCTCTGCATCCAGGCTGTATCCTCTTTCGCATGCATCCTGCCAGGGTCAAGACCATTGGGATTGGTTGGGTATCATATTATAATTAATTCTTCCGGAGTCCACAGGGTCAGGGAGAGTTGGAAGACCTACTTGTGCCTGAGCTGGCAGCTTTATGCTCCAACCTTGTCTTTATCACTAAGGCTTGTGCTCCTGTGTAGCTATTGATAAAGCATTGATAAGTTTGAGGTCCATTCCCCATGGCTCCTCACCAATCATGCCCTGTGGTTTTATGGGAATGATATAGTAAAGAAAAACATTTTACTCATTTGTTCCTGGTTGTGAATCTTTCAAAATAACCACCAGCCTCCCAACCTACACTTTCATATGACCCATGCCCTTGTCCCACTATGGCCAGGTCCCTTCTTCATTTCCATCCTTCAAAGCCTCCCTCTTTCCTTAGGATAAGTTAAGACCTGTATTTAGATCTTTCGGGATCTGGCTCTAACTTCTAATCCATTTTTATTCCTTGTGATTCCTACACTAGTATTCTTCATCCCATCCACCCCCAGTGGAATTCTACATTTCTGGAATCTCAAAGTTCATAGTCTTTTATTTATACACAAAGTGCCTAACTTTTTTCACCTGGATAATTTCTGCTCATTGTTGAAAGCTTGGATCAGCAGTCCTCTGTATAGGAAAGCATTCTTTACTCCTTAAGGTTGGGTGGAATGATGTCCTCTAATCCTATATCCTCCATAATCCCTCTTTCATGGTGGGCATATTCATATCATTGGTAGCTTGGCCATATTATTTACATACCCAGCCAGAAAATTACCTTCAATGTCTATTTGTTAATTGACTATCTCTGTATTTATATCTATGTCTATCTATCTAACTATCTATCTATCATCTATCACCCGGAGGGAGAGTAATGCACACACAAATAACTTCTAAATACTGAGATAGATATTAATATATAGGAGGAAGAACATAGGGAGGGAAAAAGAGATAAAATCTCCAGGAATCAAAATACTTCAAGGTTTAAGGAGACCAAAAATAAATACGCTAATTCATTTATATTGTGTGCTCTGGTCATGGAAGTCACTAAGCTAAAAGCCTCACCAGTACCACCTGCTGAGCCCACACAGACACACTATCCTAGGGCAACTATTAACTCCTCTATTTACATGATGAGAAAGTTTACAGAGGTGACCATAAGCAGGTTCCAGATTCAAATCAAGCAAGCTGGTTATGGAATTTGCATTTCCCCCTTTCAGATCTCACATGTTTTTTAAAAAATGCTGAAGACAGAGAAGTACAGAGACTAATAAAGACACACACTCAGCAAACACATTTCAACAACTCTTAGCATATTTTAGAAGAGGCAGTTTTATATCTCATTTCAGTTCTCTCTGATCAGGATCTGACTAGCATCCTGACATTGCTCTGGATTATCTCCCTTTTGTATTTTCTTGTTTTTATATCTTCACTACTTTATTATTTCCCCATTAATAAAAGTAGTATTTTTGAGTGTTTTAGTTACTTACACAAATGAAACCATACCACATATATTCCTTTTCAGCTCATTGACATCACTAATGCTAAAATTAAATTAACTTTCTATTTTGGGATAATTTCAGACTTACAGAAAATTCAAGAAGACAGTACAAAAAAAATCACCATATACCCATCATCTGGGTTTCCACAGTGTTAATGTCTAAATTACCATGATGCATGCTTAGAACTAATTAAAAAATAAAAACAAAACCAAGTTTAGCATATTACTACTCGACTCCAGACTGTGTTGGCATGTTTCTGGTTTTTCTGCTATGCCTCTTTCTCTTCCAGGATCCAGTTCAGGGCACTGCATTGCATATTGCTTTCCTGTCTTCCCATCTTCTCTGTCCAATGGCTGCTTCTTGGTTTTTCCTAACCTTGACTGTCTTGAGTAGCGCTGTTGTGGTATTTAGTAAAGTGCATCCTGATCTGGATATATCTGACATTTGCTTCCCTTTAGACAGTAGTTATGGATTTTGGGAAAGGAGATCCCAGGCAGGAGAAGAGCCCTTCTCATCCTCCCCACCCAAATTAGGTCACACATATGGCCCTTGTGACACCTGTAGTGTTGTTAAACTTTGTCACTTGGCTAAGCTGGTGTCTAATAGGTTTCTCCATTGTAAAGTTAATCTTGTTTCTTTTTGCCTTGCTTTATTGTGCTTGGAAGCAAGTCCTAAGTCTAACCCACTCTTAAAGGGTGAGGTTTTTAAACTCCACCTTCTGCAGATCAGAGTATCGATGGATATTAAACAGAATTCTTCTGTCAGGTAGATTTGTCTCTGTCCTCTGTTATTTATTTTCTAAATCATCTGTTTGCATCAATTCTGACTTATACATATCCATTTATACTTTGGATTATGTCCAACTCTATGTTATTTTGTTGCCTCAGTTGTCCCAGTTTTTGTCACTGAGAGCTCTTTCAAGATGACTATTTCTGTCTCTGGCATGCCCCCACCTTTAAATTTTTTCAGCCCTTCATAACATTTCGGTTCTACAAGATGCTGTGTCTCAATTTGTATTTTCATCACTGCAGATTTAGAATCAGTCATTTTGTCAGAGCTCACTTTAAACTGTTATTGTGACAAAAGCAACATGATATGTATCATTTTAACCATCTTCGATGTATAGTCTATTGACATTAAATTCATTGATATCATTGTATAACATCACCACTCTACAGATTTAGTTCATTCTTTTTAATAGCTGTGTAGTGTTTCATCGTTAGGATGTACCATCACACATCTGTTCCTTCTTTAACTGGGAGGTTGATTCCAATTTTTTAGTTTCAAGTGATGTGAAAAATCAAAAACCTTTTGTCCTGACCCCAAACATGCAGGGTCAAATTCTTTGCTAGAGCATATTTCTAGAAACACTGTATATACTGCCAAATTTGTATCCAAAGAGATTGTGCTTTATATTCCACAGAGTCTGTGCTTCTTGACATTGCTGCCGACAGACACTTGACATTAGTTTGTGACTCACTCTGATGGGTGGATGTCTTACTGTTTTAAACTGCATTTTTCTGCTTACAAAGCAGGGCCTGTTTCTTTCCACAAAGTTACTGGCCACTCAGGATTCCTGTGCTGTGAATTGCTTCCTTTCATGTTGGGTTGTTCGTCTTTTCTTATTGATCAGTAGGACTTCTTTATATTCTGGGAACGAATCCACTCTCCATTTTATGTGTTGCAAATATCTTCTCCCAGCTGTGGTTTCTTTTTTGACTTTTCTTTGGTATTTTATTTTTTGGTCACATGAAATATTTTAAACATTGTCTTTTCATGAGTAGGCCTTTAATCCATTCAGAATATGATTTTTTATTTAGTGGGAATTAAGGATCTAATTTTGTTTTTCTTTTGCACTGCTCTTACTATATATGTCATTGATTCTAGCTGTACTCTTATGCCCCCATGTTTTTCCATCTCTGAAATTGTGATGCCTGCTGCTATCAATGCAATATCTTTGTGTTTTTCTTTCTTGTTATGGTATATATAACTGTATGTGTCTTACAATCATGGTAGCATGGTAGACTTAATAAAAGGCAGAAATA
Source organism: Castor canadensis (assembly GCF_047511655.1). Lineage (NCBI taxonomy): Eukaryota > Metazoa > Chordata > Mammalia > Rodentia > Castoridae > Castor > Castor canadensis. The sequence goes on along the minus strand of NC_133402.1, from coordinate 6,724,220 downwards.
TTCTAGGCTAATCTCAATCCTTGACCATTTAGTGGATTGAGTCTCCTGCCTCTGTCATACCCTAGAGATCATTGGTCTTTGGTAATGCATTTGCATACTGCAATCACTTTCTCAGGTTCCAGGAGTGATTCATTTCTTTTCCTCTCTATCATTTTAAAATTAGAATTACATTGACTATATACACTCATTACTTGGGGGAGAATCATCATGGTTAAGACATTTGGTTAGGCTTAAGTTGGTGAAAAGTTTGGGGATCTCTGGTTAAAGAGATAGACCAAATGATAGCATGCACAGTTACTGACCCAGGATTTAAGTTTTATTCTCCAGAAAAATCCCAATTCTGTCTCATGTCATATCCCACTTGTGGCATAAGCCACCTTCTGGAGAAATGGGACCCACATTATTTTGAGACACCTGTTAACGATGACTGAGCTCTTCACATTGAGGTGGAAATGAACTCAGGTCTTCTGAAGCTGCACAGGCATCAGGTTGCACAGTGTAATGTGGAGAGCTAAAGCCTGCTGCTAGAGTGAGATGCTATCTATCCACCTGGGCCAACCCTGAGCTCTCAGGAAAAGAATGAAATTTGTCCACTTTCCATTCACTTCCAGGGTTTCTGGGGAGACCAAAACATGTCCCAGTTTTTCATCAGCTTGAGTCTCCTCCTCACATCTTGGCTTCCATTTTCTCCACCTCTTCTTCTCACTCTAAATATTGAAAAAAATCCTTAAAATAGGAGTTGGCAAAGAATGGCCTGAAGGCTAAATTCATATGCTACTTGTTTTTTTTTTTTATAAATAAATTTTATTGGAACCCAGCCATGTCCACTCATTCACATGTTGTCTATGGTGCTTCCAGGCTGCAAAGGCAGAGTCAAATTGTGACAGATACTGTGAGATCCATAGAACCTAAATTGTTTACTATCTGGAGATGATTTGGACTATCTGTGTGGGCCAGATGTAATTACTGGGGCCACATTGAAGGGAAGCAATGAGAGGAACAAAGTAGTGATAATGGAGCTATAGGTGTATGTGTGTGTGTGTGTGTGAGAGAGAGAGAGAGAGAGAGAAAGAGAGACAGACATTTTCAAACAGAAAATGTCAAACTCCAGCTTCAAAGAGAAGACTATTGTCACAAAGTCCATTTGTTCCTTGGGCAACTTAGGGTTGCCTTTATGATTTTATTATGTTTACATTGTAGGGTTTTCCTTGGTAGAGTTAGAGGGCCCATCTACAGCTCTGCACAGATGTATGAAAATACAGGTCTAGTGCAAGTCCACTAGGGAAACATGGCCCCCAGTCAAATGTTATCACTTTCCCTTGGTCTAAGGCTGTCCTTGGGAAATTACCTTTGGGAGAGGCAACGGCACAAAGTAGAACAGGGAAAAAGTTTCCGGGGGACTCCCTAGTAGAGCAAATTCTCTTCTCCCCAAACTCAGTGTGGAGAGGAGAATGGTGATGGTTATTGCAATCCTTTATTAGAAACTTCTCTGGGGCAACTGAGCAATCAGATGAAATTGGCCACTTCAAATTATTTGTGAACAAATTATTGGTTTTTGACAAGAATTCTCTCTTGCATCTCAGATTTCCAGCTGCCTTTCTGAGTTGCTCTTCCTGCCTTGGTCCACTTTATTTTCATCTCTTCACAACTGTTTTGTTAAATATCACTGACCTCTTTCCTAACATTAAGAGCCAGAGGGCTAAGGGCTGTGGGCTATGGATACTTCCCTGGACATGTTGCATACAGACCTCTCTTGGAATGGGAGGCACATCAGTAGAGTAAAAGAAAATAGAAATGAAATTTAATAATAAGAGGAATTTGGAAAATAGCATGTTGGATCCAGATTTCTTAAGTAGTACTACTTGGTTGAAGTCAACAGTGCAATAAGGGCAACAAAAACTCTATAGTAGACTGAATAGTATTGACTGAATAGTATTGCCTATTCAATACTGAATAGTATTGACCTTTCCTACTCTATAGTAGACTGAATAATATTGCCCTACATCCATGTACCCATCCCTGGAGCCTCAGATGGCAAAAGGGACTCTATAGATGGGATTATATGAAGAATCTTGAGATGGGAGATGATTTGGACTATCTGTGTGGGCCAGATGTAATTACTGGGGCCACATTGAAGGGAAGCAATGAGAGGAACAAAGTAGTGATAATGGAGCTATAGGTGTATGTCTGTGTGTGTGTGTGTGAGAGAGAGAGAGAGAGAGAGAGAGAGAGAAAGAGAGAAAGAGAGAGACTTAAAGATGCTATGCTGCCTTGAAGATGGTAGTGAGGTCACGAACCAAGGCATTCAGGTAGCTTCTGGAGGCTGGAAAAGGCATAGATTCTCCCTTAGGGCCTCCATAAGGAACACAGCCCTGCTGCTACTTTGATTTTAGCCAAATGAAACCCATTGCAGACTTCTGAACTCCAGAGCTGTCAGCTAACACATCTGTGCTGTTTTAAACCACTAAATTTGTGGTAAACTTGTCATGGCACCCATAGGATACTGATACAAAAAATAACAAGCATTTCTTGTGTTCATGGCAGTGTGCTAAGTTTTATCTACAGTATAGATACATGGTTTCCTGATATGTAAGGAGTTATTATCTCCATCTTATGCACGAGGAGGCTGATTCTCACAAGGAAGTTACAGAGCTATGATTCAACCCAGGCCTGTCTGACTCCAGAGTTTATATTCATATTGGGCTATACCATAGTAGAAAGTCTCAGTTCTGAGTGCTTTGCTCTAGACCTGACATTTACCATGAATAGATATCTCAATATTTCCTTTGTCATTGGCTTATGACATGGTAGAAGGATTGTCAGCATGGACAATGGTTAATTAGATATTGTGCCTGACTGGGTGACCTTTCACTAGTTCCTTATATTCTTGGCCTCAGTCCCTTTATCTACATGAGTGGAAGGTGTGGATAAACTAATATTTACTTATTTAGCTTCTCTAGAAGACTTTGACATTATATTTCCAGTTCATCCAGATCTGTGGACATGACAGGAGACTCACCCGTATGTGCTTACTTGGATTTTGCGTGTTGAACAGAACTTTCCATCGGAGGAAAATGGCTTTAAAATTTTAGCCATAAGGTGTTCAATTCAGAGGGAAAACATGGATGGAAAACATGTGACTGTGGAAACTTGGTATCTCATAGAAATATATTTATCTTGTTAGTGTTACTGTAAAATATTTGCATAGCAGGAGAAAGGGCTTTTAACTGTTTTCCTTATCTGGTCTTACTGTAGAGAATTTTCCTCCCCGAAGGTGTATCTCCCTACTGAATCTGCTGTTTAAAGAAAATGTCATCGGGGCCTGTGATGAAAATGGAATTTTTCCAATGCCTAAGGATGACTTTCTCTAACTAACTTAGCAGACTCCGACCCTTAAATGGAAGCAGACATTCTGGTCTGCTTTGAATCTGCTATTCTCTTCCAGCTTTCAACTTCTTTGGCAGGCTTTGCCTTCTTCTTCTACCCTCTCCTTTCCCTGCTCCCTGTACTGTACCACAGTCCTGCCTTTCTTCTGTGTTCGTCTCCCTCCTTCTTGAATTAAAAAGTCCCTAATCTTTTTCCTCTCCTGACTGCTTAGGTGCAGAAGTTTCAATGACTGGGGAACTGGCAGTTCCTTTTCTTTTACTGATAGTGCAGGTCTCTGTATCACAATACCTGGATTTTCCTCAGCTTATAGGAGGCTGGTACTTGCCTTCTGCATAGGTAAGGATATACACTAAGATGTTAAAACAGAACAGCTGGCATTTTTTAATCCACAGGTGACCTTGTCCCCCACTGAAACTCATCATTATGCCCCACCTCTGATTCTGATCTCAAGAGATTCAGCTCATCCATGAGTGAATATTAGATGGTATTTTAGGCACATTCAGTCCAAATATGGACTAATGGCATGCCATTCTCAGATGCTGACCTGGGCTGATGGCTCTGTACAGCCTCTTCTCAGCATTCAGAGAGAGTGAGGAGGGAGGAGAAAATGATGGAATAGGTTTATGTCTCCAGATGTTTTTGCCCTAGAGGAGAAAACTAAAAATCTTTTCTGTGAGCTCTTGGTGAAACAATAGATCTCACACACAGGGAGTTTGAACCTGCTTGATTAGATATTCTTGATGCAAATTCAGGGAATGCTCCTGCGTAAGTTGAAACTGAGGTCCTTGCATATAGATCCTGGAAGCTCTGCACAGCCTGTGAATTGGAGAATGGACTAAAGAAACCACTAGGAAGCACACATCTACCCAGGTTTCTGGTTGAAATGAGTCTCCCTTAAATAAAATGGCTATATTTTTATTGTCCAAGCTATGACACTTTTTACTAAGGTAAAAGTTCTATAGAGTAAATGTCTAATTTCAGTTGTGCATGTTGATACATCTTTGGATATGTAATCACCCTGTTTGAGACCACCACCCAGATCAACAGAAAAAACTCGTCACCCTAGAGAGGCCCATCACATCCCTTCCCAGTCACTAGCCCCCCCCGCCCCCGCAAAGGTAACCACGTTTCTGATTTCTCTTACCACGTATTAATGTTGCTTTCTTATGAAGCTCATCTAAATCAAATCACACAGTATGTTCTTCTTGTGCTTACTCGAAACTAGCAAAGCATTAACTACTTTTAACAACATGGGTGAGTCTGAGACATCATAGTGAGCAACACAAATTGAGGTCCATTCAAGAGAGAAATATGGCCTAAAATGAGGGACATTCTGGGGAATCAGAATGAATGGTCAAAACCAAAGCCTCAAGTGTGTATCACACAGAGGTACAGTGTCCACAAAACCCATAAAACGCGGCTTAATTCTTTAATGCACAGTTTGAGCTGTGTTCCCATGGAGTGTCACCTGCCTTTTCAGAAATTCCACCTTCTTCTTAGATACTCACCTATTTGGCCAGGGAAGAGAGGAGACCAGAGTGGGCAAAAATACCATGTCTTTGAAATATCTCAGGGGACCACTCCCTCCCATTCAAACTCCCTCATCTCCTCGAAATGCCTGCAGAATTAATCCAGTGTGATAAATGCTCTCAGCTCCTGTGCATCCTTCTGAAAGCTACTGCTCCTTACCTGTTTCCACGCCCCTAGCAGAATTCAGGAATCATTAGCGTTTGATGATGTGGTGTTTGGAGACTTCAATCTCTTGTACTTTGAAATTGAAATTCCTGAGCCTGCAAGGGACCCTGTGCTGACAGCTGACTTATTGAACTTTCTACAGCTTCAACAGCTCAGAAAGTCGATCTATCCCCTCTGCTTCTCACACTGCTGCAATGCTGGGATCCAGGTGATGCTTGCAAAACTGAGAGCTGTGTCCATTTCCCATGCCTTTTCCCTGTGTCAGGGAATAAGGTAGCATCAGCTTGCATACTAATTAACAAGGATCAGGCTGGAGAGATGCCACACAGGATGAAACATGCCCACACTCTGCTTCTGAGAGTGACGGCAAGGGTGCAGTTGTCCTTCCTGAAATCCATTTTCAAGCTTCAAATGCTCCTTGCTCTTGCCAGACTATCTCATCCTGCACTTAGGAATTGCTGTAGCCACCTTCCATCTTATAGAATATATATTTGTTGCCTCTGTATCCTAGTTTCTCAGTCTGTAGAGTGGTTGTAAGTATTTAACTCAGACATGAACGTTAACTAAAATAATTTAGGTGCTTAGCATAGTGACTGCTATATCCTAACACTGGAATAAGCCTTAGGAGTCACCCATTATGAAACATGGACAATTGGGATCCTTCCCAGTTTACTTACAGCTGGATCAGTATTTCTGTCTCCTCCCTGTCCTGATCCATAAATGTACTTTTATGAATTTGTACTTCCATCTGCACCTGACCAATTCCTACTTTCCCCACGAGACTCCTTCAGTGGAAAGGTTCAGGTTCCTTGGGGAGTGTGGATTGGCTCTTCTTGTAGACTGTCAATTTATAAACTTCTACTTCTGTCCTTTTGAGAACAAGAGTCTTCTGTTTCTGTCTGTGGGTTTTTTCTCTACTGTGCAGACAAATTTCTGGCATTGTGTGGGATAACCATGAGCCCTCACTGCATGAATTCATGCTTGTGCTATCCACCAAGGCACAGCTAGATTTGCCCTGTGGAAAGCATAATTTTTCTTGGTGCATTTTGGTTGGGGATCCACATTTGAAGTCAACTTATTTCCTGTCTTTTCCTTCATGACCTGTCTCTCTTGACTGGCCGTTGCTTCTCTTATGGTATATCAGGCTCTGCTGATGTTTTCCACTTGCTTTCAAGGCAAAATTTGAGTTGACCTAGTGGTTTATATTTCTGTTCAGTGTCTTTAAAACTTGGTGGAAAAGCATTCAAATGTTTTCCTCTGGTGAGATAATAATAACTTAATAATAATAAAAGTAACAACTTTGCATAAGAATAGTAAAATTGTATAGCAATTACATTCCATAATAATCAAAATAATTTCAGTAATTAGCATAATATCTGATACAAGCTCCCAATAATATATCAACTATAAGAAATTCTACCAAATGCTCAAACCCAAACAAAAAAATAGCTCATCAACACCTTTCTCTCTCTGATCTTTGGGTCTGGGATGCATCTGCTATCATCTGTCTTTTCTTTACTTCTGTGTTGGGTCTCTAGTTTACTGGGTCCTGTGTATTTCTCTTTCTTGACTTATCAATCCATCTTGTTAAAACTCTATTTGTATAGTTTTTTGGAGAAGGATGCATCAACAGTTTTTTTCATACTTGTGCATCTGAAAATTTTAAATTTTACCTTTTGACTTGATTCATGGTTAGAAAAGTTGGAAAGTTAAGTTGAAATTCATTTTTATTTAAAAAAATTGGTAACATTGATCCATAGTCTTTGTAACATTTGAGACTGAGATGTCTGATGCTATTATGATCCCTATTTCCTTGTATCTGATGTGCTGCTCCTTTCCCCACTTTCATCCCATCTCTAAAATCTTTCAGTGACTACTCTTAGATATTCTGAAATTCCATAATAGTGCATCTATTGGGTGGAATTCTCCCTTTCCCCTACTATGCTTCCTTTTCCTTCTCTCTTTTCCTCCTTCTTCCTCCCTCCCTTCCTTTCTTCCTTTTTTCTTTCCTTCCTTCCTTCTCCTTCTTTCCTCCCTCCCTACCTTAGCTTAAGATAACACACACTGGATATGAAAACACATACCTTTCAGGTCTAGGAAAGGTGTTTTGTTATTATTTTTGGACAATTCCCTCTCATTTGTATTTTCTGTTCCTTATTTTTAAAACAGCTATTATTTGGATATAGGACTTCTTCCTGATTTTTGAAAAAATATACTTATGTCTTTTATTTTTTTTATTTACCTATTTATTTATTTATTTTTCTTCTCTGCCTCTTCCTCTTCTCCTCCTCCTTCTTCTTCACAGTACTAGGATTGAATTCAGGGCCTTGTATTTGTGCTGTACACTGGAGCCACACCCCAAGTCTTTCTGATTTTAGTTTTATTTTTTCAGATACAGTCTCATGCTTTTGAATGGGTTATTCTTGGACCATGATTCTCCTACCTCCACCTTGAGATTAGCTTAGAGCACAGGCATGTGCCACCATGTCTGGCTTGTTTTTGAAATAGAGTCTAACTTTTCCTGGTGTTGGTCTCAAACTGTGATCCTCCTTTCACTGCCTCCTGAATAGTTGGGATTACAAATTTGTGCTGCCCAAGTTGTGTTTTTTTCTTTTTTTAAATCTCTTTGTGTTGTTTACTTTAAAATTTTTTATGAGCACAAATTAATTGTGATATTTACAAACCTGTATATAACGTACTTTGATCAAATTCACCCTGTTGTATATTACTCTTTCTTCAGTCTCCTCCCCTCTCACCTCCCTCCTTTCTGTCAGTTTTTACAGGATGTCATTGTGTTATTTTCTGGCTTGTTTTTCTCAGGATGGCCTCAAACCATGACCCTCCTGTCTTTGTCTCCCAAGGATCTGGGATGGGAGGCGTGGACCATCATGCCCAGGAGTTTCCTATTTCTTTATGTTTTTATTTTGTATTCTGAAAACTTATTCAAAATTGTCTTCTAAATGCTCTTGATTTCCAAAAAAAAAAATATTATAAGAATTTTCCTCTTTATTTATGTTCTTTGATTCTGCCTTCTCTCTCTGTTTTTTTTTGGCTTGCCTGTATTATTTGTTGTTTTTCCTCTCTGGTTCCTTTTTTCAGGGTCTTACTCTTTCATTCTGAAGGCTTCCTTTTAATGTCTGTTGGCCCTTGACAGCATTTGATCACAGACAGCATTTTTTGTTGTTGTTGAGAACTCTGAATATCGAGGATGGAAGTCCATTTAATTCCAAAGGAAAATTTCAATCTCACCTCCCAATTTCTCCCTCCCTCCCCCCTGCAATTTGGTTGAAGCAAAGGCTCCTTTTAGTTAATAAAATGGGTAAACATCACCACCCTGTTTCTGACTCTTTGGTCTGGTTCTGTTCCAGTCAATAGTCCTCTTTTTGTTGAGTGAGTGATAATGGCTTCCTGCATATCCTGCTGAGGATATAGAGAATTCTCTATATCCTGGTGAGGCTGAATGAGCCAATCCGTCTTTTTTTTGCCTCCACAACATTTATTCCTGGAGAAGAATATCCTGGGATCTTCTTCACTATCGCTGTGGGGGTGGGGAGCATAATGGCAGAACATTCTCTGTATTGTATTGCTCTGTTGAGCATAATGTATGTCCCAGCCAGCCAGAGTGAGACCAGAGTGGAAATTTCCACTTGCTGTTAAAGTAAGAACCTGTATTCAGGACCCTAGAACCAGGCATAAGAGTTGAAGAGACTGTAAAGAGGAAAGCAAATAATGACAGTAGAGGTTGAGTGGATGGGGATTAGGTGGGGGAAAGCAGACTCCTAATGTGAAGTCTTTCTGTATAGCCAGAGGTATCTTGCTGGCTTAAACAAGCTGGGGTCTCTCAGGAACTGCCTCACTTGTCACCACAGTTATATGTCAATCTGTCTTTCTGGCTTATCTGTGAGACCCTGAGGTCAAGGGCTGCATTTTATTCTTCTGTATCTTAGCACTCAACAGGAGTCTCAGGCTTGCCTGCCTTAGATCTGCAGGCTGCATTTGTTAAATGAAATCAGGGCATTTCAACAGTAGTTTCCAAAGCTGGTTTGGCATCAGAACACCAGAATCATGTGGGTTGAAATAAAACCCCAGATTTCTGGGCATGAATCCAGATCCCCTAAGTCAGAATCTCCAGAGACAAGTTCCAAGAGTCAACTTCACAGGCAAGGTCACTAGATGATTTTTATACATCAGCCCTCGATGACTTTGTGTTTCAGGATATGGAAACCATCACTTTACACTATCCTCTTCTCCCCAGTGTCCTGTGGGTGACAACCGTGACATATTCCAGGCTCCCTTTGTCAGAGATGTCAGGGGGATTTTGTGACCTTTTGCCATCAGAAGCCAGAAAAGGCATGCTTTTTTTCTTTCCCAGGCTATGGGCAGGCAGTGACCTGGGTGTGCTTGGGTATTCTTCCCCGAAAGTCACACTCTTTCCGAGATATTTACAATGGCAGAGATAATGGGTTATTGATGAACCAATCAGCTGAGATGGCCCCTGGTGAATTAGCTGTTGGCTACTGGGCTGCCTGGGATAAGGAGCTATTGCTGAGCTCAGCAGCATCTGGGAAAAGTCTAAATCACACCCATCACTTCCTACAGAGCCAGTAATCTCTGTTAAAGGTGATACCACCACCAATTCCTCATCTAAGGAAGCAACTTATTTAATTTATAGTTAATTGAAGGCTTGGAGCTTTGGAAGCAGATGGATGAGAGCTTCATTCCTGGCTCCTCCTCTCTTTCTTCACAGTGTAACAAAATAGAAGTTATTTAGCATTTCCAAATTTCAGCTTCCTGGTCAATGAACTAATAATCCTGTTACCAGCTTTGCAGAATTGCCCTCAATAGTACACTAGGTGATGAATACAAAGCATTTTACAGTTTATAAGCCACTTTCACGTTCATTCTCACAATAATCCAATTACATATACATATAGTTGTATACTCAGAGTCAGTTCTTTTTCTACACATAATTTAGTATTTTACTCAAGAATCAACCTCTCGATGCACACATATATAGATGAGGAGACAAATATTCAAGAGTGATTTGGTCAACCAGCTCAATAGATTTCTATAGTGCAATAAAATCTAAATGACAAGTCAGCCTTCAAGGACTTAATTGAACTGGTTTCTATCCATCTGTCTCTGTATTTGTGTAAGGTTGCAAAAATGACCCCAGTTCTCCACTCTACCTGGTATGTAAATATGCAGCACCCTCCCACTCTGACCCTGAGCTCTGGATGTGGCTTGCTTTGGCTGATAGAATGATGGAATGACAGTTCTGGGCATTGCTCACTTTTGTGCATACGTGTGCCTTTGTTGTTGCCATGAGAACATGACTGGGCTAGGTTGCTGGAGGATGAGAGGAACAGAACTTATAGATGATCCCAAGCTCACCCCACATGTATGAGCAATAAACATGCTGTCATATGCCACTTGGTTTGTAGTGCTTTGTTATGTCATGTGGTTGTGCCAGAGATAGCTGATACACCAGCTTCATCTCATGGTGCCTCCCCCACACTCACTTTATTACATCCACACTGGTTTTCCTTCATCCCTTGAACAAGCCAAACTCTTTGTGTCCTTATTCCACTTGCAAATATGTTGCTTTGCCTGGACCTTTACCCCTCTTGCTGTTTCTGCACAATTCTTTATTTCTCATCCTTGAAGTCTCAGCTTAAACGTTTCCTCCTCAGGGGGAAAGTCCTTGACTCTTGGGTCTGCATTAGGATATCCTGCATATTGTCAATTATACTTTCTTCTTTTTCTTCATCATACCTTTATTACAATTTATAATCATATAATAATTCTTTGGTTTGATAAAGTCCATCATGATAGAATCTGTGGCTGCATGTTTCATTCACCACTGTATGAACTCAGGGCTTTGTGCTTCCTAAGCAGGTGCTCTACCACTTGAGCCCTTTTTGCTATGGTTATTTTGAGATAAGGTCTTGCTTTTTGTCCAAATCAGTCTGGACCGTAATCTTCCTATTTAAGCTTCCTGCAGGAGTTGGGATTATAGATGTGAACCACCTGGCCCAACGTTTTTTGTTGAGATGAGGTCTCATGAACTTTTGACTTGGACTGGTCTTGGCCTGGGATCCTCCAGATAACAGCTTTCCTGCATAGCTGGGATGACAGATGTGTGCCACTGTACACTGCTTCCACTATTCTATTCTTAGCACCCAACACAGTGGCCAGTACAGGCATGCTCTCAGTGTATATTTGGAGAATAAATGCACCAAAGAATGAATAAATTGATGGAACCAGGATTTCAACTCTTTTCCACTCTTCCCTCTCTTTTGTGCCACAGTTATGGCTTTATTGGAGCTGTAGGGCTTATCTTGGAGTGTCCTATCTAAAATGCACAATTCCCTGATAATGTACAATTTGTTTAGCTAGCATCCTCTTTATTTTTTTAAATCAGTTTACACTCAAGTGAGCAGCTTAGCACTTTCAGGGATTAGTTGACAGTCAGCCAAGAGAAGACATAGGAAAACAACTCAGCTTAGATCAGAGCATAGGGAGACAAAGCTTCAGGAGAAAAGAAAGGGAATCTGAACGCTTCTTGGGTTTAGCCATGGCCTTGTTCTACACAGGAGAAGTTCTGGCTCCTGTTGTCAGCTATTGTTATAGCAGTGGTTGACAACTTGTACTTTCCAGGTTTATTTTGAAGGAGAGCTACCAAGATAGGGGAATAATCTCCATCTTCATGTGGAAATGCATTTCATCTTAGGCTGATAATCACTGCCCTCTTGGGTCCAGGTTTTGACATAAATGTTATACTGCTGTCCAAAGTGCTAGACCAGAATGTCCTTTGTGGGTTGATGTCTAACAAGACCAAAGTCTAAAGGACTCAGCTGTTGCAAGTTTTATTGCATTATCTGAAAATAGGGACCAGGAAAGTAGGTCACTGTTGTGCTCAAGTCAGAAATTGGAGCAGTATTCCCACTTAGCACTGAGAGCCTTGGTATGAGGGTGGAGGAAGAGTGGCAGGGATATTGGGTCCAAAAAATTAAAGTAAAATTTGATTTTTCTACAGCAGGACTTGGGGACATCTAACAAAAATAGTCTATCTAATGATTGTAAAATTTAGATGGCTTTCATAGGACTTAGCTTAGCAGAAAAAGAGAACAAAATGAATCAGAGATTGAATTATACTTAGTACTCTGGTTCTTCACACTGCTCCACATAGCCAGAAATTTCTAGAAGAGAGTGAGTGGACTGTGATAATTCCACACAGTGGTTTCTAAAGTAAGTCCCCTAAAGCAGTTTTCTATAAAATATTAGTAAGAATTCTAGGGAGAAAAGGTTTCTGTGTTGAAGTAAATTGTGAGAACATTGTATACTTTCCCTTCTCTTGGGGATCTGGATGCATATTTGTTTGTTAAAAGCACTGAAAAGTCTTGAAGTAAAATATTTTAATCTTTTTCTTCTACATTTTTACCTCTTTTTGTTCACTATGGAACCAACCTTCTGTCCCTTCTCCCTCCCTCCTTCCCTCCCTCCCTCCCTCCCTTCCTTCCATCTTGTTCAATGCATGTTGACATTATTCTGCAAATTACAGAAATATTGAAACAATAGCTTTGAGAACTTTTTCAGTGTGTTGCAACTTTGCTAAAATAATAAAAACAAAAAGCAGCAGAATGATCACTCATTGAGCCCCTATAGTTATTGTGCCAAGCACTTTTCATATACCTGAGCTCAATTTGTTCTCAAAATCACAGTGGTGTTAGAGAACATTATAAATTCATTTCAGATGAAGGAACTGAGGCTTAGACAGTTTGAGTTACTTGTTCAGGGACACACCAATGATAAACTATGTGATTGTGTTCAAATCCAGACAGCTTATTCCTATGTCAGTCTTTTTAGCCATCTAGCTACAATAGTCTGAGAACCAAGAGATTTCTGCCCCACCTAACCAGAAAAGCCCATAATTTATGTTATAAAAATTATTGTGATTATGTATTTATATCCACTGAGACATGTTGATCAAGAGACCTCGATATTGCTAGAGGATATTCAAGTTAAACTCGCAGTGGGTGGCATCACTAAAGAGGTGTTGAGCCCTTGTGGAAGCTCAATGGGCTGGGAAGGTGGTGTCTGAACCACTCCAGTTTTCCCTGTGATGTGGGGATGAGTGGAGTCAATAATTACATACCATGGCTACGTGTATGCCTAATTCTATCTATTTACTAATTAGCTTTACTTTATAAGGAAAAGCACACAGCCTGTTGAGATTTTTAATGAACGATGAACAGGGGTGTCACTGATTGCATTACAGGTATCATGTATCCCAATATCTTTCTGATGCCCTCCCATAGTGTAGGATCTTCCTTAATTCTGTGGCTCAAGTCCTTCCAAACATCACCTACTTGGTCCTATTCATGATAAGAAAATGGCTCCTCTCTCCTCAGGTCCACCTTACCTCTTATTCCTCACCTTTTTCTTGCACTACAATGGAGTAGAAAATTCAAGGAATTAGAGCCAGACAGAATTGGTTTCTAAGCATATTTTTTGATGTGTCTGTTTCCAGTGCTATGCACTGTCTTTGTATTACCTCATCCTATTTCCCAAGGATCCTGTTCCTGCCTGGCAGTTTCCATTGTGACACTCCTTTCCTCATTTTAAAGAGGAAAAAGATGAGTTTTAGAGTAGCTAAGTGACTTGGTGACTCAGGTCATCCTGTTTGAGTGACCCACTTCAGATAAAGTAGTGACTAGTTTCATCAGAGTAAGAAGGAGAGAAGACAGGAGAGGGAATACAGGCAAGATGAGGCCACAGCCTTGGGTGACCTCACTGTGGAAATGGCATCCTATCATCTTTGCCATATTCTCCACATTAGAAGTAGGTCACTAACTTCAGTTCACGCTTAAGGGGAAGGGATTACACAGGACAATTGTGTTAGTCAACTTTTGTCACTATAACAAAATGCCTGAGGTAACCAACTTTATAAAGAGAAAAACTTTATTTATCTCATAATTTTGGAGGTTCTAGGGCATGATGTCTTCATGAGTTCCATTCTGGTGAGGAAAGAAGATGGCACCCATCATGGTGGAAGCATGTATAGGAGCAGAGAGAAGATGGGGTGAACTTGAGCTTTTATAACAATCCTCTTATAAGAATTACTTTCTGAGGGAATGTTCCAAATGGCTAAGGACTTCATACTAGGCTTTATCTTCTAAAAGTTCCATCACCTCCCAATAGCACCATCTTGGGGACCAAGCCTTTGTATATGCACTCTTGGGGGGAGCTCAGCATCTAAACTGTAGCAACCCATGAATCCCAGGTGGTGGGAATTACTGGGGACCATGCTAGAAGCTTACTGTGGCAAGTTCCTAAGAGCTTGTACTTTGAAATAAGGATTTTACAGCTCCCCAGTTAGTCACTCTGTAACCTTAGAAAAACTGTGCAGCTTCTGTTTCCGCATCTGTCTTATTTCTTATAGGTAATAATAGTCTCTACCTTATAAAGTCATTGTTGGGATTAAATACATTCAGTTGTTAAGTACCTGCCAATAGTGCTGGCTTCTTTCTCTAAACCACTACTTGCAGACTGGCTGCAGAATCATCCTACCTTCCCATGTGGCCTCTGGAGAGGTACTGATCAGAGAAAAGAATGAGGATGCTGGAAATCTGAGTTCTACCTTTCTAAATTGTTTGTGTGGTTCTGGACCTTTCTTTTCTCTTCTCTGGAACTCTGTTTATTCATCTGTAAAATTAGAGGGTTAAAAGAGGTGGAAATAAGGTTGTACTTTCCAGTGCCAATTCTGACGGTTGGTTGTGGATCTCTGGAGCATTGTGTTGAAAATAATTTTGATAGTTTGGGGAGTCAGTTCCCACAGGCTCAGGAGTGCTGATGTGCACCTCACGTATCAGTTCTGCTTTCAGTGATGCCAACATGGTAGCTTGAAGTCAGCCATGTTGAGAATTTTTACAATGTAGGTATTTGCCAATGTTATGAACCAAGGTTTTCCTCACCCCCAACTGAGAGTGAATTATTAAACATTTCCAACCATACCACTCATTTCAAAGTCCCATAGAAAGGGACCATCATTCCCTGCTGTGCCTGCCAAAGGCCCAGGATGTGAATACAGAGGAATGAGTGACTAGTGCATATTTGCCATTTCTGGTTGGTTGGTATCTGTCATCCTCTCAAAGTTTTGGCACTTCTAGAGGCCATTGCTTGGGTAAGGAAAAGGCTGCGAGTATAGGCTCTGTCTGTGAAGTAAATGCATTTTCAAGCCCAGTTCACCATCTTCTGATGGTGGTGTTTCTTGTTTGTTTCTTGTAAGTGTCCAAGAGTCTGAGAGCTAGGTTAAACCCAGATAGGCTCATCATAAACCTTGGGCTACCATTCCCTTTGTCTGACTAGCTAGAATGTAAGCATTTTTTTTTCTATTTTTTATTTTTGCAGTACTGGGGATTGAACTCAGGGTCTCACGCTTGCTAGGCAGGCATTCTACCACTTGAGCCACTCTACCAGCCCATAGAATGTAAGCATTTTAAATGACATAAATTCTGTGACATATTAATGTGCACAACTGCAAACCTGGGTCTCAGGGAAGGGACTAGTCCAAAGTCCTCCAGACCTCCAATCCCAAGAGTCAAAGGTTAGAGATCTCTGACTTAAAAGCTGACTTACAGAGTTTTACCAAAAGTCACCTAATAACAAATGGTCAGACTGGAGCTAGTACCCAGGTGTTCTTCCCACACTCTGTAGTCTTAAAACGTCTCTCTAGGATGAGAAAGCTGGGATGTGGTGGGGAGAAAGGGTATGGAAGTATCCAACTATTCTTTGTTATTCCTTCATGCAAGTCAAATGGTCTCCAAAGCAGAGAACTATGGCCACAATAACAATATGCTACCCAGAGAGGAGCTAACGACATAATCATAGACCTTCTATAGTTAATTATTACAATTACTGGAAGCCACTCTCTTGTCATATTTCATCTAGCATAAAACTGTACCTGGGAGACAAGTGGCATGAAAGGTCGTGGGCCCAATGTTTCTACCCTCACTGAAGCAAGCATCTAAAAAGAAGAATGCCAACCCCAATAAACTGTTCCTGGAGAACCCATTAGGCTGGGTGACATGTTCACTTAGGGTGACATGTATTGATCATGTAAAGCATGCACACTGTATAATATGATTAAACAAACTCAACCTGCTCCAGAGAGAGATAGCTGAACTGAAGGTGGAACCTGACTCTGTAGCCAGAGCTCCTGTGGCCATGAGTGGGATGTCCTAGTTCAGGTAAGGAACTGCAGCATGTTTCTGTCATCTATTATCTATGCATTCGTTCATTAATTCAGTCATTTATTTATTCACTCAGCAGTTATTTTTTGAGTCCTTCTATGTGAGGGGGCCCTGTGGTAAGTACTCAGGATAAAATAAAGAGTGAAATACACAATTGTCACTACTTCCATGAAGCTTGTAGTCTAGTGGAGGGACACAGGTATTAGCAAGTGATGGGTGTTAACTCCAAAGAGAAACAAGTGCTCTGAAGGAGAGGATCCTGGTTCAATGAGAATATATAATGAAGGTATCTGTCTAGGTGAGGGGACCGTGACATAACCACAATAGGTGCTATTCATTGTATACCTATCATCTATGTGTTGAATAGCAACTCCTCTCAAAATTCACTTCCTCTTGGAACCTCAGAATATGACCTCATTTTGGAAATAGGGTCTTTGTAGATATAACCAAATATATTTTGATGATATTGTACCAGATTTAAGATGGACTCTAGATTCATTAACTGTTATGGTTGTTGTCATTATATGAAGGAGATCACATAGGCACACAGAGAGATAGAGGGCAGGCCATGTGAAGACAAAGACAGAGATTCTAGTGATGCACCCACAAGCCAAGGAATGCTCGGAACCACCAGGAACTGGAAGTGGCAAGGAAGAATTCTTCCCTATAGCACGTGAAGGGAGCACGGTCTTATTAACACCTTGATTTTAGACAACTGGCCTCCAGAGGAATAAACCTCTGTTGTTTAAAGCCTTCTAGAGTATAGCATTTCAGTCCCTGGAAATGATTGTATCCACTAAATGAATGAGCCTTAAAAACTGTGCCAGGATCAACTGATGCAGGAAAACATGAAATACAGCTCGTGCCCTCAAGTTGCTTGGAATCTAGTTGGTGAGAGAAGGAAGTAAAGATCCCTAATGTCTTCTACTGAGTACTCTGTTCACAGTAAGCCCATGAGCTGAGGGAGCACAAGAGTACCCTAGCTCAAGTTACACCATCCCCCATCAAGGCCTAGAGAACCTAGAGGCTGGCAGCTGCCATCACCGCTCTCACCATGTCACCTGAGCCACAGCCTACATTGCCAAAGAGACAATGCAACACCAGAGTTCATTGCCTTCATTTTTCATTTATGAACAGTGTCCCTGTAAGCTTCATGTTACTGCAATGAAATACCTGAGGCAATTTTTTAAAAAAAGCTTATTTAGTTCATAGTTCTGGAAGTTCCAGTCCAAGATTGATCAGCTCCATTCTCTGGCCTCTGGTAAGGGGGCCATATTACAGCAGGAACGTGTGGTGGAGGAAATTGCTTACATTTTGAGCCAGGAAGCAGAGAGAGACTCAGAGACCAGAGTCCTGCAATCCCTTTCAAGGGCATAGTCCCTATGACCTCCCACTTGGCTCAAATTCCTAAAGGTTCCACCATCTGGCAACCTGGGAATGGACCAGACTTAGATTTGGGGTGATAAAGGAGAGGAGACCAGATGTCGTCCAAGGGAACAGGTGGTTGGGACTCTCTCTTTGTGGAGTAGGGAATGCTGGAGGTTGAATAGATAGGTGATTGAGATGGGAACCTAAGACTATGATTTGGCATGTTTGAATTGTCTGTGGAATATCCAGTTCGGGGTAGCCTATGAGCTGTGGACAATATAAGTAGGGAGTCAAAGGAGAGTTCTGTCCATTGTGGGTTCTTCTGTGGTCATTTCAGGTGAGTCACCTCTGCTTCACACCCAAACTAAATTTATTAAATTTATGATAGTGAGGTGGCAGGGCTCAGACTTCATGTTATGTCACATATTCCATAGAGAAGTATAACATGAAGCGTTCATGACCAGTCATTAGGTTCATTCACCTGACACCTGGTAGATATTCCATTGGTGAATGCAACCAGGAACCTACTGTACTTGAAGATTTACCATAATCCATACAGGAAGCAGGAAAATTTAATCTTTTAGAGATACAATTTATCTTTGAGTAATAACCATCAAAAAGCAATTTCTGGAACATGGATACTCTGCATTTGGTGGTAGGAGATTGTGAGAATTCTAAAGATAGGAATGGCTCCTTTGAGAAATGCTCACAGTTTTGACCTTCCCAATACAAACATAAAGTTAGTGCAGAATTTGTAGAAAAATTTACCATTAAATGTGATGGTAATTCACATTGTTTGATTGACAGGAAAAAAATACAACAGAAAGTGGACATTTATCCATATACATGGGTAACAGATATATTGTAAGGGAAGGGACAGAACTTTATATCTCAAATACAAGAGAAGAAAAAATGTAAAGCAGGAGAAGAAGGCACATAAACTTTAGAAGCAGATAAACCTACTGTGCTGAATCTTGTTTCCTCACCTCAGTGCAAAGAAAATTGTGCAGACACAGGCTGGTGGCTCAACTACCTTGTGTCTTGGTTTCCTCATTTATAAAATGAGGATAATAGTAAGAAGCTTCCCCTTTGGGTTGCTATGAGGGTTAAATGCAATCCCACTCCAAAGCTTCTCTTACAGTGACTGGAAGATAGTAGATGGTTAAAAATTACAGCTCATATTTAAATTTGAAATCACGGAGTGCTCACTTCTCCAAAGAAAGGACAATTGGTTGGAGTTTTAAGCGTGTTAGTCATGTATATTTGCTTGCAATGTTAGATCAAGCCAGTGAGCTCCATGAGTGCTAGGCAATAATGACTTGTAGGCAATAACACTTAATAATGACAGTGATCATAATCACAATAGCAAGCATGTATGAACACCTACTGTGTCCCAGGGAACATTCAACTGCATGCTGTATTTGCATTACCTCATTCAATCCTGGTAGCAGCTCGGTGAAGTTGGCACTGTGTTCTTTCACCATTTTTAAGTGTGAAAGGGAAGGAGTAGAGGGAGAGAAGGATGGAGGGAAGGGGCAAAGGAGGGAGAGGGAGGGGAGGGGAGAGAGAGAAAGAGGGGGAGAGAGAGAGAGAGAGAGAGAGAGAGAGAGAGAGAGAGAGAGAGAGAGAGAGACTGGCCCTGTTTTATTTATCTTGTATTCTCAGTGCCTACAACAATCACTGGGTAATTAGAGCTCCAAGGTTGTTAAATTACTGATTGAGTGAAAAAAATGGGAAGATTATGTGGTTGAAGATAGAGAAATTACTCATAGAGGCCTAAAACCATGGTGGGCTTGGCTCCTCAGCCATTCTGAACTTACACTTTCAGCCAGAAGGGGTTTGGGCATTTCTAGCACATTCTTTGGTTTTTCTCTGTCTTAGAGCTGAGTCAGGAGTCATTGCACCCTCGTCCTTATTTTTGGCTCTAATTACCTGCTCATTGGCATGCAAGGACCTCCCTACGTCTGCTCCTGTGGGGGAGTGGAAACTCTGAGATTCGTGCCCATTAAGACCTTTTATGATCACCATTATGTAATAAAGAGCATCTGAAGCCTGAGAAATCATTGCAAGCTTTTATTTTTTTTAAGTATAACTATCTCCTCACACCCTTCTTCCCTTGGGTGATGGCAATCATAGCTATAACTCTCTCTCTCTCTCTCTCTCTTTCTCTCTCTCTCTCTCTCTCACACACACACACACACACACACACACACACACCAGAGCTTGAGTAGACCAAATCCTTTCCCCTTCCTCTTTAACAGGAACAAAGCCTTGTCTGAGTAGCAGCCCCTCTCCTCCACGCAGCATGCACCTCTTGATAAGCTGACCTTACTCTAGTCCTAGATGAACTTATATGTTAAAGGGTACCCTCTCCTCTTATTAGTGGTTGGTTTAGGGACAACTGGGTGGTCTAATGCTAGCTGATAAGTGTCCTGTGAAATATGATGCAGGTGTTCTGAGTGAATCTTTCTCTCTCTTCAGAGTGACCCACAGGAAGCAAAGGTCTTTTGCTCCTCCAGGTGCTGTCTTATCTGAAGATGGTGGTAGTACTTGGTTGGCCTTGCAGCCAGCCAGCTAGTGCTGAAAGATGAAGAAGCAAAAATGTGTACAGAGCCTGGGTGTCTTTGACCCTATTTACCTCTGGACTTCCTGGGATGGGAGATAACACATCTATATATTATTTGCCATTTGCATCTGAGTTTCTAATATTTGTAGCTAAAAATGTTCTCATTATTAGCTGGGCACCAGTGTCTCACACCTGTAATCTTAGCTACTTAGAGGCATCGATCAGGAAGATTGTGGTTCGAAGCCAGCCTGGGAAAATAGTTCCATGAGGCCCTATCTTGAAAAATCCTTCACAAAAATAGGGCTGGTGGAGTAGCTCAAGGTGAAGGCCCTGAGTTCAAGCCCCAGTACCGAAAAAAAATTTAATTATAAAGTACCCTAAGAACACATAAATCCCATAGAGAAGCTAAACAACAAAGATAAACTTTTCCAGACCAATAGAATAGAGGTAGTCTTCCATGTAGTTCTTTGCAAAGGGTCTGAAGATCTTTTTTTCCTAGGAAATTGCAGATTTCTAGGATCTCTGGTTAAGAAGATATTTCAGAGATAACTTAGTGAGGTGCTTCTCAAACTAAAATTATTGGATGGGTGACATGAATATCATCTACAGGGATTTTTAAAAATAAACATTTCCTGAGCACCACTCTTGAAATTCTAATTTCAGAAGTTTAGGTGCAGCTTGGGCATTTATATTTTTAAGTATCTCTCTAGGAGATTCTGATGATAACCCAAGAATCACTGACCTAAGCCTATGTTTCCTATATTCACCCTCCCTCCAGCCCCAGCATCATTTTTTCCCAAATAAAATCTTAAATAGAGTATCAGTATATAAAGCAGACAAACAGTGGTGGGGAGTGTTTGAGAGATCTGCTTGCTGCCTACTGCAGGAAAATGTAATCTCCCTAGACTACCTGACTGAGAAACGTATCTCAGAGAAAGTGACATTTCAGCTATGACCTGGAAGATGTGAGTTAGGAGGGAAGAACATTCCAGGAATTGTGTGTGCAAAAGTGCTGAGATTAGAAAGGGCTGGTATGTTTGAAGACCAGAAAGAGAAGGGGAAGTAGGGATTGGATTCTGCATGAATTCATATGTTGATGCTCTTACCACAATGTCACTTTACATAGAAAGAGAGCATCTTTCTCTCCATGTACACACCTAGGAAAAGACACACAAGGACACAGTGAGAAGACACAGTGTGCCATCCAGGAAGATCCAGAACCCAGTCATGCTAGCACCCTGATTTTTGACTTTCAGCCTCCAGAACTGAGAAACAGATGCTCATTGCTTAAGTCACTCCATCTATGGCATTCTGTTATGGCAACCAAAGCTGACCAAGGCCGCAACATGACTCAAATGGAAGAGGCAAAGTATGGTGTGAGTTAGATTTGGAAAAGCATGGAGCTAAGAGGTCAGCTGGGTTTCAAGGTCTTAGTAAGGGATCATATTTTATTTGTATGTCATGGGTAGTTGCTGAAAGGCTTTAGGCAGAAGAGTTACCTGTTTTAAATGTTAAGCTGATCCTTCTGCCTGCCTGAAATGTCTCTCCTACTCCTCTCCACCTACCCAATCCTACCAATTCTGTACAGCCTCTTTTACAGATTGGATTTTCCAAGGTTTGACCACCCCATGCTGCAGAAGTAGCTCTCTTTTCTTGAGCCTTTTAGTGTACACTGACTCAGGATATTTTGTTCATAGTGGCAGTTGGTTTTTGCTCTCCAGATAGATTGTAAATTCCACAGGACAGGAGTGTTTGCTTTCCCTATGGTCTCCCATGCATGTAGGTAAGGCCAGGTGACTGGGTTCTGACCAATAAAATCTGGGTAGAATTGATGTAGTCTAACATCTGATCAAGAATGTGCACCTCTTTTTTGTTATTCATTTATAAACTGAATGAAGGAAACTCCAGTGACCAAAAGGACAGTGGGACAAAAAAAATGGAGGGAGGTTGGGTACCTGAGATACCCAATCAGAAAGTCAGTTGGGCTGCTATATGAAGAAGCATTAAACTTTTATTGTGTTAAAGTCACTGACATTTTGGAATTGTTTTGTAACAGCAGTTAGCCAACCTTGACTAATTTAGTTACCAATTATTGATGTAGCATAATTCTAAACACTTTTTAACATCTGGGTCTTCATGTTCCCGACACTACAGCTTATCCCAGTTATAGAGGAAAATTCAAATATGTTGCTTAATGTACCCATGGAGTCTTAGTTTATAAATGACAAAGCTAAGATTTGAATTTGATCTTCCAAGAAAGCAAACAAACAAATTTTAAGCCATTTATATAACACAAAGCAAACTATTTTTTTTTCATGGTTGAAGGAACCAAAGATTCTTAGAGTGGAAAAGAACCAAGGCTAATGAACGGGGCATGATTGATGTCTTTAGCTATTTGAAAGAGAATTATGTCATATGAATGAGAGTGAACAGTGTGTGTGTGTGTGTATGTGTGTTAGTGGCTCCATGGGATACAGCTAGAAATAAGAAGTAAAAAACACTTTTGGGAAAAGAGTTCTTCTTCCTCTTCTTCTTCTTCTTCTTCTTCTTCTTCTTCTTCTTCTTCTTCTTCTTCTTCCTCCTCCTCCTCCTCCTCCTCCTCCTCCTCCTCCTCCTCCTCCTCCTCCTCCTCCTCCTCCTCCTTTCCTTCTTCTTCTTCTTCTTCTTCTTCTTCTTCTTCTTCTTCTTCTTCTTCTTCTTCTTCTTCTTCTTCTCCTTCTT
The DNA here is from genome assembly GCF_047511655.1 of Castor canadensis. Lineage (NCBI taxonomy): Eukaryota > Metazoa > Chordata > Mammalia > Rodentia > Castoridae > Castor > Castor canadensis. The sequence goes on along the minus strand of NC_133402.1, from coordinate 6,701,228 downwards.
CTTCTTGTTCTTCTTCTTCTTCTTGTTCTTCTTCTTCTTCTATTTCTTCTTTTCCTCCTCTTTCTTTTTTCCACTCAATAGAATAATAGAAGGATCACATCTTTTTTCTAGAAAACAAGATGATGGTTGGTTTAGCTTGGAAATCCCCAATCTCTTCATGTGGATTTTGTAGAGGAACTCAAGCAAGTATCTGTGTCTTCTAACAGAGATAGGAAAAGGCATGATGCAATTTAAGTAGCCCAGAGATAGGATAGTTCTAAGAGCCTCTTTCTAAACACAAACAAAAAATAAGCCCAAAAAGTCAAATACAGGAAAACAAGTCTTCTCAGGTTAGACAACACTCCTTTTGAACTTTCTTGAGATGCTAGGGCTTTGTTTGCATCCCATCTCTTATGTTTGAAAATCTGGTACCATATTTGAGAGCAACTGAAAACAAGACCAAAATGCCCTGTGATGTTTTCTCTTTAATTTCCTAAGTGGTCCATATTAGAATGTTCAAAATGAGGAACAAGTCCCAAATGAACAACCTCCAGGATGGGGCCATGGTAGTAAGTTGATGGGCCATCCAGCAAGGCAGTCTATGAAAAGACTCTGGTGGGTTGAAATACTGGCAGAACATCTAAAATGCATCTGGTGCATAAATCTAGGACTGTAAATCTCCTGCTCATCACTGTTCACATCTCCTATTAAAATACAGTCAGGGAAAGTCAAAGTGAAGTTTCTGAGTAGTAACGGCTGAGGTACTTCTGTAAAGGTACAGGATATGAGGATATTATTGAAAGTTGTTGAAAACTAGGAGGTGGGAGGGAAGGGGTAAGGGAGAATAATGGGTGGGGTTGATCTGACCAAAGTAAAGTATATTCACAGCAGTGTTCAAAACCCCTTTGAACACTGACTTAAGAATTAATAATGAAAGACAGGACTGTAAAATAGGTACAGTGTGTGTGTGGGGGTACTTGTGGGAGTGGGAGGGTGAATGAAGGAGATTAAGATGAAGGAATATGATTGATATGAAAAAGAACAATGAAATCTCTTGCAATTGCTTTAAGTGGGGTGGGAGGGGATGAAGGGGGAGACAAGGTGGGGTGATCTAACCAATGTACAAAATAAGCCTATTTGGAATTGTCACAATGAATCACCCCGTACAATGTATATATCCTAATTAAAGAAAAAAGGCTGATGTTGGACAGACTCCTGTTGAAATAAAAAACTGGTTAGACTAACTCATGAAGATGCTCAGTAAAGATGTCCCCCTCTTTCCCTTCTCTCAACAACTATTGGCCAAGTCATTGTCCCATGGGTGTTCTTTTGGCAAATGCCAAAAAACAGTATTCCTGCCTCCAGGTTTTGCATTTTCCCATTTTATTTCCTTTATCCTGTCTAAAGCCAACTCCTAGGAAGCTAGAAGAAATTGGCTAAGCTCCATGTTCACAGAACAAATCATTTGCTAAATACCTTGAATGTAAATACTCCTTTTGGTATATATAGTAAAGATAGTTGTTTTAGAGTTTGCCATAGTTAGTGATAAGCTTCCCATTTCTGGAAGTGATTATTTTCATTGTTTTGCATTATAATGAGATGGTCATTATAGAATATTAAGAGAGAGCAAAATCAGGAAGCTGCAATCTTTGCTTATTGTCAACCAGGAACTTGGCTGGGCACTATTAGCTTGCTTTTGACTGTCAATGGACAGGAGTGGTCTTTGACAATCCAAGAGTAAACCCCTATTTTGCAAATCTTGCTACTGTTCAGTAAATGCATGGACACTTTAATCCTGTTTATTACCTTGTTTGTGATGATACTGTGAGTCTAAGTTGACAATGGCACTGTTCTTACTTGGGAAGCAAGAGTGAATCTCCTCTTCCTTTGAAGCAAAGAAGTAGAGATTTAAATAGAAAGTGAGGGTTAGACTGATTAAAGTGCAATAGATTTACAGGTAGAATACCCAGGTAAAATCCCACTGAACAATGAAGACACTTAAACAATAAAGGGCAAATCATGTTAGGGGAAGGGGGGAGGGTAAATTAAGAGGGTAAAGAAGGGTGAAATGGTCCATGTATTTTCTATGTATTGAATATGGAACATTGAAACTCACCAAAGTCATTTTAAGACTGGAGAAGGAAAAGAGGAAGAACGATGGACAGAATGAACCAAAGTGGGGTACCTTGTAACAGATATGGAAATGTCACAAGGAAACCTTAGTACAACTATTATATACTAATAAAATGTTAAAAAAGAGGAGAAAGACCGTGCTATTAAATTTTAAATATATTTACTTTAAAAATAAGTGACACAGAATAATTGAGATTTGAAATAGAAAAAGATAAAGAATAAAAAAGCATGATTTCTAAACATAAGGTCCTTAATCAGAGAATTTTCAGGTTTTCCCCTTAACTGTTTTTTGTGTGATATCTTTTTTATGTGCAAATGTGTAGCTTATCTTTCCAGAAGGAATACAGTGTTTTAGACCTTCTGTGTTCAAAAAATAGACCACTTACAGTTGGTAATCCTATTTTCAATAAAAGGAGGAAATCTGTATGCAGATGGTGACACAAGATTTCAGATCCTGTTTAAACTAGTCCCATGTTTTCTGAAAGTACAGGTTAAAATACTAAGTTTGGGGACAGACAGAGCTGGTTTGGATCTGGGCATTTCCAACTTTTAAAGGAGTGAAGTCAGATAACTTGTTTAACTTCTTTAACTTACCATTTTTTTTTGTGGTACTAAGGATTGAACTCAAGGTCATATGCTTGCCAGGCAGGCTGTCTATCAATTAAGCCACTCTTTCAGTCCTTTTTTCTGAGATCCTACTACCTCTGCCTCCTAGGTAACTGCAATTATAGGGGTGTGCCACCATGCCAAACTTGTTTTTGTGAGATAGGGTCTCACTAACTTTTTGCCTAGGCTGACCTTGAAGAGTGATCCTCCTATCTCTTCCTCTCAAGTAGCTGGGATTACATATGTGGGCCACTGTGCCCAGCCACTACCATATTCTCATCTATAAAATGGAACAGCAATTGTTCTTCATTGGTATATTGAGCGGCCTGTGGGATCACCAAGGTGAAATTGTTATTTCATGAAAATCTCAACAGATACTAGCTTTATTGATTTTGTTTATCCCTTGCATACAGGTCCCCAAGAATAGAAGGCTGCTCTATCTCTCCAACTATAGTCCTCTCCTATTCTTCAAGTCCTCATCTTGAATTTATTGACCACGAATACCACAGTCTTTGAAGGGTTGAAGTAGGAGGGAGCCTTCAATACCAGCTTGTTCCAGAGAGGGGCAGCATATAGCCACCAGCCCTGAAGGTCCAGTCATTGCTGACCAGAGGACTGTGCAGTAGGGCACAGGAGTCCAGCCAAGAGGCTGAAACTCCAAGGAAGGTAGTTAAGGAATGACAGAAAAAAACAGAAGGTAAGATGGAAATAACAGAAGAACTTGGGCAGAAACAAACATGCTGGGAAATGAAGCTGAAATGTTTGTAGAGTTTTGAGCCTGGTGTGCCTGGACCATTCACTCCTTCATACATACCACACACTATCTTACTGATGAATCCACTGACTGACTCACTCACTCCTACTCGCGGATTCTGGCATTCCTTCTCCAAATCATTCATTCATTGAAAGAGAAGCCTTATGTTATTTGAAGTCAAAGTTGACACTGAAAGGTGAGTCGGATGCCTGGAGCATCAGATGGAATGTAGTAGACTCTGGTGTTGCTGCAGAGTAATGGGAATATGGCTTCCTTCTACTGGGCAACCAGGGCCACCTTGCCTGTCCCACCAAAAGTAGGACCAGGATAGTCTCAGGACTACATATTCTAGTTGGGCAAATTAGGCATCACTGTCTGGTCCAGGGGTCCACTCAGCCCATGTTGGTTGTAGATTTGTATAGTTATCATTACTTTCTAGCGTATGACAGTAGAGAGTGTTATGGTTGGACACCATTTTGGAATTTGCAGCAGGGCTAGAACAAGGCTAGTGTCTGCAGAAAGCAGGTGGACTTTAGTACAAAACAGGATTAGCCTTGGTGGACAGCAACATGGGCCCTGATGTGTGTCATTCTAAGGTCTGAGAGTGAGGATCTGGGCTATAAGCAACGTTAATCTTGATAGGAGTGAGTGAGTCCCTGACAAAAGAAGAACTTGCTATACATACATTTCCATTTCATTTCTTAACTATATGCACAAATGGATTGCATAGAGATGAATATTTTAATGTCAGTATATTTGCACTATAGGGTCAAGGTTAAGGCAAGGTGGTTTTATTTACTGTTAAAATTTTTACATAATTCAATCTCATATCTTCTACCTCCTGTTTTGACTGTGGTTGGCAGTATAAGAGCAGTAGGCAGTGCTGGAATTTAAGTTGCTTTGAAGTGGAGGAAGAGCAGAAAAATTTCAAAACAAATCTGTGGTCAGGTTTTGTGTTTGCTTTCTTTTTGTCTATCATGGTAAGTGATCTTGTATTTTTTGGCAGTATTGAGGTTTTAACTCAAAGCCTCAGACTTGTTAGAGAGGTACTGTATGCCTCTTGCCCTTTTTACCTTATTTTTTGAATAGGGCTGGGCTGTAATCTTCCTATTTATGCCTCCCAAATAGCTGGGGTGACAGATGTGTACCAACATACCCAGATTATGGGTTGAGATGGAATATCAACAACTTTTTCCTTGGACTGACCTTTAACTATGATCATCTGGGTCACCACCTCCTCCGTAGCTGTGATTGTAGATGTGAGTCACTGAACCCTGCTGATTTCTGCTTTTAAGGAAAAGAAATAAGTTTTTGTTGCTGCTATTCACGTTGTCCTTTTTACAGAGGGAAATATTTCCTGGTTAATTGCTTTTTCATAATGAATCATTGCCACAATATTCTTGGGTTTCTTAAACAAAGTTTGTTAAAAAGTCCTAATAATATGATGAATTTGTATGTTGTCAATACACTCATACTGTCAAAATGTGAATAAACTGGGAGGGAAGACAGAATTGTCTCAATGAGGAATGACTCAAACCAACATGATCTTGAATATATGGTCCTATCATGATGTCTCCTTCTCCACACAAATATTTGTCCAGATGCATCGCTAATTATTTTCAGAAGTATGGTCTCTCTTTGATCCCAGCTATCTTCTTGTGGTGGGTGTACATTGTCTTTATTTGCCTGGGTACGTTTTGATGCTGTTCATCAAAATATTTACAGTTTTCCTGCATTCCAGACACATGGTAGGATAAACTTTGCAATCTTAAGATGTTAGCCATGTCCAGGTGACTTACCTTAGAAAGAAAATTAAAGTAAGATTGATATATGTAGCTCCCAAGTCCAAGCTTTTAACAACCAGCATGAAATTCACTACTCCAACTTTTCCTAGTTCAACAATCTTGGAACTTTGGGGGTGTATTCTCCTGTAGTTCAGGTGAGGGTGATGTAAGTAATGCAGCCCACTCCATACCATCTCCAACCACAATGGATATGTTGGTGGTCAGAAATAGACCTGTGTCACTTCAAGTCACAAGATTGTAAGATTATTTGTTACAGCAGCATAACCCATCTTACCTGACTAATCTACTTTTTTCCATTTTATGGATCCCGGTGCCCTCTACTCCTTTCCTACATGGGTAAATAAACAGTCAATAGATGGTTACTGCTCTTTCTCCATTTCTGACATGTTGTTACTTAGCCCCATTTTGGTCAAACAACCCATTCCACACCCCTGCTTTCAATTTCTGTTTCAAAATAGGCAAATGATCCAAATGAGGGAGCAATAATCAATACCCAGTTAAGAAAGAAGTTTTTCTTATACAGGGAAATTAATTAAGCCTGCATTCTAAATCATATTTATTATACTAAACAACCTCAGTATTCTAAGTGGCATGGAGATCCAGAAATGCTGGTGGCCATTTTTACCACCACTCTGGAAAGATGCCCTCTAGGGATAAAACCTACTCAAAGAAGCAAGAGAAGAAATATAGTGATTTAGGTTGATATTATTTAAGAATTCAGAATGCTTTTGCTTCCAATGATACCAGCAGCATTTTCTTTTGGCAAAGTTTCTTATCATTTGCAATAGAGAAACCTTAATGAATATTGCTCAGAAACACAGTGAATGAAAGACCTCAGGTCTTCAGCCATGTTTATCTACAGGATAAAATCTGGATCCTGCAGTGTGACCTTTAATACCTTTTGGATTTTAACTCCAGTTATATATTTCCAACTTTACATTTGAGTCACATTGTACATGCACTTCCCTTCCTCTTCCCCCAATGTTACCTTGGATTACACACTTGTCTTTCATCCAGGATACCCTGGACCCCTTGGCCCTGCCCATACAACCTTGGGCAGTAATGACTCACTCATGAGTCTGTCCTCCATACTGGTGATCTCTATCAGTTGGAGAGAGAACAGGATCTCATTTCACTTTTATTTTCTTCATAGTACCAAATACCAATCTGTGCACAGTGACCAATCACTAACAGTTACAGAACTGAATTAAATTCTGCATTGTAAGTAGTATTCCCATTATACACTGAGCATGTTCAGACTCCTTGCGAATAAATCTCATATTTGAGAAATCCACTTTTGCCTCTGTTTCTATTTGATCATACATCCCATTTCAATGCTCCAGTGGAAGCCCATTTTTTTGTTAATATTGTTTATTTGGATTTTCAAATGTTAGTTTTTCTTCCAGAAAGCAAAAGACTCTTGGTTAATTTAAATTAGAAGTTTTTAAAGAAAAAAAAAGAATTTATACTGGGCTGTATTAAAAATTGTATATTCTAAAGGACTTAAAAGCATATATAGACCCCAACACAGTGGTAGTGGGAGACTTTAATACCCTTCTATCAACAATAGATAGGTCATACAGACAAAAAATCAACAAAGAAATCCTAAAACTAAATGACACCATAGATCTGATGGAACTGACAGATGACTACAGAGCATTCCATCTTTTAAGAGCATAATGTATTCTTCTCAGCAGCCCATGGAACTTCTTCCAAAGTAGACCATATCTTAGGGCACAAGGCAAGTCTCAACAAATATAAGAACATTAAAAATGACCCCTGCATTCTGTCTGATCACAATGCAATAAAACTAGAACTCAATGACAAAAGCAGCAGCAGAACATACTCAAACAATTGGAGGCTCAACAACACATTCTCAGTGGGTCATAGAAGAAATAAGGGAGGAAATCAAAAAGTTCCTGGAATTTGATGAAAATGAAAACACAACCTATCAGAGCCTATTGGATACAGCAAAAGCAGTCCTAAGAGGAAAGTTTATAGCCATGAATGCATATATTAAAAACACAGAAAGATTGCAAATAAACAACCTAATGCTATATCTCAAACTCCTAGATAAACAAGAACAAGCTAAACACAAAACAAGTAGAAGGAGAGAAATAATAAAACTAAGGACCAAAATTAACAAAACAGATACCAAAACAACAACAACAAAATACAGAAAAAGAACAAAACAAAAAGCTGGTTCTTTGAAAAGCTAAACAAAATTGTCAAACCCCTGGCAAATCTGACTAAAATGAGGAGGGAAAAGACCCAAATTAATAAAATTAGAAATGAAAAAAGGAGAGATAACAACCAACACCAAGAAAATCCAGGGGTCATCAGAGACTACTTTGAGAACCTATATTCAAATAAATTGGAAAACCTAGAAGAAATGGACAAATTTCTAGATACATACAACCATCCAAAACAGAACCAAGAGGATATTAATTACCTAAACAGATCTGTAACATGCAATGAAATTGAAGCAGCAATAAAGAGTCTCCCCAAAATAGAAGTCCAGGACCTGATGGCTTCTCTGCTGAATTCTACCAGACCTTCAAAGAAGAACTAATACAAACCCTCCTTAACCTGTTCCATGAATTAGAAAGGGAAGGAACACTGCCTAACTCATTCTGTGAAGCCAGTATTATACTCATCCCCAAATCAGACAAGGGCACATTCAAAAAAGAGAACTACAGGCCAATCTCCTTAATGAACATCAATGCAAAAATTCTCAATAAAATAATGGCAAACTGAATCCAGCAACATATCAGAAAGATCATTCACTATGACCAAGTCAGCTTCATCCCAGGGATGCAGGGGTGGTTCAGCATACACAAGTCATTAAATGTAATACAGCATATTAACAGAAGCAAAGACAAAAAACCATCTGATTGTCTCAATAGATGCAGAAAAAAACCTTTAATAAAAGTCAACATCGTTTCATGATAAAAGCTCTGATGAAATAGGAATAGAAGGAATGTACCTCAACATAATGAAGGCTATATATGACAAACCTACAGCCAAAATCATACTTAATGGGGAAAACTGAAACCATTTCCCCTAGTGTCAGGAAGGGAGAAAGATGCCCACTCTCTCCACTCCTATTCAACATAATCTTGCAATTCCTAGCCAGAGCAATCAGGCAAGAAGAATAAATAAAAGGAATACACATAGGTAAAGAAGAAGTCAAACTATCCCTATTTGCAGATGACATGATCTTATTCCTAAAAGATCCAAAAAAAACCTCCTGGGTTTTGTATTCAACAAAATATCAGAATACAAAACAACTTACAAAAAAATAAAAAAACCAACAATGGACAGATTGAGAAAGAATATAGGAGAACAATTCCATTTACAATAGCCTCAAAGAAAGTCAAATACCTAAGAATAACCTTAACAAAATATGTGAATAACCTCTACAAGGAGAGCTACAAACCCCTGAAGAAAGAGATCGAGGGAGACTACAGAAGGTGAAGAGCTCTCCCATGCTCATGGATTGGCAGAATCAGCATCGTAAAAATGTCTGTAGTACCATAAGCAATCTACATATTCAATGCAGTTCCCATCAAAATCCCAATGACATTCATCAGAGAGATTTTAAAAAATCAACCCTAAAGTTCATTTGGAAACACAAAAGACCATGAATAGCCAAGGCAATACTAAGCACAAAGAGCAATGCTGGAGGTATCACAATTCCTGACTTCAAACTATACTACAGAGCCATAGCAATAAAAAACAGCATGGTACTGGCACAAAAACAGATATGAAGACCAGTGGAACAGAACAGAGGACCTGGATATAAATCCACACAACTACATCCACCTAATTTTTGACAAAGGTGCCAAAAACATACAATGGAGAAAAGGCAGCCTCTTCAACAAATGTTGCTGGGAAAACTGAATATCTGCTGCAGAAAACTGTACTAGATCCATGCCTGTCATCCTGTACTAGTGTCAACTCAAAGTGGATTAAGGACTTTAATATGAGACCTGAAACCTTGCAGTTAGTACAGGAAAAAGCAGGGAATACACTGGAAGCAATATGCATAGGCAAGGACTTCCTCAGTAGAACACAAGTGACTCAGCAACTGCAAGAAACAATGAACAAATGGGACTACATGAAATTACAAAGCTTCTGCACAACAAAATAAATGGTCTCTAAATTGAAAAGGTCACCCACAGAATGGGAGAAAATCTTTGCTAGCTATACATCAGACAGGGGACTGGTAACTAGAATATACAGGGAACTCAAAAAACTAAACTCCCCCCAAATCAATGACCCAATAAAGAAATGGGCAACTGAAATGAACAGAACATTTTCAAAGGAAGACATCCAAATGGCTAAAAAACAGATGAAAAAATGCTCACCATCCCTGGCCACAAAAGAAATGCAAATCAAAAGCACACTAGGATTCCATTTCACTCCTGTTGGAATAGCTATCCCCAAAAACATCACCAACAACAAATGCTGGTGAGGATGCGGGAAAAAGGAACCCTCACACACTGATGTTGGGAATGTAAGCTAGTACAACCACTCTGGAAAACAGTATGGAGACTCCTTAAAAAACTAGAACGTGATCTGCCATATAATCCAGCGATATATATATTCCATTCCTAATGATATACCCGAAGGAATGTGCGTCAGGTTACAACAAAGACACCTGCCCGCCCATGTTTATTGCAGCGCTATTCACAATAGCCAAGCTATGGAAACAGCCAAGATGTCCTACCACTGATGAATGGATTAAGAAAATGTGTTATCTATACACAATGGAATTTTACTCAGCTATGAAGAAGAATGAAATTTCGTTGTTCGCAGGTAAGGGGATGGAACTGGAGAACATTATCTTAAGTGAAGTTAGCCAGGCTCAGAAGATCAAAAGTTGCATGTCCTCCCTCATATGTGGATTGTAGACCTAAAACAAATGCAGCAATATTATAGAATGGGTCACACTAAGGGGAGGCTGTGCAAGGGAGAGATAGGGCAGGGGAAGGAAACCAAAAACCTACATATGGTTGATGTGCTCACTGTACAGGAATGAATATAGAAACTTTAGTCCACCATGGGAAGTGGACTAAGGAGGAGTGAAAAGGACTGGGAGAGGCAAATCCACAGGAGCTGCAATACACATATGCATGGGAAGAACACAAGGACACTCCCTGTCCTTGAGATAAAGCTATCTTTATCTCAAATAAGGAAAACGTCATGGTTCTCATTTTTATCTTATGTGTTTTCTTCTACAAAATTGGAGAATGGGAGCGTGGAACAGGTTCTGCCCAGAGATAGGGTTGGAGGGTTGGCACCAGTGGGAGGCAGGAGGTGGTAGGGAAAGGAGTAGGAAGATAAATATGGTGCAACAATGTATACACATGTATGTAAATGCAAAAATGAAACTGTTCCAGGAATGGGGTGGGGATAGGGGAGAGGAGCTGAGGGAGGAATTCAAGTATGAGATATTTGATACATTGTAAGAACTTTTGTAAATGCTACAATGTACCTACACCCAGCACAACAATAAAACAAAACTGTGCATTAAATATATATGGCAGTCAGAGATACCTTACCACATTTTGCAGACAGGAAATAAAATCCAGAGACGTTTAATAACTCGTATAATGTCACACAGCCAGGCTCTGACCAAAATTCAGACTATTTGATTTCAGAATCTTCTCTTCTTTTCTTTGTGTATCTTCATGATTGAGGAATTAATGGCTCTTCTTAAAAAGTGATATTGCTTTTTTACACTATTTTGAAATCTTGACCTATCCTGGTCAAAACTGAAACTTGACATTCCCAGGGGAAAAAGGCAGGGCAGTGTGGTACAGGATGGAGAGTCCTGCTGGGGTGTTGAGCCTTTTTGTCCCTTTTCAGTGTTATGATCTTTATCAAGCCCCTGGAGCATCCGCAGTCATGGCTCAGTCATTTGCAAAATGGAGATAAGAACCACTGCATACTGGTGTAAGATAAAGAATGAAGATGGGTGAAAAGTACCCAATACAGTGCCCAGCACAAGGTAGTGCTGTGTACGTAGGAACTATGAATAATAATGCAGACGTTTCTAATTTTAGGGATGCTTATGCCTTAGAACACCATAACTGTTAGGCTTTGGGGACCTGTCATGTCTATTTCTATAGCCTTCATGTCCAGCTCAGCACAATCTTTAGGAAAGATTTTAACCTCTTAAACTAGGTTTTCCTGATTTCTTTTCTTTTTTTTGTGTGTGGCAGTACTGGGGATTGAATTTAGGGACTTGTGCTTGCTAGGCAAGTGCTCTATCACTTGAGCCCCTCCCCTTTTGGCTTTTGAGTCCCTTTGGCTTTTTAGTTTGTTTTTCAAATAGAGTCTCATTCTTTTGTTCAGGCTGGTGTTGGACAGTGATCCTTCTCTACCTCCCGAGTAGTCAGGATTATACCAGCATTTGTCACCATTCTAGACTGGCGTTCCTGATTTTTAGAGGTTCAATTGTACCTGTTTCATGGGTGCTTAGGCTGAAAGGAGGTCTCATGTGCACAGTGATAGGTATAAGAATTGGCACCTGGTAAGTACATTTTCACAAATCAGATTGAAGTGACTGACTAACAAAACATTATTAGAGAGCTTGGAGTGGTGGTACGAGTCTGTAATCCTAGCACTCAGGAGGCTGAGGCAAGAGAATGAAGAGTTTGAGGCCAGCCTGGGTTACATGGTGAATTTTTGGCCAGTGTGGACTACATAGACAGAACTTGTCACAACAAAACAAAACAACCACAACAACAACCCTGACTATTAAAAAAGAATTCCAAGTGCTTTCCAAAGCCCAAGTCTTACCACCCTGTTTCTTGTATCCTCCTTGATTTTTCATTTCTTTGGTTCTCTCTGGGTTTTGAACGCAGGGCCTCGTGCTTTCTAGGCAGGCGCTCTACCACTTGAGACACATGTCAAGCCCTTTTGCCTTTGTTATTTTTGAGACAGAGTCTTGCTTTATACCTGGGCTACCCTGGACTGTAATCTTTCTATTTGAGCTTCCCTGCATAGTGAGGATGACAGGTGTGAACCTCTGCATCCAGCCATGTATTTAGATGGGGGTCTCACGAGCTTTTTGCTCAGGGTAGCCTCAAATGAAGATCCTCCTTTTCTCTGCCTCTTGAGTAGCTAAATTACAGGCTTGAGTCACTGCACCATGCTCATCCTTGATCCCAAATCTAGCAACTTGAAGGTGTACTTGCTCCATAGGTAGACACAGCAGCTGGACAATGCGAGGTACAGGTGTGTGCCCATCCACAGGGCATAGGCTGCATACAGGGAGGGGTGTGGGTCAGGGAGGGCTGCTGTGGGGAGAGGGCCCTTTCTATTAAATACCATCTCCCTTTCTGCAAAGTGGTAGCAAGGTGTTTAACTTCCTGGCCCCTCACCAAATGTGAGAGGAGGGTTGTCAGTGTTGGTAGCAAGTGCACGGAAACTCTGTTCATAAAGAGGACATTTTATGAGGACATAAGCTGCTTGCCCAGAAGCACAGCCAGGCCTGAACGCTGTTCCTCAGCAATGCCATGATTGCATCTCTGTGGAGTCCAGGGAAGCCTCTGAGACCTGCAAGGCTGCAGTTTTGAAATGGATTTCACAGCTGCAAACTATAAGATGACCCAATTTGTCTTTTCCATTTCTGCCTCCTCTCCTATAACTATGGAAATCTGCATCTGCATCGCAGTGATGGGCTGCATAAAATATGCAACAGGACTTAGTGCTCAGCTTTGAGAGCTGCAAAATTTAAGGACAGCTGCTAAAGCGATCTTGAGATAGGTGGGAGATGAGAACAAATCCATAGAGGCACAGGCGTGGACTTGTGCTCCCTAAGACACAAAGGCCTTTTTCTGAAACGTTAGGCCCAAAGACAAGAGAAAAAGAGGATATATATATATATATATATATATATATATATATATCCCTTTATTTTTTTCCAAGGAACCCGGGGCTACTCATCCTCCCAAGAATATCCCAGATGGTAAACGGAACTGAAGTTTGCACATAAATTCTCCCCAGGGAATTGGTGGTTGGTGATAGCAGGCCTAATGAAATTTTTTATTGTGGTTATTACATACAATTTGTACAGTATATCATGCACGGAAATTTCTTCTATTCCTATAAATCTGGAATTGCCAGCGTAAATGCCCAGGCTTACGAACTGCTGCAAAACACAATTACCTCTAGATACAAACTCTCTTTAGGACATAAAAATCGTTGCTACTGAGAAGCCTGAACTGCACTAGCAATTTTGTAAATATTTGAGTGATATATTTCCTTTTGGATAAGTTTTCATAGCCTTGGAAAACTGTCTCGTTTCTTAATGCTTTTGTTGTTGTGTGTGTGTTTTTTTTCCTGTGTATCACTTGTGGCCTGATTGTTGTTTTCAATCATGCTTAGTAAATCAGACTATTGGACAAATGTCATTTATAAAAGGCTTAGAACTGTACAGCCTTCTGCTGGCATTAAGAGGACTGTCTTTATAGCATGTTTCTTAAAGACATGAGAAGAAAGAAAAACAAAAACGAAATTCAGGCACATCCTCCACTTTCACCCCCTTATACAGTCAGCTTTTCAAGTTAGAAGTTGCAGACAAGTCTTCCATTTTTAATGAGGCCTGATACCCATCACCTCTATATGCCTCGATCAATGGGGAAATCACTTCCAGATATGCTGGGCTGCTTTTCACACCAGCAAGACTCACCAGTGGTGGAAAGCTTCTGCACATTTTCTAGTTAAGCTTTATTATCAAGTACGATGGTGAAGGATGTTATACCTTGTATCGATTTTCTACAAGTTCTAATATTGGAGATAAGGAGAGTTCTCCCATCAGCTTCCAGCACACAGAGTGGAGACTTAAAATTCTTCATAACAGTTTCCAAAGGAAGAAAACAGTGATGGATTATGGACTGCCCAGTGAGCAGACAATGTATCCAAGTGCAAGCTATAGTATCCCAAGGGAAGTATGTTCTCCTTTCACTTTCTTCCCTTCCTCCCTTCCTCCCTCCTTCCTCTCTTCCCTCTCTCCTCATTCCCCTTGTTTTCACTCTGTTCTCACAGTTGTTAATGAATGAATTGCCTACTATTATTGTGTATTTTAAAAAATAATATCTAAAAAGATGATGTTCCTTGCTTGAGCCATGCAGCTTGTGAATGGGTAACTGGGATGTGAATCCATGTCAAATTGGAGTCTGATACCCACCTGGGAGCAGTTGTCCTGCTCTCCCCAGCTTTCATCCTGTGTTTGACAAGCACAGGTTATGGAACTCCACCTGAATGTGTTCTTTCCGATGCTCCAGCACCATGAAGTGGGTACTTGAGAATTGAAAAGATTGATATACTTTCCTCATGCCACTAGCATGAGAAATTATGTTTGCACCCCATGCATGGGTTGCTAAAGAAAAAATTTTATTCGAGGCAGATATGTCAGAGAGGACTTGGGACCCAATATAGTGGTACTCAGCCAATGTGGACCAAACTTGCATTAAATCAATTAGGCAAAGAACCAAAATACATGGGAAAAAAGCACAAATTCAGTATTTACCATAGAAGAAGTCAACATGCAGTGCAAATATTAAACAAAAGGAAAAATTTTAATGGCTTATTAGCTAAGGAAATGTCAAATAAAACAGTAGTATTTTGACTTTTCTCCATCAAAATACAACTTTATCATTCTAGCCATATTACCTGATGTATTGATAAGCCAGGTGAGGATGCTGTGGGAGAAGGGGTTGATTGATAAAGATGAATTTTTGCAACCCACTAGAGGGAGTGAAAAATGTTAAAAGCTTGATGGTGAGTTTCATCCATTTGTGCCACTAGTATTATCTGAGTGCTTACTGTATACTGGTGCTGCATGCTGGGTCCACAAAAAATGGGTGAGTCCAATCCTTACCCTTCCAGAGTGGGGAAGAAAAGTATTAAACAAATGTACCTGCTAGAGAATGAAGAATGACAAACTAACATAAGAGTTGTGAGGAAAATGAAAGCATGTGTTAAATGTGAAGACAACAAAGAAATCTGGTGTAGATTAAGTTAAATAAAATTTCTAAATATCCAAAGACAACAACAACAAACCACCCCATAGAGTATAAATCAGAAAAACAAAAATAGTGCTATGTGGAGAGTATTTGAAAATAAACCTTTAGGCGGGCATGGTGGTGTATGCCTATAATGGCAGCTCCTTAGGAGGCAGGGGAAGGAGAACTGTGGTCTGAGGCCAACCCAGGCAAAGGTAGCATGACACCCTATCTGAAAACAAACTAAAACAGCAAAAGGACTGGGGAAGTGTCTCAAGTGCTAGAGCAAAGCGGGAGACCCTGAGTTCAATTCCCAGAACCAAAAAATAAAATAAAATTTAATATTGAAATGAAACAAAATAAAATAAATCTTTGATTAAAGCAATTCCATTTTGACCCAATTTGTGGAAATAATTATTGGCTTATATAAATCTTTATGTGTTTGCTTTTAAGTTATTGTGTTAGTAATAACAGACACTTGGAAATGATATTTATCGATGGGAAAACACTTAAGGTCTGGAATAAACACAATGAAACCCCATGAAATATTTAGAAATCAGAGTGGAAAACCAAGGTCTACAAAACTGCACATGTAGTATGGTTTTAATTGCATGCAAGAGAAAGGAAGTTTAATATAAAAGCAAGAGAGATTACAAGTGAGTCATACTGTCTTGTTATACTCATCTGTGTTCCTCAAAAGTTCTGCAATGAACTTGTGAGTACATTATAAAGAAATGGTTAATTTTTAAACAGATGACAGATTCAGTTCTTACAGATATCAGGTGGGTGGCACCAGTAGTGGATGTGGAAAGGTGAAAATAAATGCAGCGTTCCCATGTGGTTGCATGTAGGTTTTGCTCAGCAAGAAGTCTTGGCATTTTTTCTTTTGGAACAGACCTACTGGCACACCCATGGCACCTTTATGGTCTGACTGTAAGCTGCTCTTTCCTGGAATAGAATTGAGATAGGCAGCCAACACCAGCAGCATTCTCTCTTTAACTAGTTTAATTAATAATATTAACTAGCACTATTCCCAGCACTGTACTAAGTACCCTACAAATATCAAGTTATTTAATTGTCATAAAAATCCTGTGAGGTCCTGAAATTGCGCAACTGCTGTAGAAAATGGCTTGACAATTCTTCACAAAGTTAAACATAGAATTACCATGTGACAGCAATGCACTCCTGATACATGGATTCTTCTGGATTTGCAAATTCATCTATTCACTCAAATTTATCTGTAATTTTCACTTCCATGCTTGTGGCACTTTGGGGGCTGTTTGTGCAAAAAACATTGAGTTGCCAGCCATATGTTCTCAACTGAAACAGAACAAGGTGGTACTGGGTCTTCTTCTTGTCTTGGCTCTCATTTAATGGTGACTGGAGGATGCAGTGAGTGGTACATAGGGTCCTTTAAGAAACTTGGGCACTGGGTCAGCTGGGTGGGGTTTGAATCCCAACTCTGGTACCTGTTGGAGGATGGCTTCAGGCATGTTACTTAAACATTTCTGAGGTCTTTTTCTCTTTTGTAAAATAAAGCAAATATAATCTACCAGGTGACTCCTTTTTAGGATTTAGGATGACAATCTGTGTGAGATATACCTATGAATATGTGTGTGAATATGTCACATATATATGTGTATTTCTTCTGGAATAAGGTTTAGTATTTGCTAATTTAGTCTTTGCTGTGACTTTAAGGAAAATAACTACAAGAAATCAGGAGAATTGACTGTACAAACTCTATTAGTCTGCTTTCTGCTAGTAGTAACTCAATACTGCAGGCTAGGTAAGTCTTAAAGAAAAGGGATTTATTTTTGTTTACAGTTCTGGTTCAAGATCAAGAAGCTGCATCTGATGATGTCCTTCTTGCTGGCAGAGTCCTGAGGGAACACTGGGCATCACTTGACAGAGATACTGTGTGTGTGTGTGTGTGTGTGTGTGTGCATTCATACACTCTCTGGTCTTTCTCCTTATAAAATCACCTGAATTCAATCATGAGGATCTCTACCCTGATGACTTTCTTAATCACCTCCTAAAGCCCCTACCTTTAGTCATCATAGTTGGATTAGGTCTCCACCTTCTTAATACCTCACAATGAGGATTTAACTCCAATGTGAGTTTTGGAGGGAACAAACCACATTCAAGTTACAGCAATGTGCAAAAGAATCAAAAGGAGGGATTCTTTT